>NC_041381.1:43194714-43211552 GCF_002162155.2 Triticum dicoccoides | reverse complement strand
TCTCGCTCTCTCTCTGACCAAATTTGGTTTTACAGATCGACGAGGAGGAGAAGGACTCCCTCCTGCGCCGCCGCCGCCCCGACCCCGACACCGGCAACCGAGCCCCTCCCGCTCTGGTATGGCGCCCCGCCCCCTCTTCCTTCCTCTCCGACCCCTCAGCCCTGGCTCTCTCTCTCTCTCTCTCTGACCAAATTTGTTCTCTGCAGATCAACAAGGCTCATTGACCCCGACCCCTCAGCCCCGGCGATGCCGACGCTGGCCACCGACCCCCTCTCCGACTGTTGTCCTGTTTGAGACCTGCGTGGCCTAGTCTGACTGTTGTTAACAAATGAAAATATACTTAGGTGAAAGCAACAAGTTTAGGTAATTAGCTGAAGATGAAATAATTGGTAGAATCAGCAACTGAAGACGTATATCAGAGTTTGTTATTGATGCCGCAGCCACAGGACAGACAACGTAGTGTCGATTGATCTGGTTTTTGTTAGCTGACGGCCACCATGTTCATTTCCTTGGTTGTGGTTTCCATGGATTCTAAGCCTGTCTAGGGACACGTTTAGGCGAGCTAAGTGTTAGAGAGTTTTGGGTTTGGAGATAGGGGTTGTCATTCATCGGCACAATAGTCCACACTTGCTGCCATAGAGTGTTCAAATGCTAAAATGCCTATTGTTAGAGTGTTCAAATGCTTTTTGTTAAAATGCATGTTGTTCAAATGCTTTCTGCTAAAATGCCTATTGTTAGAATGCTGTTAATATGCTTTTTTTATTTTGTTGCTAGAGTAAATGAAAATGAGTGTTTAGTTTGTTGATAGAGTAAATTTGGTCTCTCCGTAGATCTACGAGGAGGAGAAGGACCCCCTCTACCCCGGCGACCTCGACGCCACCCCCTCAGCCCCGGCGACCCTGACCCCGACACGCGGTGAGCCATCCCCTCCTTTCCTGTTGTTCTTTAGTTAGGGCCAATTTTTCTATGTAGGGTGTCCAAATTGACTTCATGATCAGTAGCATTTGTTACCTTATGTTGCTGTCCATTTGAAGTTTTTTAAATTTGTAGTTGATGTCCATTTGGAGTTCATGAGGCAAAAAAAAGTGAACATATACAGAGGCAAATGATACATTTCTGAATCTTAACGTGCATCTAAACAGAGGCACTGCTGCCTTCTTCGTCTACTGCTTTTGTTATTTGCCTAGCCCTGTGGAGATGTAATGAGTTTTCTTCTGTTGCCTAAACTAAAGTGCACTTGATGTTGTGAGACTTGATCATTGTTGCACACCTCTGGGTAATGTGAATCCACTTGACATGCATGTGATGACACACATTACTTCAGCACATAGTGCTTATTGTCATTTGCAGGGAAACCGATTGCTAAGTGACCTATGTTTTGCCGGAAATGTTGATTCATTTCCATTCCGGCAAATTTCAGATGCTCTATATGTAAACTTTCTAGCAAAGGTCATGCCGAAATTTTCCGTGAATATCGGCATGACTTGTACTAGAAAGTTCGACATATCAAGTGCTTGAGATTTGTCGCGACGGGAATGAAACGACATTTCTGGCAAAACAAAGGTCACTTTTTTGTCATTATTCACTTTATTATATAAAGCTCGATAATTAAACGACTACGACATTGAACCCTAGGAAACATGACCGACACCGATGAGGCCGGAGGTTCTCACTCCCAATTAGGTCGAGCACACGCCTACCTCGACTTTCTGGCGGATCAGGAGAGATAGGAAGTTGGGTGTCCAGACCACCTTGTCATGACGGATGACGACGGTGGTGGCGGCGGCGCCGACACTGATGCCACCAACGACAACGGCACTGAGACTGGCGCTGATGATGTTCCTAACTATAGCACGGAAGGTGGGACCTCCCAAGCCAGTGAGAGAAAGAAGGAAAAGAGGACACGACGCCCAAATGAGCTCGGCACCAGAAGACTGGTGGTCACGGCGGTGCACCCTGGCGAGTTCGAGCCAATAGAGCCGCGAGAAGTGGCAGCGTTTTACGGCAACCAACTAGCATGCATCCTACGGGATACCACTAACATCAACACCACAAAAATACAGAAGAATGAACAATTGAAGAAGCTGCTTCTAACTAGGTTGCACGGAAGATTCCTGTTCCCCGGTCGGAATGACGAAGTCGACCCATGGGATGATGATGCCATGAAAAAATCAACAACAAAGCCCTAGGGAAGTTCAGCAACGCATTGAGCGCTTGGAAAACTAGGGTGAAAAAGGCGATTCAAGTAGACCATGAAACCTACGCCGAGATTGTTGTAGACAATCCAAAAATTACGATAGAGGACTTTGAAAAGTTCAAGGAGACTTGCAATGAAGAAACTGCCAAGGCCAGGTCGAAGAGAGGCAAGCAGCTGCAGGCAAAGAACATGGGGAACCACCGCCTTGGAAGTCGTGGTTACACGGGAAAGAGGCCCGTGTGGGCTACGGAGGATGCAGAACGTGAATGTCAGGGGATCCCAGACCCATTGGCTGAGTTTAGTGACCAGCAGGAGCACGACTTCATCAGGGCCCGATTCTCGTGCGACCCCAAGAGAAAGATTGTTTTCACCGACAGGCCGACTAGGAAATTCATGAGAATACTGGTAATTATCCTTTTACCATCTTACATATTAGGTTCTGATCATCGAAGTCTACTACATTCTAGTCGCATTCGTAAATGATTCATGGTCCATTTTGCAGAGAGAGCAACACAAGCTTGCGGCCGAGAGCGACTCGTCGACTCAATCAACTTAGTCGTCGGTGAAGTACAAGTGGGACACTCCTTTCAACCGGGTCATGAACTTAATGATGGGACACCCGCCCGACCAGCGGCCGCAATATGGACGTGTGCATGGCGCCGAGGATGAGGCCACTTGGAAGTACTATTATAGCGAGGACCCCAAGGCCAAAAGACAGAGAAAGAAGTTCAGTCAAGTGACTATCGACAAGAAGGTGGCGCGGGCGATGGAGAAAGCAAAAGCTGAGACCAAAGCTGAGATAATCGCTGCCTATAGATATGATATGGTGGCTGCCTTTACAAGCTTGATTCCAACAGTGGTCACATGGGTGCAACAAAATCCAAATTTGCCACCAAGTGATTTTCCCATGCCCAGCTTCACCGGGAGCAACTTAATGAACACTGCACCCATACCCGTACCTAGTATGGCAACCACACCCGCACCTCCTCCAGCAGCTACTCCTCCGCCCAGCTCTCGTAGCAGCCCTAGCTCCGTCTCTGGCTTGAATGTTGGGCCGTCGACATTGGCTGAGCTCGATGCCCTCACGGTAAATACGCATCGTCGCACCTTCATCAACTCAACTAATTAATTAATCTTCAGTTGACGTTCTTTTTGGATCTCTGACGCTGCATGTATATGTCTTTGTAGGCCGACTCCACTCCGTGCACCCTCCTTTACAACATGAAGGGCGGGTTGGTGGATGTGGGGAAGGGTACTATAGTGAAGCCTAAGGATCAATTGTTTCACCGCCGACAGATGCCTGATAATGCCTTAAGGGTCTCTGTGGCGAGTGTGAAAGCGGGCTATGAGGGTCTCCCTCGTACGATACAAACCGATGGAGAGGATGATGAGACCCCCACGATCCTGTGGCCGAAAAATCTTCTTCGTGTCGAGGTGGCCGGGAGCACACCAACAGGACCTCAGGAAGGTATGACCACAACACCACCTACACAAGTACAACCATCGTGTGTGCTTCTTGCTGAGATCGAGAGACATGAGGAAGGAGGGCCAACCGTTCCGCCGACAGATGATGCCATCTTCCCCATGGAAGAGGATAGGGATCATGACATGGAGGAGGACGACGATGACCATAACCAGTATTTCAATACTGCCTTTGACAACGAAGTAACAATGAGTCAACCATATGAATATGAGATGCATGTACCAGAGCCGGAACGTCCTCGGGAGTGCAAGAAGTCTGTGTTCATGCAATCCTCGCAGGACACACCTCCAGATGTTGGCTCCACCCAAGCTCAACTACTTAGCCAGAGTCGTCCAATTCTCAGCCCGGCAACACTAGGGGTGGTGCTCAGGGAGGGTCTGACAGACCTACCAGCACCTCAGCCCACCAAGAAGAAGCAGAGGAAGAGACCGGTGGCGAGAAAATCCAATAAAGCTGGCAATGTTGGTTCTAGCAGCCAGCCGCCTTCGACCAAGGTTGACCATGTACCGATGAAACATGCGCCATTAGTCCATGTCGCGGGAGAGCCAATGGTACCGGCGAATGCACTAGCTGCCATAGAAGGGGATCTCAGGAGACTCCATGACCATGTGCTTTCGACAGAGAGAAGCCTCCTCGCCTCGGATGATCCAGGATACCCACTTTATACGGTTCATGTGTCGAGCAATTGCAAGATGTATGTCCACACATGCCCCGCGGACCTCTTCTTCCCGAGATTTGATTACATCTTCCAGATGTTTCAAATGAGGACACTCGATTTTACGTTCATTCGCCTCTATGCGCTGCACATGAACTACATCATCAGGAGAGAGCAAGTCACCGGTCTTGCAGTCGTGGACCCATACTACATGCATGAGGGCTTCTTGTCAATCAACGACGCCAACCGTCAATATGCAAGTCAGTACATCGAAGAATTCTTGGTCAGCAATAAGGACAAAGAAACGATTCTCCTACCTTATCATCCCAGGTAAGTCATCTGCGGATAGCACTATAACACATACATCCTTTCGTGCATTTCAATAGTTACTTTGCACGCATGGAGGCTAAACTTGATCGTGTATTTTGCGCAGCGGGGGGTGTCGTGCTGTTCTCATTGTTCTTTACCCGCGTTACTCCCCCGCTCTATATTTGGACCCGTCGAAGAACATACAGAAGAAAGATTACACACACATAAAGTATGTTCTGGACAGAGCTATGCTGGCCTTCAGCATGCGGGGTGGCTACATCCAACATAAAAAACCAAATAAGGCCGGGGTTTGTTTCAGCCACAAGACTGACTTCTGTTGCATCCAGCAACCGGCAAGAAGTGAGAATGATGGATTCTACGTCATCCATCTAATGATGGAGTACAGAAGGGATGTGCAATCACTTTGCATGAAATCTTCATGCGATACCCATATCCAGAGATGGGCCGAAGCCTTTGGAGCCATGCTGGATAATCGACTTCGAAATGATTTCTACCGGATCCAATAGTAAATTGCGTCCATCATGATCAAAGATGTCCTCGAAGAGTATGGGATGTTCTACGCCGGCCCAATACCGCGAGCTGACGTCCGAACCCGCATTGCCCTACAACGTCAGGACATGACGCCTTTCACTAAGCTTGGGTCCATCCTCCCGGATATGGACAGATGGGAAGAGTGCACTGCTTAAAAACAACGTGTCTGTTTAGTTATTTGTTACTTTCTGTACGATGAAACTTCGAATCTCTCAGTACGACGAAACTATTAGATGTATGGTGCCGCGCTCTAGATTATTACTTTCGGTACGATAAAATTTGTTAACTATGTTTACTATATATGTTGCTTCTATTTCATAACTATTTTGATGAATTCGCTTCATGGTATATATATATGTGCATCTCTAACAGGTATATAGATCAACGATGGGGAGGAAGTGGTATGCCGTGTATGTAGGGCATGTTCCGGGTATGTACGATGAGTGGCCAGCGTGTCAGGCCCAAGTCTCTGGCTTCTCCGGCGGAAGCCAGAAAGGGTTTGATAGTAGAGTGGAAGCCGAAGCTAGTTACTTGAGATTCATAGCACAACAAGGGATTCAGAACCAGCGCCGCTGCAAAAACTACTACATAAACCGCTTTTGATCATCGTGATCGCTCTTATCTTCTATGCGGTCATATCATAGTCTACATTGATGATGAAACATGAGTATGTGACCATGTAGTTGCATGTATTGAGAACTTGTAATGACTTGTAACGCTATTTTGAGACATGTATTCGATCATGATTGATGATGATGAGATATTTGAGACATGTCGAGACTTCTAATAACTTTGGCTCATCGATGACTCACTTGCTTTTCAATGAATATGCATGTTATTTGTATAAACGGTGGATCTGTTTAATTGTGTACAGAGCCAAAACGCAAAAAAATTACAAAAGTTAGCAGTGGCATGGGGGTAAAGATTACCAGTAGCACTCAAGTAACAGTAGCGCTGGCTAGTTCCACGTGCTGTAGATAATTATCAGTAGTGCTGGGTGAAAGCGCGCTACAGCTAGCTTTAGATACTAGTAGCGCTGGGCCAACCAAGCGCTGCTACTAAAAAATAGCTTTAACGCCGTAGCAGTAGCGCGCCTGCCCGCGCTAGTAATAGCAAGAAACCCAACGCTATAGGTAAGGGTTTTCCTAGTAGTGACACCCTGAAGTGTTGTAGGGAGGGCACCCCTTCCTGTCCATAGCTCGTACGGTGTTTTGGGCACCGACTTGCTTGGTACTCTATTGAGAATGTGAATGGCGGTTTTAAGTGCCTCCATCCATAATCCCAATGTCAAGTTGGAATAACTCATCATGCTGCGCACCATATGCATAAGTATAAGGTTGCACCTTTCAGCTACTCCATTTTGCTGAGGCTCGCCCGGCATTGAATACTGGGCTACTATGCCAGTCTCCTGCAAGAACTTTGCAAAAGGTCCAGGGACTTGGCCATATGGAGTGTGCCGACCGTAGTACTCTCCCCCACGGTCGGACTTGGCTATCTTTATTCTTTTATCATGCTGATTTTCAACTTCAACTTTGAATATTTTAAATTTATCCAACACTTCAGATCTTTCTTTGATGGGATAAATATATCCATAGCGAGAGTAATCATCTGTGTATATTATGAATGAGTCACATCCATCCACACTTTTCACCGGAAATGGTCCACAAATATCAGTGTAGATGATTTCTAGTGTGCTCGTGCTATGGATTGCACCTTTTTTGATTTGTTTTACATACTTTCCTTTAATGTAATCTATGCATTATTCTATGTTTGAGAATTCTAACGAAGGAAGAATTTCACTCTTGACTAATCTTTCTATTCTCCCCTTGGAAATATGGCCCAAGCAACAGTGCCATAATTACGATGAGTCGAATGTTCTCTTTCTTTTCTTTTGTTCTTTATTCGACGCGGAAACATGTTCTTTCACATTGCATACAGAATAAACTTTTTCACGAAGTGATAACAAATAAAGCTCATCATGCAGTAAAGCATCATCCACATAAGCATTATTTAACCATATGGCACACTTGCCATGTCCAAAATAACATTCACAATTATCTTTGTCCAAACAAGAAACACTAGTTAAGTTTCTATGACATGATGGAACAAATAAAACATCTCTAAGTAGAAGATTGAATCCATCAGCTAACTCCAAGGAGATGTCACCGACAGCTTCAATTTCTGCTTCAATTCCGTTTGCCACTTCAATGCGTCTTTCGCTTCTTAGCGTAGTACGCGTCGAATGGAATCCCTGTAAAGAATTTGCAACATGAACAGTTGCTCCTGAATCAATCCACCAAGTGGATTTTGAAAAGTGTGTATACAAGGATTCATTTACAAATGAAACTATATTGTTACCTCTTTTTGCCATGACTGACTTCAGCCAAGCAGCGCAGTCTTTCTTGTAGTGCCTTTTCTGCTTTAAGTGGAGACATGTGTCTTTGTCCACAGAGAAAGGTTGTTGCTGATGCTGATGCTGATAGGGGGCTTTTCCATGCTTTGAAGGAGAACTTTTGTTGTTTTGATTTTAATTCTTTTTCTTGTGATCCTTCACATAGTTGAGTGAACCACCATGTGCATCTTTGAGTCTGTCCTCTTCTTGGACACACATTGCTATTGTCTTTTCAATGTCCCATGTTCTAGGTGACATACTATAGTTTACAACAAAAGTTTCAAACTACTTTGGCAGTGAAGCCATGACCAGGTGGACCAGGAGCTTTGGTTTGATCTCCAGATCCTCATCCATGGGCTTTAGCTTTGCTTCCATATTGCTCATCCTCGGGATGTGCTCTCTTATTCCATGACTACCACCTGTGTAGCGTTGTGTCACCAGTTGCTCTAACACCTAGGTGGCATATATCTTTGAAGAGCCAGTAAACTGGCTCTTTATCTTTGTAAGCAACTCCCCTGCGGAAGTGCACTCTGCAATGGAGCCCACAATGGTGCTCTTGATTGTATTCTTTATAAATGTCATGCACTTTTTGTTTGTATTGACCCACTTTTGGTTTTCTATGAGGTAGGACATCTCCAAAGGAACATAGTCCCCCCTCTTTTTAGACCATGCATCATCATCATCAGTGGCCTCTCTTACTGGCTCTATGGGTCTGACTGGCTGTGGTTCTTCCACAACCCAATCCAGATCAGCACACACAAATGCCAGTTCTACTTTCTTCCTCCACTCAGTGTGGTTGTCACCTCTAAGTGTCGGAACTTCTTTTAGGCAACTCATCAAGTGAAAGCTAATTGAAATAACAATTTAAGTGACATCAGTATAATAATCATATGCATTAATCTAACGTTGGTCAAATTAAACATACAATTGTCCATGCAATTAAATCTATATTACCGTTGGGTGAAATATTAGAAATACATGCACCTTTAAATTTCAATAATAAACATGATCATGTTATTAACAACGTTGGTCATAAAAAATAACATAATCATATTCATTTGAATAATCACTTTAACATGTTCTTAAAAACATAATTGTTTCTAAACTTTTATTTTCTTTGTAAAAGAGCACTATTAATTATTTATGCAACAGAAAAACTTGAATAAAAATCATGAACTTTTTAAGCTTTACAACAACTTTTCTTTGACTGAATAAGAAAAATCATGAACTTTTTTAGTTTTCTTTATAAAATTCATGAACATTTCTTTTCGGAAAAATTTCTATTCTCTGAAAGAAAGAAAAAGAAACAAATTAGCGGCAGCACAGCCTAGCGCGCGCGGCTAAGCTGCGGCCTCGGCCCAGCGAGCGGCTGCGGCCTCGGCCTGGCGCACCCGCGGCGGCTGGCGGCCTGAGCCCAGTCGGATCTGAACATGTTTCTGGGACTGATGTATTTCCGTTATATTCAATGGAAAGGGGTCGAAAAGCCCGGTTCAAAAAAACGAACAGAAAAAGGAGCCGCGGCGTGGCGCGGTGGCAGTAGACACCGTCGCCGGCGTCCGGGCACGGCACGGTGGCGCTCGGTGCCGTTCCCGGTGAAGCTCATGCGGGGCAGAGACGAAACAGACGGCGAGAGAGAGACAGGCAAATGTCTAGGGATTCAGCCGAGTCAAACGGTGCTGGCAGTTTTGATCTAGCGAAGAGCGTGGGTGGCCGTTGGATCTAATCGGACGGCCCTGAGAGAAACCCTAGCGATGGGATTGGGCGCTAGGCCAAAAGTGGATGCGAGGTCAAGGCCTCCTCTGCTCCTCTCGCTCCGGTGGGCCACCATGCTGCGCCAGTCACCGGCGACGACGAGCCAGGGCGGAGCCCAACGAGGCAGCCCCTTCCCCCTCCCAACTCCGTTTCGACGAGAGAGAGGAAGACAGAGAGGCTACCGCTTGTCCTTTTCAACGAGAGGAATAGAAGCGCGGCCAGATCGCGCCGTAGCCATCTTCCTCGCCGGTCGCGTGTCCTCCCTAGCGGCGGGCGCGCCGCCATCGAGGGATTTGGCCGCGGTGCTGACCCCTTTCCTTTTTTTCCTTTTTCTTTTCCAGTGAGCAATTGCTTGCTTCGGTGGTTCTTCTTTCGGACGCCTCGGCTTGCCGATGCGTGTCCGGATCGAGAGGAACGGCGCGGCCTTGCGGCAACGCGATTTCTTTGCCCTTCTTTGCCCCTATTTTTTTTGTTCTGGGGTTAGGGTTCTTGGGAAGGGAGGAGGAACTTTCTTTTCTTTCACTTACCGAAAATATGAACACAAGAAAGGCTCTAATACCATTGATAGATCCGTCGGGATCGCATGTGTTGTATATCCACGGTAGACCTACCTTCTCCAGCAGTTGATGAACTTGAGCCGGAGGCCATCGTGGTGCTGGGGCGCACGGTGATGGCGGAGAGTGGGTGAGGTGGTCGTGGCGGCGATGTCTGGGCAGTGGCGGCGGCGGAGCTTCCCGTTACTGTCAGCGCTAGACCTAGATCGGTTCGGAGTTTTCGGTGGGGAGCCTGGCAACGCGGTGAACCTTGTACTGCATGCCGCCGTCCCCCATCTCTTTATGTAGCGCTGCGTGACAGGGGCCTGTCAACCATATTGTGGTTGGGCGCCCCCGATCAGGGCGCGGATCAGGGGTCCGGTGGGCTGTTGGGCCCACACGGGAGAGATCAACCTAACACTATCAACACAGGATTCTCTTAACTACACAGTGCTGGTGGAACACCTGTATCTCAGTCTATACATCCTACATAGTCAGTTTCTTTTCATGTTAACCTTTGTAAATGCCGCTGAACTTTGTCTCACTAAATGCTCTGTTGCATGATTTTTCTCTTTCAGGTAGTACACCAGACAGCACATCCCTGACCAGCGGGGAATTCTTCTACACTGGCCCAAGTACTCTCCCAAAAAATGACTCGCAATAGGCTAGACCTTTTTTTTAGGTCCTCAAGGGTGCCAAGTAAAGTGATTTATTTATGTTTGACTGGCTCAACGGGCTCAACACAAAACCCCGCTTTAAACATGACCCAAGTGCATGACCCATGACGACGACAGATTGCATTTCTTGGTTCGATGCACGGTTACTGCACGAATTTGGAGGAAAATCGCCCTACGACCCTCCTTCTGCCCCTTCAAAAACATCTGGGAGATGCCACCACTGCCAGGCCTGCGACCGACACCTTTCGTCCTACTCATCATACCCAATATTTTAAATAGCACGCTATTTCGCCGTTATAACGCGGTTATAGCATATTTGGAAAGGAGACCTTACGTTTTGGCAAAACCGGACGCTGCGGCGCTAATTGCGTAATTAGCGCGCTACACACCCTATAACGTTGTAACATTGTAACGTTACAACGTGCATAACATGCAAAAATGAAATAAGCACAGCCCAGCAGGCCAAAACCAACCTGAGACCACTAGCTTTCTCACTCATTTTATCGGATTCTCCCATGAGACCTAACCGGCTAACCTTAGTTCTCACTCTCATCCCTTTCTCACTCTTTTTTATGTGCTGGATTTGGCCCTTATGCATATATTGCTTGCTCCTATGAAAAATTTAGTTGCTTAAATACTTTATTTCTAAATATATTTGATTTTTTTGCAAACACTATTTTGAAATATAGCACGCTATTAGCGCGCTATAACTTGTGTAGCATTTAGAGAAGGGTCTCGCTATATTTT
This sequence comes from Triticum dicoccoides, assembly GCF_002162155.2. Taxonomy (NCBI): domain Eukaryota; kingdom Viridiplantae; phylum Streptophyta; class Magnoliopsida; order Poales; family Poaceae; genus Triticum; species Triticum dicoccoides. Next base: position 43,200,255 of record NC_041381.1, on the reverse strand, counting down.
GTAGCGTGCTATTTAAAATATTTATCGTACCGTGGAAAATCTTGTACTACAAGATTTTCATGTAACAATCACGAAGTGTAGACGACGTCATGAGAAACATCATAGATGGTCTGACACTATAGTCCAGATTGTTCAAGCTGAGCCGCCGCGACTTGTGCCACTCAGCCTACACATCCAATAGAGGCAACATGTATCTGATTCCTTTCATTCCAAAGGACAAAGCTCTAAACTAGAACAATCTTCAGCTTGCCTTTTCTCTCTTGCAAGCAATTGTATTATATGGATGGGTATGAGAAGTGATAGGAAACTGCTACCTCCTCTTATATCATGACTTCATGGGGTTTTGGGTAAGTCCTCTTATATCATGACTTCATGAGGTTTTGGGTAAGTGCTGCATGTTGTAACATGTACAGAAAAATGTTCTGCAATGTTAAATTAATGCAAGATCTGCTGCTCTATCTACTACTAAAGATATATCATAAGTTCTTGTTGGGAGTTTTATTTATTTATTCAGATGTTGTTGGGAGATTTTATACTAATCTTACAGACGCAGTGGTAGTGACATCTAATTGCACTAAATCTGATTTTAGTTTCTTCTCTCAGGCAACAACTTCCAGATGACAAAGGAACCAAGATCCATTAAAGTACCAGCACAACAGAGCTAGTTGTACCACAAGCCTCGGTATACATACTGATACAATAAATACTAAATCTTGCAATATTCATCCGGACCACGTGTGCTTGCTCTCCCGTTCTCTCTACGGGTTGAAGTAGGCGCCTCGGACCTGGTACGAGCGGATTGCGGCCTTTCTTCAGCAGCAGGGGTTCCGGTCCACACGGTCCGATGCCTCCTTGTTTGTTTATCACCAGGGCGCCGCCACCGCGTACCTTCTCATGTACGTCAACGAAATCATCCTGACTGCATCCTCTTCAGCGCTACTTCAGCAATCACGGCTCGCCTCAGCACCGAGTTCGCCCTCAAGGATTTGGGGGCTCTCCACTACTTCCTCGGCATCGAGGTCATTCACCGTGGCACTGGCTTCTTTCTTCATCAACAGAAGTATGCCTATGAGCTTCTGGAGCGAGCCGGCATGCTTAGCTGCAAGCCTGCTTCCACGCCTGTCGATATGAAGGCTAAGGTGTCCGTTGTCGAGGGATCGCCGGCGTCCGATGCTCCCTCTCCATTGTCGGTGCACTTCAGTACCTTACATTGACGCGTTCAGATATTCAGTATGCTGTCGAGCAGGTGTGCCTCCACATGCATGCTCCTCATGATGCTCATTGGGCTCTGGTGAAATGTACTCTCCTATATATATACGTGGCACCACAGCTATGTATCTCACCCTGACGGCATCACGTGACACCAGCCTTGTCGCCTATTCCGACGCCGACTGGGCTGGGTGTCCGGACACTCGGTGCTCCACTTCCGGCTACTGTGTCTACCTCGGGCCCTCTCTGATTTTGTGGTCGTCTAAACGACAACCCACGGTCTCACGATCGAGCGCCGAGGCCGAGTATACGGCTTTGGCCAACACCGTCGCGGAGTGCTCCTAGCTACAACAGTTTCTTCAGGAGTTGCTATGTGAGGTCACCAAGGCCACGCTTATCTACTGTGACAACGTCTCCGCGGTCTACCTCACTGCCAACCTTGTTCATCACCAACGGACGAAGCATATTGAGCTTGACATTCACTTTGTTCGGGAGCACGTGGCACTTGGTCATGTTAGCGTTCTGCATGTGCCCACCGATCAGCACTTCGCCGATGTTATGACGAAGGGACTACCCACCTCGACTTTCAAGGGCTTTCAGTCTAGTCTCTGCGTCACCGGCGATGCTTCGACTGCGAGGGGGGGTGTTGAACATCTGTGCACGTAGGTCTGGGTTTTGTATGTCGTACCTGTAGTGTCTGTCTCTCTCTGTATGTACATGTATCTTTGGAGACAAGACACCGGTCGTACCCCTTGTACCTATATATATGTGCCTAATACATGATCAATGAGATATCAATGCACCAAATCATTCTCTACAATCAGAAAAGAAATTCAAGAAGCAACATCAAAGACGTGTCATCATGTACTATATGCAACAGGAGGGAAAATGGGAAAGCTAGAAAGACCATACTATGAGCAAAGGAAAGCAGCCACAAACCCAGAAGTCTCTCATATTTTCCTCCCTGGACTTGTACTGAAATTTTTGGACATTGTCCATCAGATACTCCGTGATATGACCAGCCCAATCGAGATACTGCACCTTTGACATATCTTCAGAGGCCCACAGGTAGTCAAGGTCTATTGTATTCCCAGTCGTGGGGGCTTTCGGTCCAGTCTCTGCGTCACCAGGTCGCTATTCTGTGACGCCCCCGATTGAATCGTACACTAATCATGCACGCAAATGTGTACGATCAACATCAGGGACTCACGGGAAGATATCACAACACAACTCTAATAATAAAATAAGTCATACAAGCATCATATTACAAGCCAGGGGCCTCAAGGGCTCGAATACAAGTGCTCGAACATAAACGAGTTAGCGGAAGCAACAATATCTGAGTACAGACATAAGTTAAACAAGTTGCCATAAGATGGCTAGCACAAACTGGGATACAGATCGAAAGAGGTGCAAGCCTCCTGCCTGGGATCCTCCTAAACTACTCCTGGTCGTCGTCAGCGGCCTGTACATAGTAGTAGGCACCTCCAGTGTAGTAGGAGTCATGGTCGACGGTGGCGTCTGGATTCTGGGCTCCAACATCTGGTTGCGGCAACCGAGAAGAAAAGGAAAGTGGGGAAATGAGGGAGCAAAGCAACCGTGAGTACTCATCCAAAGTACTCGCGAGCAAGGATCTACACTACATATGCATGGGTATATGTGTAAAGAGGCAATATCGGTGGAATGAACTGCAGAATGCCAGAATAAGAGGAGGATAGCTAGTCCGATCGAAGACTACACTTTTGGCAGCCTCCATCTTGCAGCATGTAGAAGAGAGTAGATTGAAATCCTCCAAGTAGCATCGCATAGCATAATCCTACCGGCGATCCTCGCCTCGTCGCCCTGTGGGAAAGCGAACACCGGGTTGTCTCTGGAACTTGTCTGGGTGTGTTTTATTAAGTATCCGGTTCTAGTTGTCATAAGCTTAAGGTACAACTCTAGGTTGTCCTTTTACCGAGGGACACGGCTATTCGAATAGATAAACTTCCCTGCAGGAGTGCACCACATAACCCAACACGCTTGATCCCTCTGGCTGTACACACTTTCCTGGGTCATGCCCGGGCTCGGAAGATCAACACATCGCAGCCCCACCTAGGCACAACAGAGAGGTCAGCACACCGGTCTAAATCCTATGCACGCAGGGGTCTGGGCCCATCGCCCATTGCACACCTGCATGTTGCGAGGGCAGCCGGGAGGAGACCTAGCCTCCCTAATACAAGAGCAGGCGTTCCAGTCCAATCCGGCGTGTGCCGCTCAGTCGCTGATGTCAAGAAGGCTTCGGCTGATACCACGACGTCGAGTGCCCATAACTGTTCCCCCGTAGTTGGTTAGTGCGTATAGGCCGTTGCCAAGACTCATATCAAATACCAAGATCCCGTTAAGCGTGTTATTATGAAGTAACCACGAACACCGACCAGGGCCACGCCCACCTCTCTCCTAGGTGGTCTCAACCTGCCCTGTCGCTCCACCACAAAGATCCACTCAGAGGGCCGTCGGGGAAGTATGTCCTTTCAACCCCCAATCTGTGAGTCAACCACGGGTACTCAACGAGCCGACCCGACTTTAGTCACCATCTGTATAGTATGTATGTGCAAGTATATACCCGTGATCACCTCCCAAATGATCACGGCCCGATAGTATAGCAAGGCAGACTGACAAGAATGTAGGGCCACTGATGATAAACTAGCATCCTATAATAAGAATTTAGGATTGCGGGTAAGGTATCAACAATTGTAGCAACAATGACAGGCTATGCAACAGAATAGGATTAACCAAAGAGTAACATGCTAAACTACCCTAATGCAAGCAGTAGAGAGAAGAATAAGTGATATCTGGTGATCAAGGGGGGGCTTGCCTGGTTGCGGTGGCAAGAACGAGGGGTCATCGACACCGTAGTCATAGTCAGTGGCATCAACGCCGATCTCGGGGTCTACCAGAGAAGAAGAGGGTGGGAAGAAATAGTAAATACGGAGAATACGGAGCATCCCAAAATATAACAAGGCAATAAACCGTGCCAAGGATCATATAATACAGGGATAGGTGATACCGGCGAAGGGGGGAAACATCCGGGAAAGTATCCCCGGTGTATCACGTTTTGTGACAGATGGACCAGAGGTGAAATGTTGTAGGTTTGCTATACTAGGCACGTGTGGCTGATGAACGGGCTGCAAATTCGGATTCGTCTCGTCGTTCGGAGCAACTTTCATGTACAAAGTTTTTCCATCCGACCTACAGTTTATTTTATATTGATTTTGAAAAGGATTTAATCATTTTCTAGAATTAACAGAATTAATTTGATTTGAAAATGCCATTATGACGTCAGCATGACATCAGGGTGATGTCAGCAGTCAACAGTCGGTTGACTGGGTCCAACTAACGTGTGGGTCCCACTTTCATTGACTAAGATTAACTAAAACAGATTAATTAGTTTAATTAGTGATTAGGTTAATCTAATCAGGATTAATTAACTTAATTAATTAATTGATATTTCTATTTATTATTTTTTTTAATGTATTTTTTTAATTAAAATGTTCCGGGGCTGGGCCCCGGCTGTCATTGGGCTAGGGGCCTTAGCGGGTGTGGGGTTTACGGGCACCGGGTGTGGGCACCCGAACGGGCGAGTCCCGAGCGGAGCTAGCCGGGGCGCCGCGGGTGGCTCGCCGGAGCGCGGCCACGACGAACAGACGAAGGAGGGCGCACCCATCCGCGGATGGCACCAGCAGAGGGAAGCGGGTCGGCGATTGGCGGCGAGGCAGTGGAGGCTGGGCGGCGCGGGGTGTGCGCGAGGATGCAGGCGGTGGGCGCTGGTCGGCAGGCGGAGTGCGGCGGCGCTGGTGCGGCCGAAGAAGCGGAGCGGACGCGAGGTGGGAGAGGCCCGGCAGCAGGGGTAGCGGGGCGCAGCAGCAGCGGGGCTCCGGGAGGTGGCACAACGAGGGGGCCAGGCGGAGCTCAGCCGACGCGGGCACGCGGCCAGGGCGCATGTGTGGGCAATCGCAACAGCAGGGAGCGCGAGCGGCACGACGGGCGAGACATGGTGAAAACGACGACTACCAGAGAGAGGAGGATAGGAGGGGGGTTCCTCACAGGGGAGCCACAGGGATTTTGGCAGCGGGGCATGGGGAGGACGACGGGGACGACGCAACGACGAAGAGGAAGGCATGCAGTCCGGTGAGGAGGAGGACGAGGACGGGGCAGCGACCGGGCCGCCGGCGACGAGGGCGGCAGGGTGACGAGCGGCGATGGCGGGGCAGCACCGAGCGGCGTCGGGGTCGAGCCCCCGATCTCGATCCAGATCGAGAGGGAGTGGGCGATGTGGGGGGAGGATTGGGGTAGTGC
>NC_041381.1:43183137-43194038 GCF_002162155.2 Triticum dicoccoides | reverse complement strand
AGTGGGATGGGGCACGGATGGGACGGCCTGGTTAGCCCGATGGCCTACTGGGCCACGGCCAAGCAGGGGGGGGGGTTGCTTTCTTTCATTATTATTGCTTGTTTTGTTTTATTTTCTTTTCTTTTATTTTGTTGTATCTTTGTTTCCTATTGTTTAAGTTTTTGTAAAATATATACTTGGCATCTAATTTAGTATTTCAATTTAGTCGGCCAAGCAGGGGGGTTTGCTTTCTTTTACTATTATTTCTTGTTTTCTTTTATTTTCTTTTCTTTTATTATGTTGTATCTTTGTTTCCTATTGTTTAAGTTTTTGTAAACTATATACTTGGCATTTAATTTAGTATTTCAATTTAGTCCACTGTCACAAAAAGTCTAGTCCCCAAATAATTTAGTTTGATATTTTATTAATTAATAAAGGCATTTAAATAATTAGATTTGCTACTATTTAAATGTTTTAGTGCAGTTAAGCATTTCATAAAAGTTTGGTTTCACCACCATAATCACCTATGCATTATCTGGCATGACCCGAACATTTTAGTTTCATTGTTTGAAAACTTTTGTGATTTGCCTGATTTTTAATTTGAATTCGAATCGGTTTTGAACTAACACAAGATAGTAATAGTAATCGAGGTGACGTCGCATCATTAGCAGAGGTTCACTGTAGCTTAATTACTCTAGCGTCACAATTCTCCTCCACTACAAGAAATCTCGTCCCGAGATTTAGGAGGTGGAGTAAGGGAGGAAGTTTTGATTATGAAATTCTAACAGCTCTTCTCGGTCTTAGTTGCTCTTCTCGAAGAGGTTGAACCATTATGTTGATGTCTTCGTTTCTCTGCTTCAAGTCACCATGATCAAGTCATCATCCTTTCTTCGGGATCTCCATCGTCCTATGAACGCGACCAAGGGAAAAAACTCTGGAAGAACGCATCTCTCCAAAGCTGGGCGCCTGATGGTGAACTCAATGGGAATACACGAGGTAACCCACGAGTTGTACTTCAATGAATTTGTTGAGTGCAATATACGATGGTACCAAAGTTTCAAACGGGTAGGCAATCATTCGATGACTAGACAGAAGCTGGGGTTTGAACAATTAGAATAACATGGTGTTTGATTCCAGGATGAATAATGGTATAGAATTTAGCTCATGAATCACAACGAAGCTAGGTGCAAAGAATACACTAGAATCCGGGTTGTAAAGAAGAGTCAAGTTTCGATCCAGTGGACCTGTGGGTTATGGGCCCACCATGTGGGTTGAAAATAGGAAGGGTGGTGAAATCTTGCACAACAGAGACAGGGAGGCATGTCAGTGGATAGCTTGTCAGCTATGTCGGCAACAATGTCGGTACCAAGGACGAGGCACGAAGAGAACCATTTTCCTGCTCGTTGAACGAGGCGAACCAATTGGCAAAGTTCTCACCCATCGGTGGTTACCGGAATGTCATCAACAATAGTAACAGGGTCTTACCCACAGAGTGGTACTACAAGGTGCTTACCTAAGCATGGAATTATCTCTGCTCAGCTAAGTCAGATTATAGGAAAGGTTAAACAAAAGAATGGAAAGGAAAACACGATTATCATATTAAACAGAACAATGGAAACGAAAATTGTGATTACACACAATTATTAGGAGTATATCCCTCCCATGGACAAGCAGAACATGGCATACAGGGTAGGAGAGCCAGTACCCAACCATTCAGATAAGAGGCAAGGATTAATCAAGATTTTACCCATACAATGGTGTTTGGATAACTGACCAAGAAACATTTAGCATCGTGCCTCCAATGTTATTGTTGAAGAGTGGTGTATCATAGTCATGCTTCGAGGTAGCAATGATATGGTTTTTCAATCAAGGGCAAGACTTTGGATACACAAATGATCCATGATACACAAATCAATCAAGTGGGAAGGGAATGACGAAGTGGCAAGCTCAGAACCAAAATTGCCTTTCAACACAAGCAACATGATGTTGAAAGCTCGACGTAAGTCGTGCTCACACACTAAAGAATTCGTGCACCAAAGAAGGACGAGGTAGAACAGTTAAAGATAGCAAGACCAGGATGCAGCTGATAGTCTAGGAATGACCAGATTGGGTTCAGAATTTCCCAGTAAAAATACTAGGTATATTTGATTTGTAGTGCGGAATAATTTCACTAGTCGGTGTCCTCAGTTGACAACAACCTAGAACCCGTAGAGTGATTACGACAAGGAAAGACATTACTTCAACAAAGTTAGTAAGATGTGGTGCAATGGCAAGACATCTTCGAGATACAAGTGGGTAATACTTGAAGGTAGAACATGATAGAAGTAGAACTGGTTCATTGGCCTGTGACAATAGATAGTTCAACCTTGGCAAAAATAGACGAGGCACTGAATGAATTTAATAAGATATATTAGATCAGGACAGCATGGTCGGAACCATAACTGCAAGGAATCAATTCAAGAATAACAAAAGAATCATACAGCTGGATAATCATTTTTCAAGAAGCTTCCGAGATAAGTCCCACATCGGGTCCATGGGCATGAACACAAAGTTCAAGGTAGACCCCTGATACGTCTCCATCGTATCTACTTTTCCAAACACTTTTGCCCTTGTTTTGGACTCTAACTTGTATGATTTGAATGGAACTAACCCGGACCGACGCTGTTTTCGGCAGAATTGCCATGATGTTGTTTTTTGTGCAGAAAATAAAAGTTCTCGGAATGACCTGAAACTCCATGGAATATCTTAGAATAAATAATAAAAAATCCTCACCAAAGATGAAGACCAGGGGGCCCACACCCTGTCCACGAGGGTGGGGGCGCCCCCCCCCTCCTGGGCGCACCCCCCTACCTCGTGGGCCCCCTGGAGACCCTCCGACGCCAACTCCAACTCTATATATTGGCTTTCAGGGAGAAAAAAATCAGAGAGAAGAAATCATCGCATTTTATGATACGGAGCTGCCGCCAAGCCCTAATCTCTCTCGGGAGGGCTGATCTGGAGTCCATTTGGGGCTCCGGAGAGGGGGGATTTGTCGCCGTCGTCATCATCAACCATCCTCCATCACCAATTTCATGATGCTCACCGCCGTGCGTGAGTAAGTCCATCGTAGGCTTGCTGGACGGTGATGGGCTGGATGAGATTTATCATGTAATCGAGTTAGCTTTGTTAGGGTTTGATCTCTAGTATCCACTATGTTCTGAGATTGATGTTGCTATGACTTTGCTATGCTTAATGCTTGTCACTAGGGTCTGAATGCCATGATTTCAGATTTGAACCTATTATGTTTTCATGAATATATGTGAGTTCTTGATCCTATCTTGCAAGTCTATAGTCACCCACTATGTGTTATGATCTGGCAACCCCGAAGTGACAATAATTGGGACCACTCCCGGTGATGACCATAGTTTGAGGAGTTCATGTATTCACTATGTGCTAATGCTTTGTTCCTATTCTCTATTAAAAGATGGCCTTAATATCCCTTAGTTTCCAATAGGACCCCGCTGCCACGGGAGGGTAGGACAAAAGATGTCATGCAAGTTCTTTTCCATAAGAACGTATGACTATATTCGGAATACATGCCTACATTACATTGATGAATTGGAGCTAGTTCTGTGTCACCCTATGTTATGACTGTTACATGACGAACCACATCCGGCATAATTATCCATCACTAATCCGGTGCCTGTGAGTTTTCCATATACTAGTTCTCGCTTATTTACTTTTCCGTTGCTACTGTTACAATCACTACAAAATATCAAAAACATTACTTTTGTTGTCTTTACTTTTGTTACCGTTACCACCTCTATCATATTACTTTGCTACTAAACACTTTGCTGCAGATACTAAGTTTCCAGGTGTGGTTGAATTGCCAACTCAGCTACTAATACTTGAGAATATTCTTTGGCTCCCCTTGTGTCGAATCAATAAATTTGGGTTGAATACTCTACCCTCGAAAACTGTTGCGATCCCCTATACTTGTGGGTTATCAAGACCTTTTTCTGGCGCCATTGCCAGGGAGCATAGCTCTATTATTTGAGTCACTTGGGATTTATATCTGCTGGATACTATGAAGAACTTGAAAGACGCTAAGACAACAATTTATCCCTCAACTACGAGGGGAGGTAAGGAACTGCTATCTAGCTCTGCACTTGATTCACCTTCTGTTATGAGTAAGCTAGCGACACCTAAACCTGCTTCTGTTATTCATTCTGATATGTCGCATGTTATTGATGATGCCACTTCTGCTATGCATGATACTTATGATGAAACTACTTCTATGCTTGATACTACTGTGCCCCTTGGTGAATTTCTAGATGAGCAAATTTCCAGGTCTAGAGAAAGAGAAATTATTGAATCTAAATACAATGATGAAAGTGATGATGAAGATATGCCTGCTATTCCTGAGGGTTATCTTTTTGATGTGGAATCTTCTGCAGCTATTTCTGCCTGCCAAGATAGATATGAACTTAAGAGGCTGCTAATTAAATGGAGTAAAGAATCTCTTAGAGATAGAATGAAACCAGACCCTTCTTTTGCTACTTCACCTATATGTGTTCCCGATAAGGATTATTATGAGTTTTCTGTTGATCTAGATATAATTACTTTGGTTGAATCTGATCCTTTTTATGGCTATGAATCCAAAACTGTTGTGGCACATCTTACTAAGTTAAATGATATAGCCGCCCTGTTTACTAATGATGAGAGATCGCGCTACTTTTATATACTCAAAATATTTCCTTTCTCATTAAAGGGTGATGCTAAGATATGCTTTAATTCTCTTGATCCTGGTTGTGTGTGTAGTCCCCAGGATATGATTTATTACTTCTCCGCTAAATATTTCCCTGCTCATAAGAAACAAGCTGCCTTGAGGGAAATATACAACTTCGTGCAAATTAAAGAAGAGAATCTCCCACAAGCTTGGGGGAGGCTTCTCAAGTTACTTAATGCTTTGCCTGATCATCCTCTTAAGAAACCTGAAATACTTGATATCTTTTATAATGGACTAACCGATGCTTCCAGAGATTACTTGGATAGTTGTGCTGGTTCTCCTTTCAGGGAAAGAACACCGGATGAAGCTGAAATTCTATTGAATAATATGTTGACAAATGAAAATAATTGGGCACCTCCTGAGCCAGCTCCAGAGCCAATTACTGAGGCTATTCCTAAACCAACTCTGAAGAAGAGAGGTGTTCTATTTCTCAGTCCCGAAGATATGCAAGAGGCAAAGAAATCTATGAAATAAAAAGGTATTAAAGCTGAAGATGTTAAGAATTTACCTCCTATTGAAGAAATACACGGTCTTAATTAACCACCTGTTGAAGAAGTATATGATCTCAATTCTTTATTCACTCAAGAACCTCCTGATCCCGATATCCCGACACAGGTAATAAAGGTAAATTCTCTCTATAGATATGATAAAGATGAAGTCCCTCCTACTAAAATTGCTAGTCAGTGCTTGGATGAGTTTGATAACTTTATGTTTAAGCAAGATGACTTTAATGCTTATTTTGGTAGACAATTAAAACAAGATGCTTATATGATTAAACACTTGGGTGATTATATGGCTAATATTAGAGGTGAACTTAAACTTGTTAGCAAACATGCTTCTATGGTTACCACTCAAGTAGAACAAGTACTTAAGGCTCAAAAAGAAGTGCTTGATGAAATAAATAGTAAGAAAAATGATTATGTTGTTAGAGTGGCTACTAGAACTGGTAGAATGGCTCAGGAACCTTTGTATCCTGAAGGCCACCCTAAGAGAATCGAGCAAGATTCTCAGAGAAATAATATCGATGTACCTAGTTCTTCTAAAAGGAAGAAAAAGAAAAATGATAGATCTTTGCAAACTTCTAGTGAACCTATTGCTGAACCACCTGAGAATCCAAATGATATCTCTATGTCTCATGCTGAAACACAATCTGGTAATGAAAATGAACCTAGTGAAAATGTTAATGATGATGTTCATGATGATGCTCAACCTAGTAATGATAATGATGCAGAAGTTGAACCTGCTGTTGATCTTGATAACCCACAATCAAAGAATCAACGTTATGATAAAAGAGACTTCGTTGCTAGGAAACATGGTAAAGAAAGGGAACCATGGGTTCAGAAACCCATGCCTTTTCCTCCGAAACCATCCAAGAAAAAGGATGATGAGGATTTTGAGCGCTTTGCTGAAATGATTAGACCTATCTTTTTGCGTATGCGATTAACTGATGTGCTCAAAACAAATCCTTATGCTAAGTATATGAAGGATATCATTACTAATAAAAGAAAGATACCGGAAGCTAAAATTTCCACCATGCTTGCTAATTATACTTTTAAGGGTGGAATACCAAAGAAACTTGGAGATCTCGGAGTACCTACTATACCATGCTCCATTAAGAGAAATTATGTTAAAACTGTTTTATGTGCTCTTGGAGCCAGTGTTAGTGTTATGCCTCTATCTTTATATCGTAGACTTGACTTGAATAAGTTGACACCTACTGCAATATCTTTGCAAATGGCTGATAAATCAACTACTATACCTATCAATATTTGTGAGGATGTGCCTGTTGTGGTTGCAAACGTTACTATTTTAACAGACTTTGTTATTCTTGATATTCCCGAGGATGATAGTATGTCTATTATTCTTGGAAGACCTTTCCTTAATACTGCAGGGGCTGTTATTGATTGCAACAAAGGCAATGTCACTTTTCATGTTAATGGTAATGAGCATACGGTACACTTTCCGAGGAAACAACCTCAAGTTTAGTATCAACTCTATTGGAAAAATTCCATCAATTATATTTGGAGGTCTTGAATTTCCTCTCCCTACTGTCAAGAAGAAATATGATATACTTATTATTGGGGATGTCCATATCCCCGTTGAGGTAACATAGTGTTATTCGAAATTTCTCCGGTTCCATGTTAATTGGAATGAGTTTGTTAACAAGACTTGATCAACCTTGTTAGTGGATTCTTTTTTATGAGCATGAGATGGATGAAACTAGAAGCAGAACCTTGTGTACCCTCTTTATATTTTCTGTTATTTAGTAGAAATAAAGTAAAATAGTATTTCTCTTTCTTTCTGTCTGTTTCCTGTTTCACCCGTGCAATATAAAAATACCCCGAAAATAGAAGTCCTCAGAATGCCATGCCAATTTAATATGATTTTTTTGGGAATATTTGAGGATTTACTGTGCAAAAATAACCGCGGGGGGAGCTGCCACCTGGCCACGAGGGTGGAGGGCGCGCCCTACCCCCCTGGGCGCGCCCCCTGCCTTGTGGGCCCATGGTGGCCCTCCTCCACTTATTCCTGCACCCATCTTCTTCCTCTGCCTCACACAAACACGAAAAACCAACTCAAGCACGAGTTCCAGCCCCTGTTGGTGTGATTTTCGATCTCCTTGCTCAAAGCACCTCTTGCAAAACTGCTTGGGGAGATTGTTCCTTGGTATGTGACTCCTCCATTGGTACAATTAGTTTATGTTCTAGTGCTTTATTCATTGTAAAATTATGCTGCATAGGTGACCATGTTCTTGAGCTTGCATGTCAAATTCATATGGTTCCAAGTAGTTCTAATGCTTGATATAGGCTCTAGGCACTTGTGGGAGTAGTTGCTATCAATTTTATTAAAGTTGGTTCACTTTGATTTGAAGTTACTAAAAATTTCAGAAATTTTTCAGAGGAAACAATATGTTTAGGAGGATGTTCCAAGGTGGTTCTTCGAGGAAGCAAGGTCCCAGGCTTGCAATGCGCGATGCTGACGAGGAACCGCCAAGAGACGCTCCTATGAGGCCCTGTGAATGGCCTTCGGAAAATTTTATGGATCAAGCGGGAATCCAAGAAGAATTCAATGCATATATACGCAATGCCGGTCTTGAGGACTTTGAAGATGACAAATGCCCCCAGTATCATGATCTCACAAGTTCATTTGTGAGGAGGTTTGAGTTTTCATCTTCGCGCAATTCTCCTTCAGTCATGTTTGACCTTTATGACAAATCTTATACCATGGACTTAGAGGATTTCACTTTTGCTTGCAAACTTCCATCTTGGGGTAGTGTCAGGGATCCCCCTAAATCCGAATATAGAGACTTTCTTTCTAAAATAACTGTGGGGGAATCTAGAGATATAGCACAAGCCACTATAGGGAGCATTCACTTTCCTGCTATACATTATTTTGCTCTCTTTATAGGTAGATGCATTAATGCTAAGGATGAAGCATCTCACATGTGTGCCCCTGATCTCAGCATTCTCAGAAGTGCTGTGTTAGGAGACCAATCTTATCATATGGGAGCCATTGTAGCTCGCAGGTTGCATCATAATAGACATAACGGAGATTTATTTGGAGGAATTTATGCAACCCGCTTAGCTAATTTTCTTGAGATAGACATTCGTGAGGGTGATATGGAGTTACCCCCTACTTATTTGGATTTTAATTCTATGGTTTCCCATCAGTTTGTTGAGAGGACTAAACCACCTCTCTAGTATCGACTAATCTTTAACAAACGGCATGTAGTCCATATTACTCTTCCTACTCCTGCCTTCTTTGATTCTCAGACAAAAGGAAGATTTATTATTACCAGAGAGGAGGCAGATGAGTACGAGAGAAGAGCGGAGGCGGCTCGACGCCATGCTGCAGCTCAGGAGGCGATAGCTGCTGCATCGCAGTATGACCCCAGCTTCACCTATGGGTATCCGCCAGGTTATCCCTGGCAATAGACCAACTTAGTCCAAAAGCCTAAGCTTGGGGGAGTACGTATTTCCCACCGACATTACATTCATGTTCACACAAACTCATTGCTAGATGTCGGTGCTCATACTCTTTCACTGTAATATCCATGCTAGATTATTTTCTTTTTCCTACCTTCTTCTTGTGTGTTTAATAAACCTTAAGAAAAAATAGTACTAGTTTATTTCTTTGCTGTAGTAATTAAAAGGAAAACCCAAAAATATTTCCCGTTCTTCTTTTGCTTGTTGGAAGCTTTCCCGTGTAAATAGTTTTTATTTCTTTTCTTTTCTTTGGGGGTCGGTAGGAGAAGACCATGATTAAATTGTTGAAGTGGCTCTTTTATGCATCATTGTTGATTTAACCAAGAGCCCATATTGCCTTGTTTATTGAATGCTCGCAGATTCCAGCTTAGTCCAATGCACGTTCACTCTTCTTATTCACACCGCTCGGTCATGCAAGTGAAAGGCAATTATGATGATATATGATGGATTGACTGAGATGGAAAAGCTGGTATGAACTCGACCTCTCTTGTTTTTGTAAATATGATGAGTTCATCGTTCTTGATTTAGCTTATTATGAATAAACATGTTGCACTGACAATTAGAGATCATAGTTGCTCGTGCCATGCTTGATTAGCTATGAGTTATAATGGTTTACCTTGCATGCCAACATGCTATTAAAATGGTTGTGATGTGGTATGATGGGGTGGTATCCTCCTTTGAATGATTTAAGTGACTTGACTTGGCACATGTTCACGCATGTAGTTGAAACAAATCAAGATAGCCTTCATGATATTTATGTTCATGGTGGATTATATCCTACTCATGCTTGTATTCAATGTTTATGAATTTTAATGCATGTTCACGACTGTTGTCGCTCTCTAGTTAGTCGCTTCCTAGTCTTTTGCTAGCCTTCACTTGTACTAAGCGGGAATACTGCTTGTGCATCCAATCCCTTAAAACCCAAAGTTATTCCATATGAGTCCACTATACCATCCTATATGCGGTATTTACCTGCCGTTCCAAGTAAATTTGTATGTGCCAAACTCTAAACCTTCAAATAATCATTCTGTTTTGCATGCTCGAATAGCTCATATATCAACTAGGGCTGCCCTTATCTTCCGTGTTAGGCGGGCTATTCTCAAGAGGAGTGGACTCCGCTCCTCATTCACGAGAAAATGACTAGTCACCGGGATGCCCAGTCCCATGCTTTATGCGAACTAAATCAAAATAATTGCAAACAAAACTCCCCCTGGGACCCGTTGAATGTTGGAGGCACTCGTTGTTTCAAGCAAGCCATGGATTGATGCTTGTGGAGGAGGGGGAGTATAAACTTTACCATTCTGTTTGCGAACCGCCTATAATTTGTTTAGCATGGAAGATATCGTCATCTCTTAGTTGATATGTTGACAATGGAAGTATGCCGCTCAAAATATAATTTACCTCTATTTCAAAACCGAGCTTTGGCACCTCTACAAATCCCTGCTTCCCTCTGCGAAGGGCCTATCTATTTACTTTTATGTTGAGTCATCACCCTCTTATTAAAAGCACTAGCTGGAGAGCATAGCTGTCATTTGCATTCATTACTGTAAATTTGTATCGGGTATGACTATGATTGGATCTCTTTTACCATGAATTACAATGTCTAGTCAGTCCTTGATCTTTGAAGGTGATCTGCATTTATGTTTTGCAGTCTCAGAAAGGGCTAGCGAGATACCATCTTGTTATATCATATTATGATTGTTTTGAGAAAGTGTTGTCATCTGAGATTTATTATTATGGCTTGCTAGTTGATTATGTTATTGATATGAGTAAACATGAGACCTAGGAGTTATTGCAAATGTGGTTAGTTATGATCTTTGCTGAAAACTTGAATGCTGGCTTGACATAGTTACAACAACAAGAGCAAACAGAGTTTGTAAAAGTTTTTCTTTTTCTCTTTCAGTTTGTCAACTGAATTGCTTGAGGCAAGCAAGGGTTTAAACTTGGGGGAGTTGATACGTCTCCGTCGTATCTACTTTTCCAAACACTTTTGCCCTTGTTTTGGACTCTAACTTGTATGATTTGAATGGAACTAACCCGGACTGACACTGTTTTCAGCAGAATTGCCATGATGTTGTTTTTTGTGCAGAAAATAAAAGTTCTCGGAATGACCTAAAACTCCATGGAATATCTTAGAATACATAATAAAAAATCCTTGCCAAAGATAA
>NC_041381.1:43128781-43182901 GCF_002162155.2 Triticum dicoccoides | reverse complement strand
GCCCCCTGGAGACCCTCCGACGCCAACTCCAACTCCATATATTGGATTTCGGGGAGAAAAAAATCAGAGAGAAGAAATCATCGCGTTTTACGATACGGAGCCGCCGTCAAGCCCTAAACTCTCTCGGGAGGGCTGATCTGGAGTCCGTTCGGGGCTCCGGAGAGGGGGATTCATCGCCGTCATCATCATCAACCATCCTCCATCACCAATTTCAATGATGCTCACCGCCGTGCGTGAGTAATTCCATCGTAGGCTTGCTAGACAGTGATGGGTTGATTGAGATTTATCATGTAATCGAGTTAGCTTTGTTAGGGTTTGATCCCTAGTATCCACTGTGTTCTGAGATTGATGTTTCTATGACTTTGCTATGCTTAATGCTTGTCAGTAGGGCCCGAGTGCCATGATTTCAGATCTGAACCTATTATGTTTTCATGAATATATGTGAGTTCTTGATCCTATCTTGCAAGTCTATAGTCACCTACTATGTGTTATGATCCGGCAACCCCGGTGATGTCCATAGTTTGAGGAGTTCATGTATTCACTATGTGCTAATGCTTTGTTCCGGTTCTCTATTAAAAGGAGGCCTTAATATCCCTTAGTTTCCAATAGGACCCCGCTCCCACGGGATGGTAGGACAAAAGATGTCATGCAAGTTCTTTTCCATAAGCACGTATGACTATATTCAAAATACATGCCTACACTACATTGATGAATTGGAGCTAGTTCTGTTTCACCCTATGTTATGATTTTTACATGACGAACCACATCCGGCATAATTATCCATCACTAATCCGGTGCCTACGAGTTTTCCATATACTGGTTCTCGCTTATTTACTTTTCCGTTGCTACTGTTACAATCACTATAAAATACGAAAAACATTACTTTTGTTGTCTTTACTTTTGTTACCGTTACCACCCCTATCATATTACTTTGCTACTAAACACTTTGCTACAGATACGAAGTTTCCAGGTGTGGTTGAATTGACAACTCAGCTGCTAATACTTGAGAATATTCTTTGGCTCCCCTTGTGTCGAATCAGTAAATTTGGGTTGAATACTCTACCCTCGAAAACTGTTGCGATCCCCTATACTTGTGGGTTATCAACCCCCACTTCTTCAATGCATAACCTTTCATTCACTTCTCGTCTTCAAAGAAGTTGTAGTGTTGAAATTTTATCTAGCGAAGCACCCGAAGATTATGACTCGTGAAAACTTTCGGGTTCACATGGTTTTAGAGAAGGCATAGGTTCAACCCATCGCGGCATCTTAGAACATATACCATGAACTTTAGGATCAATTAACACATGCTCGAAGCAGAGTATGGTTGAGAAGAGCAGGGGATACAATTTACAAAAGGCATTATGTATCAAGGGAAGGACTCAAGGTTTTGAGAATATGTAGGAGCGGTCGGATAATAATCCAACAAATGATTTGGTGGTCAACAAGGGATCTGATGCGAGCATTGATACCCAACCAGAAGAAGAAAGAATGCAAGGAGATAAGATTATAGAAACAACTGACTAATTCAAAGCTCGAATGCAAAGGAATTATGATTTCACAATTCAAGGGATGAGAAGCAAACGCTCTGATTAAGGATGGATAAGTTGAATAGACTTAGGGGTACAATCGACGACAATTTTAATTGGTTGAGAACCACCTCATGTTCAAACTGACACTGAGCCAGAAGGATGAGTTCTAGGATTCGACTGAGGAATGAAAGCATCCTCAACATATTGAATCAACGGACTTAAAATGATAAAGATAAGGGATGCCAATAAAATTACAAGAATTATGGGATTAACCATAATGCAAGCAAGCAAGAATTTCAAGAGCAATAGGCTGCTCAGGATTTTCGGCAGATCGAATGGTAATTCAAAGTCTTTTGCGAAACACATGAACAATTGGGAATGAGCGGATACTCGATAAGTGCGAAGAATTATCCATAGGGGTATTCATGCGGCAAAGATCTGTAAGGCAGTGGCTTAAGAGATTCTTAAAAGTCAAAGAATAATTCGATGCATCTTGTAATAACAAGAGCAGCTGGGGATGAATGTAAGAACAACAGGTGTATGTATTTATCCCTGTGGACATTTCAATGGTAGGGAATTGCAAAAGCAACGGGCACAAATCCCCGAAAGAACATCGGAGAACATCTTCGGAATCCTTCGGTGCACCAAGCAATCATCTAGAGTGAGGGGCTCTCCGGGAGGAAGTAATTACGAGAACCTAGATTTAGAGTTAGAAAAATCTTTTAGCCCAAATAGAAGAGAGATTAGAATCCCAGAGTATAGACGAGGAATGAAAATCCTAATACCACTCAATGGCGACGTGGGCCTGTAAGCCGCACAACCATGTTAGTACAAACTTTTCAATGACTAGACTCAACTTTGGCCAAGGAGTTGGAAAGGGGGATTCCTACAAGCAGTCATCTCTGATACCAACTTGTGACGCCCCCGATTCAATCGTACACTAATCATGCACGCAAATGTGTACGATCAAGATCAGGGACTCACGGGAAGATATCACAACACAAATCTAAAAATAAAATAAGTCATACAAGCATCATATTACAAGTCAGGGGCCTCGAGGGCTCGAATACAAGTGCTCGAACATAAACGAGTCAGCAGAAGCAACAATATCTGAGTACAGACATAAGTTAAACAAGTTGCCATAAGATGGCTAGCTCAAACTGGGATACAAATCGAAAGAGGCGCAGGCCTCCTGCCTGGGATCCTCCTAAACTACTCCTGGTCATCGTCAGCGGCATGTACGTAGTAGTAGGCACCTCCAGTGTAGTAGGATTCATCGTCAATGATGGCGTCTGGATCCTGGGCTCCAACGTCTGGTTGCGGCAACCGAGAAGAAAAGGAAAGAGGGGAAAATAGGGAGCAAAGCAACCGTGAGTACTCATCCAAAGTACTCGCACGCAAGGATCTACACTTCAAATGCATGGGTATATGTGTAAAGAGGAAATATCGGTGGACTGAACTACAGAATACAGGAATAAGAGGGGGATAGCTAGTCATATCGAAGACTACGCTTCTGGCATCCTCTGTCTTGTAGCATGTAGAAGAGAGTAGATTGAAGTCCTCCAAGTAGCATCGCATAGTATAATCCTACCGGCGATCCTGCCCTCATCGCCCTGTGGGAAAGCGATCACCTGGTTGTCTCTGGAACTTGTCTGGGTGTGTTATATTAAGTATCCGGTTCTAGTTGTCATACGATCAAGGTACAACTCCGGGTCGTCCTTTTATCGAGGGACATGGCTATTCGAATAGATAAACTTCCCTGCAGGGGTGCACCACATAACCCAACACGCTCGATCCCTTTGGTCGGACACACTTTGATGGGTCATGCCCGGCCTAGGAAGATCAACACGTTGCAGCCCCACCTAGGCACAACAGAGAGGTCAGCATATCGGTCTAAATCCTATGCACGCAGGGGTCTGGGCCCATTCCCCATTGCACACCTACATGTCGCGAGGGCGGCCGGAAGCAGACCTAGCCTCCCTAATACAAGAGCAGGCATTCCAATCCAATCCGGTGCGCGCCGCTCAGTCACTGACGTCTAGAAGGCTTCGGCTGATACCACGACGTCGAGTGCCCATAACTGTTCCCGCGTAGTTGGTTAGTTCATATAGGCCATTGACCAGACTCAGATCAAATACCAATATCTCGTTAAGCGTGTTATTATGAAGTAACCGCGAACGCCGACCAAGGCCACACCCACCTCTCTCCTAGGTGGTCTCAGCCTGCCATGTCGCTCTGCCACAAAGATCCACTCAGAGGGCCGTCGGGAAAGTATGTCCTTTCAGCCCCCAATCCATGAATCAACCGAGGGTACTCAACGAGCCGACCCAACTTTAGTCACCATCTGTATAGTATGTATATGCAAGTATATACCCGTGATCACCTCCCGAGTGATCACGGCCCGATAGTATAGCAAGGCAAACTGACAAGAATGTAGGGCCATTGATGATAAACTAGCATCCTATAGTAAGCATTTAGGATTGTGGGTAAGGTATCCACAACTGTAGCAACAATGACAGGCTATGCAACAGAATAGGATTAACCGAACAGTAACATGATACACTACTCTAATGCAAGCAGTAGAGAGAAGAATAGGCGATATCTAGTGATCAAGGGGGGGCTTGCCTGGTTGCTCTGGCAAGAAGAAGGGGTCATCAACACCGTAGTCGTACTCAGTGGCATCAGCGTCGATCTAAGGGTCTACAGGAGAAGAAGAGGGGGGAAGAAATAGTAAATACGGAGAAAACAAAGCATCCCAAAATATAACAAGGCAATACACGGTGCCAAGGGTGATCTAACGCAGGGATAGGTGATACCGGCGAAGGGGGGAAACATCCGGGATAGTATCCCCGATGTTTCACGTTTTGGGATAGATGGACCAGAGGTAAAATGTTACAGGTTCGCTATGCTAGGGACGTGTGGCCGACGAACAGGCTGCGTATACAGATTCGCCTTGTCGTTCTGAGCAACTTTCACGTACCGAGTTTTTCCATCCGAGCTACGATTTATTTTATATTAATTTTAAAAAGGATTTAATCATTTTCTAGAATTAACAGAATTAATTTGATTTGAAAATGCCATTATGACATCAGCATGACATCAGGGTGATGTCAACAGTCAACAGTCGGTTGACTGGCTCCAACTGACGCGTGGGTCCCACTGTCATTGACTAAGATTAACTAAAATAGATTAATTACTTTAATTAGTGATTAGGTTAATCTAATCAGGATTAATTAATTAATTAATATTTTATTTATTATTTTTTTAAAGGCTTTTTTTAATTAAAACATTCCGGGGCTGGGCCCCAGCTGTCTTCGGGCCAGGGGCCTTAGCGGGTGTGGGGTTTACGGGCACCGGGCATGGGCACCCGAACGGGCGAGTCCCGAGCGGAGCCAGCCGGGGCGACGCGGGTGGCTCGCCGGAGCACGGCCATGGAGAGCAGACGAGGGAGGTTGCACCCACCCGCGGATGGCGCCAGCGGAGGGAAGCGGGTTGGCGAGTGGCGGCGAGCAGCGGTGGAGGCGGGGCGGCGTGGGGTGTGCACGAGGATGCAGGCGGCCGGCGCTGGTCGGCAGGGCGGAGTGCAGCGGCGCTGGTGCGGCCGGAGGGGTGGAGCGGACGCGAGGGGGCGCGGCCCGGTAGTAGAGGTAGCAGGGCGCAGTAGCAGTGGGGCTCCGGGAGGTGGCACAACGAGGGGACCAGGCGGAGCTCAGCCGATGTGGGCGCGCGGCCAGGGCGCCTGTGCGGGCGATAGCCACAGCGGGGAGCGCGAGCGGCACGATGGGCGAGACGTTGTGACAGCAAAGACTACGAGAGAGAGGAGGATAGGAGGGGGGTTCCTCACAGGGGAGCCACAGGGATTTTGGCAGCGGGGCATGGGGAGGACGACGGGGACGACGCAACGACGGAGAGGAAGGCATGCAGTCCGGCAAGGAGGAGGACGAGGAAGGGGCAGCGACGGGGCCACCGGTGACGACGGCGGCAGGGTGATGAGCGGCGATGGCGGGGTGCTACCTCTTGAGCATGGGTTGGTTTTTCCCTTGAAGAGGAAAGGGTGATGCAGCAAAGTAGGTATTTCCCTCAGTTTTTGAGAACCAAGGTATCAATCCAGTATGAGGCTCCTCAAAAGTCCCACGCACCTACACAAACAAACAAGAACCTCGCAACCAACGGGATAAAGGGGTTGTCAATCCCTTCACAGAAACTTGCAAAAGTGAGATCTGATAGAGATAATAAGATAAGATAAATATTTTTGGTATTTTTATGATATAGATTGGAAAGTAAAAGATGCAAATAAAAGTAGATTGAAAACTTTTATGATAAAAGATAGACTGGGGGGCCATAGGTTTCACTAGTGGCTTCTCTCAAAATAGCATAAGTATTACGGTGGGTCAACAAATTACTGTCGAGCAATCGATAGAAAAGTGCATAGTTATGATATTATCTAGGCATGAACATGTATATAGGCATCACGTCCGCAACAAGTAGATCGAAACGATTCTGCATCTACTACTATTACTCCACACATCGACCAACTCTTGCCTGCATCTATGGTATTAAGTTCATAAGAACAGAGTAACGCATTAAGAAAGAGGACATGATGTAGAGGGATAAACTCGTGCAACATGATATAAACCCCATCTTTTTATCCTCAATGGCAACAATACAATACGTGCCTGGCTGCCCCTGCTGTCACTGGGAAAGGACACCACAAGATTGAACCCAAAGCTAAGCACTTCTCCCATTGCAAGAAAGATCAATCTACTAGGCCAAACCAAACTGATAATTCGAAGAGTCTTGCAAAGATAACTTAATCACACATAAAAGAATTCAGAGGAGATTCAAATATTTCTCATGGATAAACTTGATAACAAACCCACAATTCATCGGATCTCAACAAACACACTGCAAAAAGAGTTACATTAAATAGATCTCCAAGAAGATCGAGGAGAACTTTGTATTGAGATTCAAAGAGAGAGAAGAATACATCTAGCTAATAACTATGGACCCGAAGGTCTGTGGTAAACTACTCATAACTCATCAGAGAGGCCTTGGAGATGATGTAGAGGTCCTCCGTGGTCGATTCCCCCTCCGGCGGAGCACCGACGAAGGCTCCAGGATGGGATCTCATGGATACAGAAGGTTGCGGCGGTGGAATTAGGTTTTCGTCGTGCTCTCCGATGTTTTCAGGGTACGGGAGTATATATAGGCGAAGGAAGTACGTCGGTGGATGATACGTCTCCAATGTATCTATAATTTTTGATTGCTCCATGCTACTTTATCTACTGTTTTGGACTATATTGGGCTTTATTTTCCACTTCTATATTATTTTTGGGACTAACCTATTAACCGGAGGCCTAGCCCAGAATTGTTGTTTTTTTTTTTGCATATTTCAGTGTTTTGAAGAAACGGAATATCAAACGGAGTCCAAATGGAATGAAACCTTCGGGAACGTGATTTTCTCATCGAACGTGATCTAGGAGACTTGGACCCTACTCCAAGAAGTGCCAGAGACGGTCACGAGGGTAGAGGGCGCCCCCCTGGGCGCGCCCCCCTACCTCGTGGGCCCCCTGTTGCTCCATTGACGTACTCCTTCCTCCTATATATACCTACGTACCCCGACAGATCAGAAAGGAGCCAAAAACCTTATTCCACCGCCGTAACCTTCTGTATCCACGAGATCCCATCTTGGGGCTTGTTCCGAAGCTCCACCGGAGGGGGCATCTACCACGGGGGGCTTCTACATCAACACCATAGCCCCTCCGATGAAGTATGAGTAGTTTACTTCAGACCTTTGGGTCCATAGCTAGTATCTAGATGGCTTCTTCTCTCTTTTTGGATCTCAATACAATGTTCTCCCCCTCTCATGTGGAGATCTATTCGATGTAATCTTCTTTTTGCGGTGTGTTTGTTGACACCGATGAATTGTGGGTTTATGATCCAGTATTATCTACGGAAAATATTTGAATCTTCTCTGAATTCTTTTATGTATGATTGAGTTATCTTTGCAAGTCTCTTCGAATTATCCGTTTGGTTTGGCCAACTAGATTGGTAGTTCTTGCAATGGGAGAAGTGCTTAGCTTTAGGTTCAATCTTGCGGTGTCCTTACCCAGTGACAGAAAGGGTTGCAAGGCACGTATTGTATTGTTGCCATCGAGGATAACAAGATGGGGTTTTTATCATATTGCATGAATTTATCCCTTTACATCATGTCATCTTGCTTAAGGCGTTACTCTGTTTTTAACTTAATACTCTAGATGCATGTTGGATAGCGGTCAATGAGTGGAGTAATAGTAGTAGATGCAGAATCGTTTCGATCTACTTGTCTCGGACGTGATGCCTATATACATGATCATTACCTACATATGCTCATAACTATGCTCAATTCTGTCAGTTGCTCAACAATAATTTGTTCACCCACCGTAGAATACTTATGCTCTTGAGAGAAGCCACTAGTGGAACCTATGGCCCCGGGGTCTATTCTCATCATATCAATCTCTATCACTTTATTATTTGCTTTGTTTTTACTTTGCCTTTTACTTTTTACTTTGCATCTATCTATCAAAAATACCAAAAATATTATTTATCATCTCTATCAGATCTCACTCTCGTAAGTGACCGTGAAGGGATTGACAACCCCTAATCGCGTTGGTTGCGAGTAGCTATCGTTTTGTGTAGGTACGAGGGACTTGTGCATGGTCTCCTACTGGATTGATACCTTGGTTCTCAAAAACTGAGGGAAATACTTACGCTACTTTACTGCATCATCCTCTCCTCTTCGGGGAAAACCAACGCAGTACTCAAGAGGTAGCAAGAAGAATTTCTTGCGCCGTTGCCGGGGAGGCTCACGCAAGCAAGTCAACCATACCAAGTACCCATCACAATCTCTATCTCTCGCATTACATTATTTGCCTCTCGTTTTCCTCTCCCCCACTTCACCCTTGTCGTTTTATTTGCCCTCTCTTTCCCAATCTCCTCCTCTCTTTCCCGTTTGCCTTTTTGTTTGCTCGTGTGTTAGTTCATTCACCTTGTCACCATGACTAGTCTCTTATCTTCTTCGTTATCTCCTGTGAATGAGGTTTTAAATTTTAAGCAAAGGGAGGGAGAAAACCTAAAAGACGCTTGGTATAGAATTTGCAATGCTCAAAATAAATCTACTAGGAAGCAATCTACTTCAGTCCTTCTTTGTAATTTTTATGTAGGTGCTAATCCTTGGTTTAGATATATCATTGATACCATTACCGGAGGGAATTTTCTGGGTAGCCATACTTTTGATTCTTATAATGCTTTAATAGATTTATTTGGCTCACCACCTCCTTTGATTAATGGAACTACGTTAACTTTGGAGCATGTTATGCAAAGACTTGGAATTATTGAGAATAAAGTTGCTACCATTGAATCAGTTGAAAATCTTGATAAAAAGATCCACAATCAAATTACCCAATATGGATCTAAGGTAGGAACAACTTTGAAAAATATTAAAGAAAAAGAACCCATAGTTAATGAGAAAATAAATCTAGATTCCACAAGAATCGATAAACTTGAGGGTATCATTACCAACTTGGGAACCGCTTTTTCTTCCGTGCAAAATACTACAAGTTCGTCTACTAAAAAACCTAAGCTTACTTATGTTCCTAAGAGTATGGGTGAATCATCTAGTAAGGAAACCGCGGATCTTAAATCTATAAGTGTTCAGCCCAATCTTTTTTCCATCATTAAGGAACCATTTGCTATGAATGAATTTTTGATCTTGTGCCTACGAGTTTTATAACCACTATAAATAAAGAAAATTCTAAGAAATATAGATGCCTCGTTGAAGAATTGCCTACCAAAGATGGCAAAACCTAGATCTATCCTTGCTTTTATGCCTAGCTAGGGGCGTTCAACGATAGCGCTTGTTGGGAGGCAACCCAATTTTATTTTTGTTTTTTGTTTTTGTTTTTGTTTAGGAATAAATAATCCATCTAGCCTCTGTTTGGATGTGGTTTTATGTTTTAATTAGTGTTTGTGTCATGTAGAACCTATAGGATAACCTACGATGATAGTTGATTTGATTCTGCTGAAAAACAGAAACTTTGCGCGCACGAATATAATTTTATTAAATCACAGGAACGTGCTTTTGCGTTGATTCTTTTTTCTTCTGTTCAATAGAAAATTTTTCCAGGACTTCCTATTTTGGTGGTATTTTTAGCGTTCCATAAGTTTGCGTTAGTTACAGATTTCTACAGACTGTTCTGTTTTTGACAGATTCTGTTTTGCATGTGTTGTTTGCTTGTTTTGATGAATCTATGGCTAATAAAATAGTTTATAATCCATAGAGAAGTTGGAATACAGCAGGTTTAACACCAATATAAATAAAGAATGAGTTCATTACATTACCTTGAAGTAGTCTTTTGTTTTCTTTCACTAACGGAGCTCACGAGATTTCTATTGAGTTTTGTGTTGTGAAGTTTTCAAGTTTTGGGTGAATTCCTTTGATGGATTATGGAATAAGGAGTGGCAAGAGCCTAAGCTTGGGGATGCCCATGTCACCCCCAAGATAATCCAAGGACACCAAAAATCAAAGCTTGGGGATGCCCCGGAAGGCATCCCCTCTTTCTTCTACTTACATCGGTAATTTACTTGGAGCTATATTTTTATTCACCACATGTTATGTGTTTTGCTTGGAGCGTCTTGTATCATTTGTGTCTTTGCTTTTTAGTTTACCACAATCATCCTTGCTGTACACACCTTTTGAGAGAGCCATACATGAATTGGAATTTGCTAGAATACTCTATGTGCTTCACTTATATCTTTTGAGCTTGATAGTTTTGCTCTAGTGCTTCACTTATATCTTTTGAGCGTGATAGTTTTTGCTCTAGTACTTCACTTAGATCTTTTAGAGCATGGTGGTGGATTTGTTTTAAAGAAACTATTGATCTCTCATGCTTCACTTAGATTATTTTGAGAGTCGTTATTAGCATGGTAATTTGCTTAATGATAATATAGTCGGTATTCAAGATATGTGAAACTTTCTTTTGAGTGCATGGAATACTAAGATAAGTTTGATGCTTGATAATTGTTTTGAGATATGGAGGTGATAATATCAAAGTCGTGCTAGTTGGGTTATTATGAATTTGAGAAATGCTTGTGTTGAAGTTTGCAAGTCCCGTAGCATGCACGTATGGTTAAAGTTGTGTAACAAATTTGAAACATGAAGTGTACCTGGCTTGTGCATCCTTATGAGTGGCGGTCGGGGACGAGAGATGGTCTTTTCCTACCAATATATCCCCCTAGGAGCATGTGTGTAGTACTTGATTTTTGATGACTTCTAAATTTTTGCAATAAGTATATGAGTTCTTTTGACTAATGTTGAGTCCATGGATTATACGCACTCTCACCTTTCCGCCTTTTCTAGCCTCTCTAATACCGCGCACTTTTCGCCGGTATCATACACCCACCATATACCTTCCTCAAAACAGCCACCATACCTACCTATTATGGCATTTCCATAGCCATTCCGAGATATATTGCCATGCAACTTTCCACCATTCCATTTATTATGACATGCTCCATCATTGTCATATTGCTTTTTGCATGAACATATAGTTGACATTGTATTTGTGGCAAGGCCACCTTCATAATTTTCATACATGTCGCTCTTGATTCACTGCATATCCCGGTACACCGCTGGAGGCATTCATATAGAGTCATATTTTGTTCTAAGTATCAAGTTGTAATTGTTGAGTTGTAAGAAAAATAAAAGTGTGATGATCATCATTATTAGAGCATTGTCCGAGTGAGGAAAGGATGATGGAGACTATGATTCCCCCATAAGTCGGGATGAGACTCCGGACGAAAAAAGGCCATAAAAAGAGAAAAGGCCCAAATAAAAAATGAGAGAAAAAGAGAGAAGGGACAATGCTACTATCCTTTTACCACACTTGTGCTTCAAAGTAGCACCATGATCTTCATAATAAGAGAGTCTCTTATGTTGTCACTTCCATATACTAGTGGGAATTATTCATTATATAACTTGTCTTGTATATTCCAATGATGGGCTTCCTCAAAAGTGCCCTAGGTCTTCGTGAGCAAGAAAGTTGGATGCACACCCACTTAGTTTCTTTTGTTGAGCTTTCATATACTTGTAGCTCTAGTGCATCCGTTGCATGGCAATCCCTAGTCACTCACGTTGATATCTATTGATGGGCATCTCCATAGCCCGTTGATACGCCTAGTTGATGTGAGACTATCTTCTCCTTTTTGTCTTCTCCACACAATCCCCATCATCATATTCTATTCCACTCATAGTGCTATATCCATGGCTCACGCTCATGTATTGCGTGAAGGTTGAAAAAGTTTGAGATTATTTAAGTATGAAACAATTGCTTGGCTTGTCATCGGGGGTATAGAAGTTGGGAACATCTTTGTGTGACGAAAATGAAGCATAGCCTAACTATATAATTTTGTAGGGATGAACTTTCTTTTGCCATGCTATTTTGACAAGATATGATTGCTTTGATTAGTGTGCTTGAAGTATTATTACTTTTATGTCAATATGAACTTTTGTCTTGAATCTTTCGGATCTGAATATTCATGCCACAATTAAGAAGATTTACATTGAAATTATGCCAAAGTATCACTCCGCATCAAAAATTCCTTTTTTTATCATCTACCTACTCGAGGACTAGCAGGAATTAAGCTTGGGGATGCTTGATACGTCTCCAACGTATCTATAATTTTTGATTGCTCCATGCTACTTTATCTACTGTTTTGGACTATATTGGGCTTTATTTTCCACTTTTATATTATTTTTGGGACTAACCTATTAACCGGAGGCCCAGCCCAGAATTGCTGTTTTTTGCCTATTTCAGTGTTTCGAAGAAACGGAATATCAAACGGAGTCCAAACAGAATGAAACCTTCGGGAACATGCACTACTAGGGAAAAGGCTAGCAGCAACGCGTGTTTTTAGGCTAGCAGCAACGCGGCTGGCCGCGCTACTAATAAGGCGCTACAGCTAACTCATAGTAGTAGCGCGGCCCTAACCCGCGCTACTACTATTGATGATATCAGCAGTGCTTTTTGTGAACGCGCTACTATTAACTAGCTGTAGCGATTTCGCCATCCCTCGCTACTACTATATCTTTCATCATTTTCCCATTACCCCTTTCCCTTTCAGCTCTCCTTTCAGATACTAGATACTAGGTACTGCTAGTAGATATCAAATTCATAAACCATTACTAGGTACGGTAGTACTCCCTTTGTTCCAAATTACTCGTCGTGGTTTTAGTTCAAACCACGACGAGTAATTTGGAACGAAGGGAGTACTAGATAACAATTTCATGCATAGCCAACATATATGCATCCTCAAGCAGTACAAGGTCATATCAACGGCCATCATCATATGTAGTTCTAGATGATATTGATGACGATCATCATATGTAGTTCTAGATGATATAGCCACACACACATGTAGTTCTAGATGATATAGCCACACACACATATGTAGTTCTAGATGATATAGCCACACACACATATGTAGTTCTAGATGATATCAAAGACAATCATCATCCTCATGCCTGGGCGGTTGGTGTTCCTGATAGTAATTAGGATGGCCTGTCCAACACGAAGATTCTTGCCATCGAGGAATTTCTTCCACCCAACCGAGTTTAAGTGTGTGCGACCGTTTGTGTCCACGTGGTAAGTACAGGTTGTGACGGAGCCCCTTGCAGTAAGGCGTAGTCCAGCTGAGCCTTCTTCATCAGGCTCGATACCATAACTCACAGATATGCTCTTTGCCAATTTCTTAATAAGAAAAACATATCAATTAATAAGCATGTGATCGAACTCTACACTAAAACATATCATCGACTAGATTCCACACAACATACCATATCATTGGACTGTACACTAAGTAATTCACACTATTAATTTGCATTTGTAAGTATAACATACCATATCATGTCGATCAACCATGGTGTTTGTCAAGCGGGTCACGAATGGCACCCCGACAAAGTCAGCACGTGGCGGAATTATGTCCCACAGGTTGGACACCTCCTCCTTACTCAGCCTTGTTCTTTGAGCTACGATGGCTTCATGAAGTGGGTCCTCATCATCTTCATCGAGTGGGTCCTCATTATCTTCATCATCTTCATCATCTTCATCATCTTCATCATCTTCCACCAGGTTGAGATAAATGACAGCTAGCTTGGGTCTTTCTGCTAGGAAGTTGAAGCTGATCAACTCACCACCAGTAAGATGCATGCGAGCAACGAAACGGGCCCATCCATCTCCTCCAATCTGCGACATATTGCGTCCTTTCTCGACCTCCATAGTGTACGGCCCCCCAGGAGCCTCAAATGTCACAGTGTCTCATGTCAGCTTGTTGAATTTCAACCTCACATTGCATGGAACGATCTGTGTAAAATAAGAAAAATGACACAATGCAGTAATGCCAACACTAAAAATAAAATAGTTATTACATTTAATCTAATTTCTTACCGCCGCATGATGAAAACTCAGCTGGAAGTAGATGCCGAACAGCTTGCCAGTTGCAAGGCTGCTGGCGCATCTTGACCTGCACAGTCGACATAGTGGTGGTGGTGGTGGTGCCATTCCTCCTAAAGCAATATGAGCAAAGGATTAACGATCAACTAAATCAAAATGTTCTAAGTGAACTAAATCAACTAGCCTACTAAATCAACTAAATCATATCAACTAAATCAAAATGTTCTAAGTGAACTAAATCAACTAGCCTACTAAATCAACTAAATCATATCAACTAAATCAAAATGTTGCATATGAACTAGCCTACTAAATCAACTAAATCAAAATGTTCTAAGTCAACTAAATTAACTAAATGAATTAGCCTACTAAATCAACTAAATCAAAATGTTCTAAGTCAACTAAATCAACTAGCCTACTAAATCAACTAAATTATATCAACTAAATCAAAATGTTGCATATGAGCAGGAGGGAGAAGGAGGGGCGAATCGAGGAGGGAGAAGAGAGTAGGATGGAGGAGGAAGGCGGAGCGAGGAGGGGCCGGCCGGCGCGGCCAGTTGAGGGAGGACGGAGGAGGAAGGCGGAGCGAGGAGGGGCCGGCCGGCGTGGCCAGTTGAGGGAGGATGGAGGAGGAAGGAGGAGCGAGGAGGGGCCGGCCAGCGGCGAGTGGAGAGGGAGGATGGAGGAGGAGGCTGGTACCGAGTCCAGCAAGGAGGAGGAGGTGACGGCGCGCGGGGCAGACGGAGGAGAGGCGACGGGGGCGCGCGGCGCAGATGGAGGAGGGGCGACGGGGGCGCGCGGCGCAGACGGATCTGAGAGGATTGAGTGGCTGTGTGTGTGAGTGGATCAGAATGGAGGAGATGGGGGAGATGAATGGCTTAGCAGTAGCGCTCTTCAGGAAAAGACGCTACTGCTAAGCTATCTAGCAGCAGCGCCTTTCACAATAAAGCGCTACTGCTACATGTCAGCATGTAAAAATAGACTTTGTTCAATATATCAAAAATACATTGATCATCAACATCTTTTTGTGTACAATCTGATTTGTCAATATGAGTCCTCACCGGTTTAGGAACAGGTGAAGACTCATATTGCAGCCACAAATTCTACACATAGAGTTCAATGAAGATCAAGTGCTTGTCAAAGTTTGAGAAGTAACATATTTAAGGTAGTAGAAACTCTCTTCACGGAGCGAGGTGGGACTAAATTTTTGTAGGAAACTTAGCAGTAGCGCTTATCTGAGAAATGCGCTGCTACTATGCTACATAGCAGTAGCGCGCGTCGCTATAACGCGTTGCTGCTATAACTAGCCTCGCGTCGGCCTCGTAGGAATTATAGCAGCAGCGCGTCTTTGGGAGGACACGCTACTGCTATATTTGTCTCAGCAACGAGTTTCGTCTGTGCGTGCTACTGCTAGTTAGCAGCAGCGAGTTATTTTGAAGCGCGCTGCTGATAAGATTCTGTGTATAGGCTTTTCCCTAGTAGTGATGATTTTCTCACCGAACGTGATCCAGGAGACTTGGACCCTACTCCAAGAAGTGCCAGAGACGGTCACGAGGGTGGAGGGTGCCCCCCCTGGGCGCGGCCACCTACCTCATGGGCCCCCTGTTGCTCCACCAACGTACTCCTTCCTCCTATATATACCTACAAACCCCCGACAGATCAGAAAGGAGCTAAAAACCTAATTCCGCCGCCGTAACCTTCTGTATCCACGGGATCCCATCTTGGGGCCTATTCCGGAGCTCCGCCGAAGGGGGCATCTACCATAGAGGGCTTCTACATCAACACCATAGCCCGTCCGATGAAGTGTGAGTAGTTTACTTCAGACCTTCAGGTCCATAGCTAGTAGCTAGATGGCTTCTTCTCTCTTTTTGGATCTCAATACAATGTTCTCCCCCTCTCTTGTGGAGATCTATTCGATGTAATCTTCTTTTTGCGGTGTGTTTGTTGAGATCGATGAATTGTGGGTTTATGATCCAGTGTTATCTATGGAAAATATTTGAATCTTCTCTGAATTCTTTTATGTATGATTGAGTTATCTTTGCAAGTATCTTCGAATTATCCGTTTGGCTTGGCCAACTAGATTGGTAGTTCTTGTAATGGGAGAAGTGCTTAGCTTTGGGTTCAATCTTGCGGTGTCCTTACCTAGTGACAGAAAGGGTTGCAAGGCATGTATTGTATTGTTGCCATCGAGGCTAACAAGATGGGGTTTTTATCATATTGCATGAATTTATCCCTCTACATCATGTCATCTTGCTTAAGGTGTTACTCTATTTTTAACTTAATACTCTAGATGCATGCTCGATAGCAGTCGGTGAGTGGAGTAATAGTAGTAGATGCAGAATCGTTTCGATCTACTTGTCTCGGACGTGATACCTATATACATGATCATTACCTAGATATGCTCATAACTATGCTCAATTCTGTCAATTGCTCAACAGTAATTTGTTCACCCACCGTAGAATACTTATGCTCTTGAGAGAAGCCACTGGTGAAACCTATGGCCCCCGGGTCTATTCTCATCATATCAATCTCTATCACTTTATTATTTGCTTTGTTTTTACTTTGCCTTTTACTTTTTACTTTGCATCTATCTATCAAAAATACCAAAAATATTATTTATCATCTCTATCAGATCTCACTCTCGTAAGTGACCGTGAAGGGATTGACAACCCCTAATCGTGTTGGTTGCGAGTAGCTATCGTTTTGTGTAGGTACGAGGGACTTGTGCATGGTCTCCTACTGGATTGATAGCTTGGTTCTCAAAAACTGAGGGAAATACTTATGCTACTTTACTGCATCATCCTCTCCTCGTCGGGGAAAACCAACGCAGTGCTCATGAGGTAGCTGTGGAGCAACGAGGGGCCCTCGAGGGTGGGGGTGCGCCCACCCCCAGGGGGCATGCCAGGCACCCTCGTGGCCGCCTCGTTCGTTGCTTGACGTCCACTCCAAGTCTCCTGGATTGCGTTTGTTCCGAAAAGATCGCTCCCGAAGGTTTCATTCCATTTGGACTCCGTTTGATATTCCTTTTCTTCGAAACACTGAAATAGGCAAAAAACAGCAATTCGGGCTGGGCCTCCGGTTAGTAGGTTAGTCCCAAAAATGATATAAAAGTGTAAATTAAAGCCCATAAACATCCAAAACGGATAATATAATAGCATGGAACAATAAAAAATTATAGATATGTTGGAGACGTATCAAGCATCCCCAAGCTTAATTCCTGCTCATCCTCGAGTACGTAAATGATAAAAACAGAATTTTTGATGTATATTTCTTTATTGTAGCATGAATGTTCAGATACAAATGATTCAAAATAAAAGTTCATATTGACATAAGAAATAGTAATACTTCAAGCATACTAACAAAGCAATCATGTCTTCTCAAAATATCATGGCATTAGAAGGTTCATCCCTACAAAATCATATAGTTTGGTCATGCTCCATTTTCGTCACACAAGAATGCTCTCATCTTGCACACCCCCAATGACAAGCCAAGCAATTGTTTCATACTTTAGCAATCTCAAACTTTTTTCAACTTTCACGCAATACATAAGCGTGAGCCATGGATATAGCACTATGGGTGGAATAGAATATGACGATGGAGGTAGTGTGGAGAAGACAAAAAAGGAGAAAATCTCACATTGACGAGGATAATCAATGGGCTATGGAGATGCCCATCAATTGATGTCAACATGAGGAGTAGGGATTGCCATGCAACGGCTGCACTAGAGTTATAAATGTATGAAAGCTCATCAAAAGAAACTAAGTGGGTGTGCATCCAACTTGCTTGCTCACGAAGACCAAGGGAATTTTGAGGAAGCCCATCGTTGGATATACAAGCCAAGTTCTATAATGAAAAATTCCCACTAGTATATAAAAGTGACAACATATGAGACTTTCTATATGAAGAACATGGTGCTACTTTGAAGCACAAGTGTGGAAAAGGATAGTAACATTGTCCCCCTGTTTTTGGGCCTTTCCTTTTTTTTGGCCTTTCTCTTTTTTATGGGACTTTTTTTATTTGGCCTTTTTTTTATTTGGCCTTTTATTTACAACTCATGAGTTACAACTCAAAACTAGAACAAGATATGACTCTATATGAATGCCTCCGGCGGTGTACCAGGATGGGCAATGATGCAAGAGTGACATGTATGAAATTATCAAGGTGGCTTTGCCACAATACGATGTCAACTACATGATCATGCAAGGCAATGTGACAATGATGATGCGTGTCATGATAAACGGAACGGTGGAAAGTTGTATGGCAATATATCTCGGAATGTCTATGGAAATGCCATAATAGGTAGGTATGGTGGCTGTTTTGAGGAAGATATAAGGAGGTTTATGTGTGATGGAGCGTATCGTATCACGGGGTTTGGATGCACCAGCGAAGTTTGCACCAACTCTCAAGGTGAGAAAGGGCAATGCACGGTACCGAAGAGGCTAGCAATGATGGAAAGGTAAGAGTGCGTATAATCCATGGACTCAACATTAGTCATAAAGAACTCATATACTTATTAAAAAAATCTACAAGTCATCAAAAAAAAGCACTACGCGCATGCTCCTAGGGGGATAGATTGGTTGTAAAGACCATCGCTCGTCCCCGACCGCCACTCAAAAGGATGACAATCTAAGAACACCTCATATTTCAAATTTGTTACACAATGGTTACCATACGTGCATGCTACGGGATTTGCCAACTTCAACACAAGTATTCTTTAAATTCACAATTACCCAACTAGCATGACTCTAATATTACCACCTCCATATCTCAAAACAATTATCAAGTATCAAATTTATCATAGCATCCAATTTACTTCCTATGATATTTTTTATTATACCCAACTTGGATGCCCATCATTCTAGTACCAATTTTACAACCATAGCAAATACCATGTTGTTCTAAAAGGCTCTCAAAATAATATAAGTGAAGCATGAGAGATCAACAATTTCTACAAAATTAAGCCGCCGCCTGATGACCACAAGTATACGGGATAGTTGTAGCCTCTTTCGATAAGTAAGAGTGTCGAACCCAACGAGGAGCTAAAGGTAGAACAAATACTCTATCAAGTCCTATCGGCCACAGATATGACTCTACGCATGCTTGTCGTTCACTTTACCTAGAACAAGTATGAAACTAGAAGTACTTTGTAGGTGTTGTTGGATAGGTTTGCAAGATAATAAAGAACACGTAAATAAAAAGTAGGGGCTGTTTAGATAAAGATGCAATAAAGTAAATAAAGCGAGTGTGGAAAAGTGGTGATAGGAATTGTGGAATTGTCCCTAAGCAATTGACTACGCTACTAGACCGATAGCAAGTTTTTATGTGGGAGAGGCCCTGCTAGCACGTCATCCCTGACTTGGAATTCTATGCACTTATGATCGGAACTATTAGCAAGCAGTCCGCAACTACTAACGTTCATTAAGGTAAAACCCAATCATAGCATTAAGATATATTGGTCCCCCTTCAATCCCGTATGTATCAACTTCTATGCTAGTCTGGAGCTTCTGTCACTCTTGCCCTCCAATACATAGTCCTATCAACATACAACTAACCCTATGGTGTGATCCACACACGTGCTTAGATGATGGGACCATAGGACAGCAACATAACCACAGGCAAATTAAATCAGTCATAGCAATTCATCAACCACCAATAGGACAACAAAGATCTACTCGAACATCATAGGATGGCAACACATCATTGGAAAATAATATGAAGCATAAAGCACCATGTTCAAGTAGAGGGTACAGTGGGTTGCGGGAGAGTGGACCGCTGTAGATAGAGGGGGGAAGGTGAAGGAGATGTTGGTGAAGATGATGGTAGTGTTGGTGAAGATCGCGATGATGATGATGGCCCCCGCCGGTGTTCCGGTGCCACCGGAAGCAAGGGGGAGAGAGCCCCCCTTCTTCTTCTTCTTCCTTGACCTTCTCCCTAGATGGGATAAGGGTTTCCCCTCTGGTCCTTTGCTCCCATGGCGTGGGAGGGGCGAGAGCCCCTCCGAGATTGGATCTATCTCTCTGTTTCTGCGTTCTCTATTTCTTCCCCTTCACCGTTTCCTTTATATCTGGAGATCCGTAACTCCGATTGGGGTGAATCTTTCGCCCAGATTTTTCTCATAAAATTAGCTTTCTTGCGGAAAAAGTAGAACCTCAACCGCCTTTTTTTGATAGAAAGACTGTAAGGGAACCCCCTACAGTATAATTGGTGCAACAAACCCAAATTGCGAGTACCACACCTTGAACCTGGGTGGGTGGGAAGGCATCAGCCCCTTCCCACCACTAGGCTATGCCTTAGTCTGCCTCAACCGCCTTACGGGTGGCCCACGAGTGCCCAGGGCGCGCCCCCTGTCTCGTGGCCACCTCGGACACTGTTTCGCGTTGATTCCACCTCCCAAAAATCAAAAATATTCCAAAATAATTCTCCGTCCGTTTTTATCCCGTTTGGATTCCGTTTGATATTGGTTTTCTGCGAAACATAAAACATGCAATAGACAGAAACTGGCACTGGGCACTGGATCAATATGTTAGTCCCCAAAATAGTATAAAAAGTTGCCAAAAGTATATGAAAGTTGAATAATATTGGCATGGAACAATCAAAAATTATAGATACGACGGAGACGTATCAGCATCCCCAAGCTTAATTCCTGCTCGTCCTCGAGTAGCTAAATGATAAAAAAAGATAATTTTTGATGTGTAATGCTACCTAGCATAATCTTGATCATATGTCTAATCATGGCATGAATATTAAGACACGAGTGATTCAAAGCAATAGTCTATCATTTGACATAAAACAATAATACTTCACGCATACCAACCAAGCAATTATGTCTTATTGAAATAACATAGCCGAAGAAAGCTCATCCCTACAAAATCATATAGTCTGGCTATGCTACATCTTCATCACACAAAATACTCGCATCATGCACAACCCCGATGACGAGCCGAGCAATTGGTTCATACTTTTTAACGCGCTTCAGCTTTTTCAACTCTTACACAATACATGAGCGCAAGCCATGGACATAGCACTATAGGTGGAATAGAATATGATGGTGGAGGTTTATATGGAGAATACAAAAAGTGAGAAAGTCTCACATCGACACGGCTAATCAACGGGCTATGGAGATGCCCATCAATTGATGTCAATGCGAGGAGTAGGGATTGCCATGCAACGGATGCACTAAGAGCTATAAGTGTATGAAAGCTCAAACTGGAAACTAAGTGGGTGTGCATCCAATTTGCTTGCTCATGAAGACTTCGGGTGTTTGAGCAAGCCCATCATCGAAATATACAAGCCAAGTTCTATAATGAAAATTCCCACTAGTATATGAAAATGAAAGCATAGGAGACTCTCTCTATGAAGAACATGGTGCTACTCTGAAGCACAAGTGTGGTAAAAGGATAGTAACATTGCCCCTTCTCTCATTTTCTCTCATTTTTTTACTTTTATTTTTCATTCATTTTTTCTTTTTTTTCTTTCATTTTGGTGGGCTTCTTTGGCCTCTCTTTTTTATTTGGGCTTCTTTGGCCTCTTTTATTTGTCATAAAGTCCGGAGTCTCATCCCGACTTGTGAAGGAATCATAGTCTCCTTCATCCTTTTCTCACTTGGGCAATGCTCTAATAATGATGATCATCACACTTCTAATTACTTACAACTCAATATTACAACTATGACTCTATATGAATGCTTTCGGCAGTGTACCGGGCTGTGCAATGATCTAGCGTAGCAATGACATCAAAAAACGGACAAGCCATAAAAACATCATGCTAGCTATCTTACGATCATGCAAAGCAATATGACAATGAATGCTCAAGTCATGTATATGATGATGATGGAAGTTGCATGGCAATATATCTCGAAATGGCTATGGAAATGCCATAATAGGTATGTATGGTGGTTGTTTTGAGGAAGATATAATGAGGCTTATGTGTGATAGAGCGTATCATATCACGGGGTTTGGATGCACTTGCAAAGTTTGCACCGACTCTCGAGGTGAGAAAGGGCAATGCACCGTGCCGAAGAGGCTAGCAATGATGGAAAGGTAAATGTGCTTATAATCCATGGACTCACATTAGTCGTAAAGAACTCATATACTTATTGCAAAAGCCTACTTAGCCCTCGAAGCAAAGTACTACTACGCATGCCCCTAGGGGGATAGATTGGTAGGAAAAGACCATCGCTCGTCGCCGACTGCCACTCATAAGGAAGACAATCAAAAAGCAGCTCATGCTCCAACTTCGTTACATAACGGTTCACCATATGTGCATGCTACGGGACTTGCAAACCTCAACACAAGTATTTCTCAATTTCACAATTCCTCAACTAGCACGACTCTAATATCACCACCTTTATATCGCAAAACTATTGCAAGGAATCAAACATATCATATTCAGCGATCTTACAAGTTTATGTAGGATTTTATGACTAACCATGTGAATGACCAATTCTTGTCATCTCTCTAAAAGGATATAAGTGAAGCAAGAGAGTTTAGTTCTTTCTACAAAAGATATGCCCACACTCTAACAAATATAAGTGAAGAAAAAGAGCATTCTACAAATGGCGGTTTTCTATGTGAAGAGAAACAGGCAATCCAAACTTCAAATGATATAAGTGAAGCACATGAGGCATTCTATAAAGCCATACTCAAAAGATTTAAGTTAAGTGCAATGAGCATTCTATAAATCAACCAAGGACTATCTCATACCAGCATGGTGCATAAAAGAAAAATGAAAACTAAATGCAAAAGATGCTCCAAGACTTGCACATAATGCATGAACGAAACGAATTCGAAAACATACCGATACTTGTTGAAGAAAGAGGGGATGCCTTCCAGGGCATCCCCAAACATAGACGCTTGAGTCTCCTTGAATATTTAATTGGGGTGCCTCGGGCATCTCCAAGTTTGAGCTCTTGCATCTCTTCCTTTTCCTCATATCGAGACATCCTCGATTAGACACTACATCCACACAAAACTTCAACAGAAAACTCGGTAAGATCGGTTAGTATAATAAAGCAAATCACCACTCTAAGTATTGTAGCAAACCAATTCATACTTTGTTTTTTCATTGTGTCTACTACAATATAACTTTTCCATGGCTTAATCCACTGATATAAATTGATAGATTCATCAAAACAAGCAAACTATGAATCAAAAACATAATCTATCAAAAACAGAACAGTCTATAGAAATATGAACATTCACAATACTTCTGGTACCCCAAAAATTCTACCAAAATCAGGAAAAATAAAAAAGTTGTATAGAAAGACATCGAAAAAGAATCGAAACCGTTTTACGTTGCAGCTAAAACTGTAAAATCGCGCACTACAGCCAAAGTTTCTGTCCTACACCGTACAAACCAACAAGCATTGTAAACATCCTAAAGGCAAACCTTAGCACATTATTTTTATAATACAATGGAATTGTACAAGGGGATAACTATTTTTGATGAAAAGTTTCTGTAATCAAGATTCACAAAGTTTCCGTGAGCATGAACAAAGTTCAAGGAGCTCTCCCACTTCAACAATGCTTGTCTCTCTCACTTTCACTTTCCTTTTTGAAAAGTTTTTAGGTTCCCCTCTTTAATTTTTTTAAACTATATAAAAGCACTCAACAGAAATAAATGACTCTCTAAAACTTCCGGGTTGTCTCCCTGGCATTGCTTTCTTTAAAGCCATTAAGCTAGGCATTTTAGTGCTCAAGTAATGAATCCACCCGGATCCCAAGGTATATCAAAGCCAATTTTAATTAACAATGATTTGTAATTTAGTAGTGAGCACAAAGTAACATATATCATCCACCAATGAAGTCTAACTCTATTCCTATGCATTGGCATGTCATAAGAGAACAATTCATGCACACATATTAAAGGCCAATGCATAGTATAAGCAGTTTCTTGCAATTCTATCGTATTGGAAACATAAAGAGGCAGAGATGTAGTTCCTCTCTCATAATAATTGCAAGTAGGAGCAGCAAGCACATGCATATTATATTCATCAAAATCATCATGTGCAATGGTAAAAGGCAACCCATCAATATAATCCTTAATAAGCACAAACTTCTCCGATAAAGTGTAGTAGGGATAATTCAAAAAGATAATAGGACTATCATGTGTGGGTGCAATAGCAACAATTTCATGTTTAACATAAGGAACTATAGCAAGTTCATCTCCATAAGCATAATTCATATTGGCATCTTGGCCACAAGCATAGCAAGCATCATCAGAAAGGGATATTTCAAACAAATTCAAGGGATCATAGCAATCATCCTTCGGTAAGCACGAAGGGGAATTAAATAATGTATGAGTTGGAGGGTTACTCTCATTAGAAGGTGGGCACGGGTAGCTACTCTTCTATTCCTCCTTTTGTTCTTCGCTCTCCTCATCATCTTTTTCATCCAATGAGCTCACTGTTTCATCAACTTCTTCTTCCATAGCTTCCTGCAAAATATTAGTCTCTTCTTGGACAGCGGAGACTTTCTTCATAAAAGCATTAATACAATAATTGTATTCATAATTTTCATAGCAATATCTAAGTATAGCAAGATTTTCAGGCCTATAACCATCATCATCAAAAGCTTCATACTTTTCAAACAAAGCTTCAATTTCATAAGCAGCCTTAAAAGCAAAAAATTCTTCTATTTGTTCCACATCATAGTAATCATATATACCATTAGCATAAGAAGCTAAGGTTTCATTATCATTAAATTTGCATGAAAAGGGAAGGTGTGGAGCCTCCATCCTAGAGCAACAAGTAATATCATATCTCAAGCATAGATTCCAGGCATACCAACGCAACATAATAAATTGATCCCATAATAGTTTCCCTTTTTGTGTTGAGCGATAATCCCTAAAGTATTCAAGTTGATCCAATGTGTCTCCCATTATAAAGTTGAATGGGGTTTTCTCAGGATCATCGAAGTAGTACACAATATCTTTCGCATAATGAGAATCGAGGGTTTTAGGAGTTACCCCATCCTCATGAGTAGCAAGTACAGCTAATTCTTTTGGTATTTTGCGTTCCATATCCATAACTAAAGATAGAGAACAACTTTAAAACAGCAAATAAAAATTACTTAGTGATAAAGCAAACAAGCACACACGAGAATATTCACCCCACGCTATGACTCCGCGGCAACGGCGCCAGAAAAAGGTCTTGATGACCCGCAAGTATACGGGATAGTTGTAGCCTCTTTCAATAAGTAAGAGTGTCGAACCCAACGAGGAGCTAAAGGTAGAACAGATACTCTCTCAAATCCTATCGGCCACAGATACGACTCTACGCACGCTTCACGTTCGCTTTACCTAGAACAAGTATGAAACTAGAAGTACTTTGTAGGTGTTGTTGGATAGGTTTGCAAGATAATAAAGAACACATAAATAAAAAGTAGGGGCTGTTTAGATAAAGATGCAATAAAGTAAATATAGCGAGTGTGGAAAAGTGGTGATCAGAGTTGTGGAATTGTCCCTAAGCAATTGACTACGTTACTAGACCGATAGCAAGTTTTTATGTGGGAGAGGACATGCTAGCATGTCATCCCTGACTTGGAATTCTATGCACTTATGATTGGAACTATTAGCAAGTACTCCGCAACTACTAACGTTCATTAAGGTAAAACCCAAACATAGCATTAAGATATATTGGTCCCCCTTCAATCCCGTATGTATCAATTTCTATGCTAGTCTGGAGCTTCTGTCACTCTTGCCCTCCAATACATAGTCCTATCAACATACAACTAACCCTATGGTGTGATCCACGCGCGCGCTCATATGATGGGCACCATAGGGCAGCAACATAACCACAAGCAAATTAAATCAATCATAGCAATTCATCAACCACCAATAGGACAACGAAGATCTACTTAGACATCATAGGATGGCAACACATCATTGGAAAATAATATGAAGCATAAAGCACCATGTTCAAGTAGAGGGTACAGCGGGTTGCGGGAGAGTGGACCACTGTAGATAGAGGGGGGAGGTGATGGAGATGTTGGTGAATATGACGGTGGTGCTGGTGAAGATCGCGGTGATGGTGATGGCCCCCGGTAGCGTTCTGGTGCCACCGGAAGCAAGGGGGAGAGAGCCCCCCTTCTTCTTCTTCTTCCTTGACCTTCTCCCTAGATCGGAGAAGGGTTTCCCCTCTGGTCCTTGGCTCCCATGGCGTGGGAGGGGCGAGAGCCCCTCCGAGATTGGATCTATCTCTCTGTTTATGCGTTCTCTGTTTCTTCCCCTTCACCGTTTCCTTTATATATGGAGATCCGTAACTCCGATTGGGGTGAATCTTTCACCAGATTTTTCTCATAAAATTAGCTTTCTTGCGGCAAAAGTAGAGCCTCAACCGCCTTACGGGTGGCCCACGAGAGCCCAGGGCGCGCCCCAGGGGTGGCGCGCCCCCTGTCTCGTGGCCACCTCGGACACTGTTTCGCGTTGATTCCACCTCCCAAAAATCACAAATATTCCAAAATAATTCTCCGTCCATTTTTATCCCGTTTGGATTCCGTTTGATATTAGTTTTCTGCGAAACATAAAACATACAACAGACAGGAACTAGCACTGGGCACTGGATCAATATGTTAGTCCCAAAAATAGTATAAAAAGTTGCCAAAAGTATATGAAAGTTGAATAATATTGGCATGGAACAATCAAAAATTATAGATACGACGGAGACGTATCACCGTCGTGCTCTAAAAGATATCAGTGAAGTATTAGATCAAAAACTATCTAGCTCAAATGATATAAGTGAAGCACATAGAATATTCTAATAAATTCTAAATCATGTGGGTTTCTCCCAAAAGGTGCGTACAGCAAGGATGATTGTGGTAATCTAAAAAGCAAAGACTAATATCATATAAGACGCTCCAAGCAAAGCACATATCATGTGGCGAATAAAAATATAGCTCCAAGTAAAGTTACCGATAGACGAAGGTAAAAGAGGGGATGCCTTCCGGGGCATCCCCAAGCTTAGGCTTTTGGTTATCCTTGAATATCTTGGGGTGCCATGGGCATCCCCAATCTTAGGCTCTTGTCACTCCTTATTCCATAGTCCATCAAATCTTTACCCAAAACATGAAAACTTCACAACACAAAACTCAACAGGAAATCTCATAAGCTCCGTTTGTGCAAGAAAGAAAAACCACCACATAAGGTACTATAATGAAATCATTCTTTATTTATATTGGTGTTAAACCTACTGTATTCCAACTTCTCTATGGTTCATACCCCCCGATACTAGCCATAGATGCATCAAAATAAGCAAGCAACACACGAAAAACAGAATCTGTCAAAAACAGAACAGTCTGTAGCAATCTGTAACTTTCGAATACTTATGAACTCTAGAAATCCTACCAAAATAGTACGTCCTAGTAAATTTGTCTGTCGATCTACATCAAAAAGAATCAACACAAAAGCACGTTTCCATGATTTATTGATTTTTTTCTCGTGAGCGCAAAGTTTCTGTTTTTCAGCAGAATCAAATTAACTATCACCGAAGGTTATCCTATAGGTTCTACTTGGCACAATAGTTAAAACATAAAACCACATCTAAACAGGAGCTAGATGAATTATTTATTACTAAAC
The DNA here is from genome assembly GCF_002162155.2 of Triticum dicoccoides. NCBI lineage: Eukaryota > Viridiplantae > Streptophyta > Magnoliopsida > Poales > Poaceae > Triticum > Triticum dicoccoides. Next base: position 43,155,315 of record NC_041381.1, on the reverse strand, counting down.
AGAAGCAAAAGGTAAGAAACAAAAATAAAATTGGGTTGCCTCCCAACAAGCGCTATCGTTTAACGCCCCTAGCTAGGCATAAAAGCGAGGATAGATCTAGGTAGTGCCATCTTTCGTTTTCAATTTTTTAGCGGAGTCTTGTTCGAATCCGGGAGGTTCTCTATGTTTCCCCTCATACTCAGAAATTTTTAGATTTAGGGAATCCAACCGCTTATTACAAAGGGTAATCAACATATTCATGCGGTGAAGATTTCCGCTAACACTCTTAAGAGGTTCAAGGGACTTTTGTAAAAAAAATTGTTACTTCGCAATTTTTTTCAAAAACTTTTGTCTCCTCCGGGGTATGATGTGATCCCCCTTTTTGAGGTAGTGTTCCCACTATTCCCTCTATGACTTCATGCGCAATACTGGGATCAATCTCGATAAAATTTCCTTTGGCAATACAATCCAAAAGTTGTCTATGGACATATTTAGTCCAACATAAACATTGCGAAGAACAATTCTAAAATTCAACTCTAAGGTGCAGTTACGGTAAGATTCCATCATCCGAAACCAAGCATCTTTCAGGTTTTCTCCTTGCCTTTGCTTGAAGTGAAGAACTTCAAACTCGGGAGACAAATGAGTAGATAGAGAACTAGCCATGACGAGGAAATAAACGATCTAACACACGAGCACACAAACAGGCAAGCAAAAGAGAGAGGAGATTGGCAAAGAAAGGGCGAATAAAACGGCAAGGGTCAAGTGGGGGAGAGGATAACGAGAGGCAAATGGCAAATAATGTAATGCGAGGGAGATGAGTTTGTGATGGGAACTTGGTATGTCTTGACTTGAGAGCGAAGACCTACCCGGCAACGACACCAGAAATCCTTCTTGCTACCTCTTGAGCATGAGTTGGTTTTTCCCTTGAAGAGGAAAGGGTGATGCAGCAAAGTAGCGTAAGTATTTCCCTCAGTTTTTAAGAATCAAGGTATCAATCCAGTGCGAGGCTCCTCAAAAGTCCCACGCACCTACACAAACAAACAAGAACCTCGCAACCAACGCGATAAAGGGGTTGTCAATCCCTTCATGGAAACTTGCGAAAGTGAGATCTGATAGATATAATAAGATAAGATAAATATTTTTGGTATTTTTATGATATAGATTGGAAAGTAAAAGATGCAAATAAAAGTAGATTGAAAACTTATATGATAAAAGATAGACCCGGGGGCCATAGGTTTCACTAGTGGCTTCTCTCAAGATAGCATAAGTATTACGGTGGGTGAACAAATTACCGTCGAGCAATTGATAGAAAAGTGCATAGTTATGATATTATCTAGGCATGATCATGTATATAGGCATCACTTCCACAACAAGTAGATTGAAACGATTCTGCATCTACTACGATTACTCCACACATCAACCAACTCCTACCTGCATCTAGAGTATTAAGATCATAAGAACAGAGTAACGCATTAAGAAAGATGACATGATGTAGAGGGATAAACTCATGCAATATGATATAAACCCCATATTTTTATCCTCGATGGCAAAAATACAAGACGTGCCTTGCTGCCCCTGCTGTCACTGGGAAAGGACGCCGCTAGATTGAACCCAAAGCTAAGCACTTCTCTCATTGCAAGAAAGATCAATCTAGTAGGCCAAACCAAACTGATAATTCGAAGAGACTTGCAAAGATAACTTAATCACACATAAAAGAATTCAGAGGAGATTCAAATATTTCTCATAGATAAACTTGATCATAAACCCACAATTCATCGGATCTCGACAAACATACCGCAAAAAGAGTTACATCAAATAGATCTCCAAGAAAATCGAGGAGAACTTTGTATTGATATTCAAAGAGAGAGAAGAAGCCATCTAGCTAATAACTATGGACCTGAAGGTCTGTGGTAAACTACTCACAACTCATCGGAGAGGCCTTGGAGATGATGTAGAGGCCCTCCGTGGTTGATTCCCCTTCCGGCGGAGCACCGGCGAAGGCTCCAAGATGGGATCCTGCCGATACAGAAGGTTGTGGTGGTGGAATTAGGTTTTTGTCGTGCTCTCCGATGTTTTCAGGGTGCGGGAGTATATATATGAGAAGGAAGTACGTCAGTGGAGTAACGAGGGGCCCACGAGGGTGGGGGGCACCCACCCCCAGGGGGCGCGCCGGGCACCCTCGTGGCTGCCTCGTTCGTTGATTGACGTCCACTCCAAGTCTCCTGGATTGCGTTTGTTCTGAAAAGATCGCTCCCAAAGGTTTCATTCCGTTTGGACTCCGTTTGATATTCCTTTTCTTCGAAGCACTGAAATAGGCAAAAAAACAGCAATTCGGGCTGGGCCTCCGGTTAGTAGGTTAGTCCCAAAAATGATATAAAAGTGTAAAGTAAAGCCTATAAACATCCAAAACGAGTAATATAATAACATGGAACAATCAAAAATTCTAGGTACGTTGGAGACGTATCACGGGGCAGCGCCGAGCGGCGTCAGGGTCGAGCCCCCGATGTCGATCCAGATCGAGGGGGAGTGGGCGATGTGGGGGGAGGAGTGGGGTAGTGCGGTCGGGCTAGGGTTTGCCCAGGGGGGATTATGGGGAGTGGAGTGGGGCGCGGATGGGCCGGCCTGGTTGGCCCGATGGCCTGCTGGGCCACGGCCAAGCAGCGGGGGTTTGCTTTCTTTTATTATTATTTCTTGTTTTGTTTTATTTTGTTTTCTTTTATTCTGTTGTATCTTTGTTTCCTATTGTTTAAGTTTTTGTAAAACATATACTTGGCATCTAATTTAGTATTTCAATTTAGTCCACTGTCACAAAAAGTCTAGTCCCCAAATAATTTAGTTTTATATTTTATTAATCAATAAAGGCATTTAAATAATTAGATTTGATACTATTTAAATATTTTTAGTGCAGTTAAGCATTTCATAAAATTTTGGTTTCACCACCATAATCACCTATGCATTATCTGGCATGACCCGAACATTTTAGTTTCATTGTTTGAAAACTTTTGTGGTTTGCCTGATTTTTAATTTGAATTCGGGTCGGCTTCGAACTAACGCAAGATAGTAATCGTAATCGAGGTGACGTGGCATCATCAGCAGAGGTTCACTGTAGCTTAATTACCGGGGTGTCACATATTCAAATAGTTGTGTCCATGGCTAAGGACTACAGTCTGGGTTGGTCAAGTGTTGGTCTCAGTGTCAGTCTCCGGAGGAAATGATTAAGTTGATCATGATTCATTTGTGCAGGATATGATTGTCATCATTAATGATGTCATGAATATTTTTATCATCGTGCGTACTATTGTTGGAAATATTCTGGCTGCTTGAATATCATTGTGTACTAACCCATTTCCCGTACTTTATTTTCTGAGTGTCTCACGGGCTGGCTAGACTACCCCGGGCACTCGGTTTGATTTTCAAGACCTCTCGTGGCATCCCTTGAGTTCTCGGGTGGTCCTGTCTCGCCTGATTCTCTTTTAGACACCCGTTAGGCATTTCTTTTCAAGACCTCTTGTGGTGTTGCTTGTATTCTCGGGTGGTCCTATCTCGCCCGATTCTCCTTTTAGGCAGCCATTTAGCATTTCTTTTCAAGACCTGCCGAGGCATCGCTTTCAAACACCCGCTTGGCATTTTTCTTGGAATCCCTTGGGTGGTTGATACGTTTCAGCCGTATCTATAATTTTTGATTGTTCCATGCTATTATATTACCCCTTTTGGATGTTTATGGGCTTTATTTTACATATTTATATCATTTTCGAGACTAACCTACTAACCGGAGGCCCAGCCCATATTGCTGTTTCTTTTGCCTATTTCAGTATTTCGAAGAAAAGAAATATCAAACGGAGTCCAAACGGAATGAAACCTTCGGGAGTGTGATTTTTGGAACAAATCTGATCCGGAGAGCTTGGAGTGCAAGTCAAGAAGCTCCCAAGGGCCCCACAAGATAGGGGGGCGCCTCCCCCCCTCCCCCTGTAGGGCGCGCCCCCCTGTCTCGTCGGCCCTTCGGGCAGCCACCGACGTACTTCTTCCTCCCATATATACCTACGGACCCCGAAAACATCCAGGAGCACCACGAAACACAATTTCCGCCGCCATAACCTTCTGTATCCGCAAGATCTCATCTTGGAGCCTTTGCCGGCACTCTTCCGGAGGGGGAATCGACCATGGAGGGCTTCTACATCAACATCCTTGCCCCTCCGATGAGTTGTGAGTAGTTTACCGCAAACCTATGGGTCCATAGTTATTAGCTAGATGGCTTCTTCTCTCTTTTTGGATCTGAATACAATGTTCTCCCCCTCTCTTGTGGAGATCTATTCGATGTAATCTCTTTTTGCGGTGTGTTTGTCGAGATCCGATGAATTGTGGGTTTATGATCAAGTTTATCTATGAATAATATTTGAATCTTCTCTGAATTCTTTTATGTATGATTGAGTTATCTTTGCAAGTCTCTTCGAATTATCAGTTTGGTTTGGCCTACTAGATTGATCTTTCTTGCCATGGGAGAAGTGCTTAGCTTTGTGTTCAATCTTGCGGTGTTCTTACCCAGTGACAGAAAGGGTTGCAAGACACGTATTGTATTGTTGCCATCGAGGATAATAAGATGGGGTTTATATCATATTGCATGTGTTTATCCCTCTACATCATGTCATCTTGCTTAATGCGTTACTCTATTCTTATGAACTTAATACTCTAGATGTAGGCAGGAGTCGGTCGATGTGTGGAGTAATAGTAGTAGATGCAGGCAGGAGTCATTCTACTTGTTATGGACGTGATGCCTATATACATGATCATGCCTAGATAATCTCATAACTATGCGCTTTTCTATCAATTGCTCGACAGTAATTTGTTCACCCACCGTAATACTTATGCTATCTTGAGAGAAGCCTCTAGTGAAACCTATGGCCCCAGGGTCTATCTCTTATCATATTTGCTTTCAATCTACCTTTATTTGCATCTTTACTTTTTGCATCTATCTTATAAAATACCAAAAATATATTTATCTTATCTTACTATCTTTATTAGATCTCACTTTTGCAAGTGGCCGTGAAGGGTTTGACAACCCCTTTATTGCGTTGGTTGCGAGTTCTTAGTTTGTTTGTGTAGGTGCCTGGGACTTTTGAGGAGCCTCCTACTGGATTGATACCTTGGTTCTCAAAATTGAGGGAAATACTTAAGCTACACTTTGCTGCATCACCCTCTCCTCTTCGAGGAAAACCAACTCAAGCTCAAGATGTAGCAAGAAGGATTTCTGGCGCCGTTGCCGGGGAGGTCTTCGCTCAAGTCAAGACATACCAAGTACCCATCACAAACCCATCTCCCTCGCATTTACATTATTTGCCATTTGCCTCTCGTTTTCCTCTCCCCCACTTCACCCTTGCCATTTTATTCGCCCTCTCTTTCCCAATCTCCTCCTCTCTCTTTCTCTTGCGTTTTTTGCTTGTGTCTCCATGTGCCTTCTATGTGCTTGCATCTTTTCTTGCTAAAAATCTATTGATATGGATCCACTTAAAGTGTTCTACTTGTATCATCTTTGATCCTTATGCTCTCGCGCTAAAACCCCAGCTAGCCTAGTTGATGGGAAATCTTTAGATGAGCATGCTCATTTTGTGCGTCATCGTTTGTCTGAAAAAGGGAAGGTCTTATCGTATCATATAAATAGTTTGCTATGTTATGCTTGGAATCTTTGTGAAATTTGTGATTTTACTTGTTGCTCTAAGAACCCTAAAAAACACCTTCCCTACCTTTGTGAGTTCAATGATAATGAAATATTATCTTCTTATGCTAAGGGTGTTTATTGTTACTATGATATCGAACAAATTGAAGAATTTGTCGTTTTTAATGGTGCTCATGAAGTTGCTTCTTTGATTGAAAAGTATGATTTTACTCTCAACAAGTCTGAAAATTCCATCATACTTATATATTGCAATGAAAACTTTGCTCATAATGTCTATGTCCAAGAATTTATTGAAAGAATGACCATTGCTTTGGAAGAAAATAATGATATGCATGAATCTATAGATAATGATGATTCCGACGATTTGATTGAAATATCCCTTGATGAACATGATGCTTGCTATTCTTGTGTCCATGATGACAATATTTATGAAGATGAATTTGCTATAGTTCCTTATGTTAAACATGATATCATTGCTATTGCACCCATAGTTGGTAGTTCCTTCGATGAAAAGCTTGATTGCAATGATTTTACTATAAATAATCTTGATGTCAACTGTGCTAATAATATGGAAAACCCTAATCTTGGGGATGCTAGTTTTGCTATGTTTACTACTTGTTGCAATGATCATGATTGGGGTGATTCTTCTTATGTTCTTGAAAATTTATTTGAGACCCTTGATGAATATGAGATTGATAATATTGTTTGCACTAATATTGAAAGTGGGTTTGTAAGAGTTTCAACTTTAGATCCCACATATTTGGATAGTGTTCAATCTTATGAAGTTTTTGATAAAAGTGGGTTTGGAGAGGTCATGACTTTAGTTAGTAATAATCCCACTATTTTGGAAGAGTGTCAACTTTGCATGCGTGTGGATCGTGTTGAGAATATGTTATGTGATAGCTATTTTGTTGAATTTTCTTATGATCCTACATGTAATTATTATGAGAGAGGAAAATATGGTCGTAGAAATTTTTATCTTATTAAATTACCTCTCGTCGTGTTGAGATTGCTATCGTCTCTTTCTTCTTCCTTGCAAATGCTAGTTCTTGCTTGCCTTGAAAATTTGTTTTCTTCTAATATGCCTATGCATAGGAAGTATGTTAGACTTAGATGTGTTTGTCACATGTTTTATGATGCTCTCTTTATGCTTCAATTCTTGTCTTTCATGTGGGCATCATTGAAATCTCAATGCCTAGCTAGGGGCGTTAAACGATAGCGCTAGTTGGGAGGCAACCCAATTTTTCTTTATGTTTTTTTTGTTTTTGCTCCTGTTTAGTAATAAATCTTGCATCTACCTCCTGTTTAGATGTTTTTTTATCTTTTAGTTAGTGTTTGTGCCAAGTAGAACCTATAGGATAACCTACGATGATAATTGATTTGATTCTGCTGAAAAACAGAAACTTTGCATGCACAAATATAATTTTGTTAAATCACAGGAACATGTTTTTGCGTTGATTCTTTTTGCTTATGTTCAATAGACAAATTTTCCATGACTTCCTATTTTGGTAGGATTTTTAGAGTTCCAGAAGTTTGCGTTAGTTACAGATTTCTACAGACTGTTCTGTTTTTGACAGATTCTGTTTTTCGTGTGTTGTTTGTTTATTTCAATGCATCTATGGCTAGTAATTCAGTCTATGAACCATAAAGAAGTTGGAATACAGTAGGTTTAACACCAAAATAAATAAATAATGAGTTTATTGCATTACCTTATGTGGTGGGGTTTTTTTCACTAACGGAGCTTATAAGATTTCCTGTTGGGTTTTGTGTTGTGAAGTTTTCAAGTTTTGGGTAAAGCTTTTATGGACTATGGAACAAAGGGTGGCAAGAGCCTAAGCTTGGGGATGCCCATGGCACCCCAAGATATTCAAGAATAGCCAAAAGCCTAAGCTTGGGGATGCCCCGGGAAGGCATCCCCTCTTTCATCTTCGTTCATTGGTAACTTTACTTGCAGCTATATTTTTATTCGCCACATGATATGTGTTTTGCTTGGAGCGTCGTGTATTATATTATTCTTTGATTTTTAGTTTACCACAATCATCCTTGCTGTACATACCTTTTGGGAGAAGCCTATTTGATTAGAATTTGCTAGAATACTCTATGTGCTTCACTTATATCTTTTTGAGCTTGATAGTTTTTGCTCTAGTACTTCACTTATATCTTTTAGAGCACGGTGGTGTCTTAATTTTGAAGAAATTGCTAGTCTCTCATGATTCACTTTTATTATTTTGAGAGTCTTTTACAACAGCATGGTATTTGCTATGGTTATAAAGTTGGTCCTAGAATGATGAGCATCCAAGTTGGGTATAATAAAAACTATCATAGGAAGTGAATTGGATGTTATGATCAACTTGATACTTGATAATTGTTTTGAGATATGGAGGTAGTGATATTAAAGTCATGCTTGTTGGGTGATTATGAATTCAAAGAATGCTTGTGTTGAAGTTAGCAAGTCCCTTAGCATGCACGTATGGTTAAAGTTGTGTAACAAATTTGAAGCATGAAGTGTACTTGGCTTGTGCACCCTTATGAGTGGCGGTCGGGGACGAGCGATGGTCTTTTCCTACCAATCTATCGCCCTAGTAGCATGCGTGTAGTACTTGATTTTTGATGACTCCTAAATTTTTGCAATAAGTATATGAGTTCTTTTGACTAATGTTGAGTCCATGGATTATACGCACTTTTACCTTTCCGCCTTTTCTAGCCTCTTCGGTATCGTGCATTGCCCTTTCTCACCTTGAGAGTTGGTGCAAACTTCGCCGGTGCATCCAAACCCCGTGATACGATACGCTCTATCACACATAAACCTCCTTATATCTTCCTCAAAACAGCCACCATACCTACCTATTATGGCATTTCCATAGCCATTCCAAGATATATTGCCATGCAACTTTCCACCGTTCCGTTCTTCATTTTCATGACATACTTTACTTCTGTCATATTGCCATTGCATGATCATGTAGTTGACATCGTATTTGTGGCAAAGCCACCATGCATTATTTTCATACATGTCACTCTTGATTCATTGCACCATCCCGGTACACCGCCGGAGGCATTTATATAGAGTCATATCTTGTTCTAGTTTCGAGTTGTAATTCTTATGTTGTAATCAATAGAAGTGTGATGATCATCATTATTAGAGCATTACCCAAAAAGAAAAAAAAAGAAAGGCCAAAAAAAGAAGAAAAAAAGAAAGGCCCAAAAAATGAAAAAATGGGGAAATAAATAAATAAAAGGGGCAATGTTACTATCTCTTTTTCCACACTTGTGCTTCAAAGTAGCACCTTGTTCTTCATGTAGTGAGTCTCATATTTTGTGCTTCAAACCTTGTTTTTCATGTAATGAGTCTCATAAGTTGTCTTTTTCATACTAGTGGGAATTTTTCATTATAGAACATGGCTTGTATATTCCTATAATGGGCTTCCTCAAATGCCCTAGGTCTTCATGAGCAAGCAAGTTGGATGCACACCCACTAATTTTCCTTTGTTGAGCATTCATTTGTAGCTCTAGTGCATCCGTTGCATGGCAATCCCTACTCCTCATGTTGACATTAATTGATGGGCATCTCCATAGCCCGTTGATTATCCTCGTCAATGTGAGACTTTGTCCTTTTTTGTCTTCTCCACACAATCCCCATCATCATATTCTATTCCACCCATAGTGCTATATCCATGGCTCACGCTCATGTATTGCGTGAAGGTTGAAAAAGTTTGAGATTATTTAAGTATGAAAGAATTTCTTGGATTGTCATCGGGGGTATAGAAGTTGGGAACATCTTTGTGTGAAGAAAATGAAGCATAGCCTAACTATATGATTTTGTAGGGATGAACTTTCTTTTGCCATGTTATTTTGAGAAGACATGGTTACTTTGATTAGTTTGCTTGAAGTATTACTATTTCTTATGTCAATATGAACTTTTATTTTGTATTCATTTGGATCTGGACATTCTTGCCACAATGAAGAAAATTACATTATGAATTATGCTAGGTAGCATTCCACATCAAAAATTCTCTTTTATCATTTACCTACTCGAGGACGAGTAGGAATTAAGCTTGGGGATGCTTGATAAATCTCCAACGTATCTATAATTTTTGATTGTTCCATGCTATTATATTACCCTTTTGGATGTTTATGGGCTTTATTTTACATATTTATATCATTTTTGGGACTAACCTACTAACCGGAGGCCCAGCCCATATTGCTTTTTTTTGCCTATTCAGTATTTTGAAGAAAAGGAATATCAAACGGAGTCCAAACGGAATGAAACCTTCGGGAGCGTGATTTTTGGAACAAATCTGATCCGGAGAGCTTGGAGTGCAAGTCAAGAAACTCCCGAGGGCCCCATGAGATAGGGCCCCCCCCCTATAGGGTGCACCCCCTGTCTCGTGGGCCACTCGGGCAGCCACCGACGTACTTCTTCCTCCTATATATACCTACGGACCCCAAAAACATTCAGGAGCACCACGAAACACAATTTCCACCGCCGTAACCTTCTGTATCCGCGAGATCTCATCTTGGAGCCTCCGCTGGCACTCTGCCGGAGGAGGAATCGACCATGGAGGGCTTCTACATCAACATCCTTGCCCCTCCAATGAGTTGTGAGTAGTTTACCACAGACCTACGGGTCCATAGTTATTAGCTAGATGGCTTCTTCTCTCTTTTTGGGTCTCAATACAATGTTCTCCCCCTCTCTTGTGGAGATCTATTCGATGTAATCTCTTTTTGCGGCGTGTTTGTCGAGATCCGATGAATTGTGGATTTATGGTCAAGTTTATCTATGACTAATATTTGAATCTTCTCTGAATTCTTTTATGTATGATTGAGTTATATTTGCAAGTCTCTTTGAATTATCAGTTTGGTTTGGCCTACTAGACTGATCTTTCTTGCCATGGGAGAAGTGCTTAGCTTTGGGTTCAATCTTGCGGTGTTCTTACCCAGTGACAGAAAGGGTTGCAAGACACGTATTGTATTGTTGCCATCGAGGATAACAAGATGGGGTTTATATCATATTGCATGTGTTTATCCCTCTACATCATGTCATCATGCTTAATGCATTATCTATTCTTATGAACTTAATACTCTAGATGCAGGCAGGAGTCGGTCGATGTGTGGAGTAATAGTAGTAGATGCAGGAAGGAGTCGGTCTACTTGTTATGGACCTGATGCCTATATACATGATCATGCCTAGATAATCTCATAACTATGCGCTTTTCTATCAATTGCTCGACACTAATTTGTTCACCCACCGTAATACTTATGCTATCTTGAGAGAAGCCTCTAGTGAAACCTATGGCCCTAGGGTCTATCTCTTATCACATTTGCTTTCAATCTACCTTTATTTGCATCTTTACTTTTTGCATCTATCTTATAAAATACCAAAAAAATATTTATCTTATCTTACTATCTTTATTAGATCTCACTTTCGCAAGTGGCCGTGAAGGGATTGACAACCCCTTTATTGTGTTGGTTGCGAGTTCTTAGTTTGTTTGTGTAGGTGTGTGGGATTTTTGAGGAGCCTCCTGTTGGGGAACGTAGTAATTTCAAAAAAATTCCTACGTACACGCAAGATCATGGTGATGGCATAGCAACGAGAGGGGAGAGTGTTGTCCACGTACCCTCGTAGACCGTAAGCGGAAGCGTTAGCACAACGCGGTTGATGTAGTCGTACGTCTTCACGATCCGACCGATCCAAGCACCGAACGTACGGCACCTCCGAGTTCAGCACACGTTCAGCTCGATGACGATCCCCGGGCTCCGATCCAGCAAAGCTTGGGGGATGAGTTCCGTCAGCACGACGGCGTGGTGACGATGATGATGCTCTACCGGCGCAGGGCTTCGCCTAAACTCCGCGACGATATGACCGAGGTGGAATATGGTGGAGGGGGGCACCGCACATGGCTAAGGAACGGTCCGTAGATCAACTTGTGTGTTATGGGGTGCCCCCCTGCCCCCGTATATAAAGGAGCAAGGGGGAGGGGGCGGCCGGCCAAGGGAGGGCGCGCCAGGGAGGAGTCCTACTCCCACCGGGAGTAGGACTCCCTCCTTTCCTAGTCCAACTAGGAGACCTTCCATGTAGTAGGAGTAGGAGAGAAGGAAAGGGAAGAGAGAAGGGAAGGAAGGAGGGGGTGTGGCCCCTCCCCCTAGTCCAATTCGGACTAGGCCTTGGGGGGGCGCGCGGCCTGCCCTAGGCAGCCCCTCTCTCTTTCCCGTATGGCCCAATAAGGCCCAATACTTCTCCCGGCGAATTCCCGTAACTCTCCGGTACTCCGAAAAATACCCGAATCACTTGGAACCTTTCCGAACTCTGAATATAGTCGTCCAATATATCGATCTTTACATCTCGACCATTTCGAGACTCCTCGTCATGTCCCCGATCTCATCCGGGACTCCGAACTCCTTCGGTACATCAAAACTCATAAACTCATAATATAACTGTCATCGAAACCTTAAGCGTGCGGACCCTACGGGTTTGAGAACTATGTAGACATGACCTAGAACTATTCTCGGTCAATAACCAATAGCAGAACCTGGATGCCCATATTGGTTCCTACATATTCTACGAAGATCTTTATCGGTCAAACCGCATAACAACATACGTTGTTCCCTTTGTCATCGGTATGTTACTTGCCCGAGATTTGATCGTCGGTATCCAATACCTAGTTCAATCTCGTTACCGGCAAGTCTCTTTACTCATTCCGTAATGCATCATCCCGTAACCAACTCATTTGGTCACATTGCCTGCAAGCCTTATAATGATGTGCATTACCGAGAGGGCCCAGAGATACCTCTCCGACAATCGGAGTGACAAAACCTAATCTCGAAATACGCCAACTCAACATGTACCTTCGGAGACACCTGTAGTACTCCTTTATAATCACCCAGTTACGTTGTGACGTTTGGTAGTACCCAAAGTGTTCCTCCAGTAAACGGGAGTTGCATAATTCTCATAGTTACAGGAACATGTATAAGTCATGAAGAAAGCAATAGCAACATACTAAACGATCAAGTGCTAGGCTAACGGAATGGGTCATGTCAATCACATCATTCTCCTAACGATGTGATCCCATTAATCAAATGACAACTCTTTTGTCCATGGCTAGGAAACATAACCATCTTTGATAAACGAGCTAGTCAAGTAGAGGCATACTAGTGACACTATGTTTGTCTATGTATTCACACATGTATTATGTTTCCGGTTAATACAATTCTAGCATGAATAATAAACATTTATCATGAAATAAGGAAATAAATAATAACTTTATTATTGCCTCTTGGGCATATTTCCTTCAGTCTCCCACTTGCACTAGAGTCAATAATCTAGTTCACATCGCTATGTGATTTAACACCAATATTCACATCTGCATGTGATTAATACCCATAGTTCACATCATCATGTGATCAACACCCAAAGGGTTTACTAGAGTCAATAATCTAGTTCACATCGCTATGTGATTAACACCCAAAAGAGTACTAAGGTATGATCATGTTTTGCTCGTGAGAGAAGCTTAGTCAACGGGTCTGTCATATTCAGAGCCGTATGTATTTCGCAAATATTCTATGTCCACAGTGCTCTGCACGGAGCTACTCTAGCTAATTGCTCCCACTTTCAATATGTATCCAGATTGAGACTTAGAGTCATCTGGATTGGTGTAAAAGCTTGCATCGTTGTAACTTTTACGATGGGCTCTTTTATCACCTCCATAATCGAGAAACATCTCCTTAGTCCTCACTAAGGATATTCTTGACCAATGTCCATTGATCTACTTATTAGATCAAAATTGTATTCCTTTGCCAAACACAAAGCAAGGTATACAATAGGTCTGGTTCACAGCATAGCATACTTTATAGAACCTATGACTGAGGCATAGGGAATGACTTTTCATTCTCTTTCTATTTTATACAATGGTCGGGTCTTGAGTCTTACTCAACTTCACACCTTGTAACACAGGCAAGAACTCCTTCTTTGACTGTTCCATTTTGAACTATTTCAAAAATTTATCAAGGTATGTACTCATTGAAAAATCTTATCAAGCGTCTTGATCTATCTATATAGATCTTGATGCTCAATGTGTAAGCAGCTTCACCGAGGTCTTGCTTTGAAAAACTCTTATTCAAGTATCCATTCATGCTATCCAGAATTTCCATGTCATTTCCAATTAACAATATGTCATCCACATATAATATTAGAAATGCTACAGAGCTCCCACTCACTTTCTTGTAAATACAGGCTTCTTCAAAAGTCTGTATAAAACCATATGCTTTGATCAACTCATCAAAGCATATATTCCAACTCCGAGATGCTTGCACCAGTCCATAGATGGATCGCTGGAGCTTGTACAATTTGTTAGCACCTTTAGGATTGACAAAACCTTCTGGTTGCATCATATACAACTCTTCTTTAAGAAAACCATTAAGGAATGCAGTTTTGTTTATCCATTTGCCAGATTTCATAAAATGCGGCAATTGCTAACATGATTCAGACAGACTTAAGCTTCGATACGAGTGAGAAGATCTCATCATATTCAACACCTTGAACTTGTTGAAAACCTTTCGCAACAAGTCGAGCTTTAGTAGATAGTAACACTCTTATCAGTATCTGTCTTCCTCTTGAAGATCCATTTATTTAACATGGCTTGCTGATCATCGAGCAAGTCAATCAAAGTCCATACTTTGTTCTCATACATGGATCATATCTCAGATTTTATGGCCTCACGCCATTTCGTGGAATCTGGGCTCATCATCGGTTCCTCATAGTTCGTAGGTTCATCATAGTCTAGTAACATGACTTCCAGAACATGATTACCGTACCACTCTGGTGCGGATCTTACTCTGGAAGGCCTACGAGGTTTGGTAGCAACTTGATCTGAAGTTTCATGATCATCATCATTAACTTCCTCACTAATTGGTGTAGTAATCACTGGAACTGATTTCTGTGATGCACTACTTTCCAATTCGGGAGAAGGTACAAATTACCTTATCAAGCTCTAATTTCCTCCCACTCACTTCTTTCGAGAGAAACTCCTTCTATAGAAAAGATACATTCTTAGCAACGAATGTTTTGCCTTTGGATTTGTGATAGAAGGAGTACCCAACAGTTTCCTTTGGGTATTCTATGAAGACGCACTTCTCTGATTTGGGTTCGAGCTTATCAGGTTGAAAACCTTTTTTCATACAAGCATCGCAACTCCAAACTTTAAGAAACGACAGCTTAGGTTTACTGCTAAACCATAGTTCATACGGTGTCGTCTCAACGGATTTAGATGGTGCCCTATTAAACGTGAATGCAGCTGTCTCTAATGCATAACCCCAAAACGATAGTGGTAAATCAGTAAGAGACATCATAGATCGCACCATATCCAATAAAGTGCGGTTACGACGTTCGGACACACCATAACGTAGTAGTGTTCCAGGTGGCGTGAGCTGTGAAACTATTCCACATTGTTTTAATTGAAGACCAAACTCGTAACTCAAATATTTGTCTCCGCGATCAAATCGCAGAAACTTTATTTTCTTGTTACGATGATTTTTCCACTTCACCCTGAAATTCTTTGAACCTTTCAACTATTTCAGACTTATGTTTCATCAAGTAGATATACCCATATCTGCTCAAATCATCTTGTGAAGGTCAGAAAATAACGATACTTGCCACGAGCATCAACACTCATTGGACCATATACATCGGTATGCATTATTTCCATCAAGTCAGTAGCTCGTTCCATTGTTCCGGAGAACGGAGTTTTAGTCATCTTGCCCAAAAGGAACGGTTCGCAAGTAGCAAATGATTCATAACCAAGAGATTCCAAAAATCCATCTTTATGGAGTTTCTTCATGCGCTTTATACCGATATGACCCAAACGGCAGTGCCACAAATAAGTTGCACTATCATTATTAACTTTGCATCTTTTGGCATCAATATTATGAATATGTGTATCACTACGATCGAGATCCAACAAACTATTTTCATTGGGTGTATGACCATCAAAGGTTTTATTCATTTAAACAGAACAACAATTATTCTCTGATTTTAAATGAATAATGTATTGCAATAAACATGATCAAATCATATTCATGCTCAACGCAAATGCCAAATAACATTTATTTAGGTTTAACACTAATCCCGAAAGTATAGGGAGTGTGCGATGATGATCATATCAATCTTGGAACTACTTCCAACACTCATCGTCACTTCCCCTTCAACTAGTCTCTGTTTATTCTGTAACTCCTGTTTCGAGTTACTAATCTTAGCAACCGAACAAGTATCAAATACTCAGGGGCTACTATAAACACTACTAAGGCACACAACAATAACCTGTATATCAAATATACGCTTGTTCACTTTGCCATCCTTCTTATCCACCAAATATTCAGGGCATTTCCGCTGCCAGTGACCATTTCCTTTGCAGTGTAAGCACTCAGTTTCAGGCTTTGGTCCAGCTTTGGTCTTCTTCACGGGAGTGACAACTTGCTTGCCATTCTGCTTGAAGTTCCCTTTCTTTCCCTTTGCCCTTTTCTTGAAACTAGTGATCTTGTCAATCATCAACACTTGATGTTTTTTTTTATTTCTACCTTCGTCGATTTCAGCATCACGAAGAGCTCGGGAATCGTTTTCGTCATCCCTTGCATTATAGTTCATCACGAAGTTCTACTAACTTGGTGGTGGTGACTAGAGAATTCTGTCAATCACTATCTTATCTGGAAGATTAACTCCCACTTGATTCAAGCGATTGTAGTACCCAGACAATCTGAGCACATGCTCACTAGTTGAGCGATTCTCCTCCATCTTTTAGCTATAGAACTTGTTGGAGACTTCATATCTCTCAACTCGGGTATTTGCTTGAAATATTAACTTCAACTCCTGGAACATCTCATATGGTCCATGACGTTCAAAACGTTTTTGAAGTCCCGATTCTAAGCCATAAAGCATGGTGCACAAAACTATCAAGTAGTCATCATATTGAGCTAGCCAAACGTTCATAACGTCTGCATCTGCTCCTGCAATAGGTCTATCACCTAGTGGTGCATTGAGGACATAATTCTTCTGTGTAGCAATGAGGATAAACCTCAGATCACGGATCCAATCCGCATCATTGCTACTAACATCTTTCAACATATTTCTCTAGGAACATATCAAAATAAACATATGAAAGCAACAACGCAAGCTATTGATCTACACATAATTTGCAAAATACTACCAGGACTAAGTTCATGATAAATTTAAGTTCAATTAATCATATTACTTAAGAACTCCCACTTAGACAGACATCTCTCTAGTCATCTAAGTGATCACGTGATCCAAATCAACTAAACCATGTCCGATCATCACGTGAGATGGAGTAGTTTCAAAGGTGAACATCATTATGTTGATCATATCTACTATATGATTCACGCTCGACCTTTCGGTCTCCGTGTTCCGAGGCCATATCTGTATATGCTAGGCTCGTCAAGTTTAACCTGAGTATTCTGCGTGTGCAACTGTTTTGCACCTGTTGTATTTGAACGTAGAGCCTATCACACCCGATCATCACGTGGCGTCTTAGCACGAAGAACTTTTGCAATGGTGCATACTCAGGGAGAACACTTCTTGACAATTAGTGAGAGATCATCTTAAAATGCTACCGTCAATCAAAGCAAGATAAGATGCATAAAGGATAAACATCACATGCAATCAATATAAGTGATATGATATGGCCATCATCATCTTGTGCTTGTGATCTCCATCTTCGAAGCACCGTCGTGATCACCATCGTCACCGGCGCGACACCTTGATCTCCATTGTAGCATCGTTGTCGTTACGCCATCTATTGCTTCTACGAGTATCGCTATCGCTTAGAGATAAAGTAAAGCAATTACAGGGCGTTTGCATTTCATACAATAAAGCGACAACCATATGGCTCCAGCCAGTTGCCGATAACTTCGGTTACAAAACATGATCATCTCATACAATAAAATATAGCATCACGTCTTGACCATATCACATCACAACATGCCCTGCAAAAACAAGTTAGACGTCCTCTACTTTGTTGTTGCAAATTTTACGTGGCTGCTACGGGCTTTAGCAAGAACCGTTCTTACCTACGCATAAAAACCACAACGATAGTTCGTCAAGTTGGTGCTGTTTTAACCTTCACAAGGACCGGGCGTAGCCACACTCGATTCAGCTAAAGTGAGAGAGACAGACACCCGCCAGCCACCTTTAAGCACGAGTGCTCGCAACGGTGAAACCAGTCTCGCGTAAGCGTACGCGTAATGTCGGTCCGGGCCGCTTCATCTCACAATACCGCCGAACCAAAGTATGACATGCTGGTAAGCAGTATGACTTGTATCGCCCACAACTCAATTGTTTTCTACTCATGCATATAACATCAACGCATAAAACCTAGGCTCGGATGCCACTGTTGGGGAACGTAGTAATTTCAAAAAAATTCCTACGTACACGCAAGATC
This sequence comes from Triticum dicoccoides, assembly GCF_002162155.2. Taxonomy (NCBI): domain Eukaryota; kingdom Viridiplantae; phylum Streptophyta; class Magnoliopsida; order Poales; family Poaceae; genus Triticum; species Triticum dicoccoides. The sequence goes on along the minus strand of NC_041381.1, from coordinate 43,137,222 downwards.
ATGGTGATGGCATAGCAACAAGAGGGGAGAGTGTTGTCCACGTACCCTCGTAGACCGTAAGCGGAAGCGTTAGCACAACGCGGTTGATGTACTCGTATGTCTTCACGATCCGACCGATCCAAGCACCGACCGTACGGCACCTCCGAGTTCAGCACACGTTCAGCTCGATGACGATCCCCGGGCTCCGATCCAGCAAAGCTTCGGGGATGAGTTCCGTCAGCACGACGGCATGATGATGATGATGATGCTCTACCGGCGCAGGGGTTCACCTAAACTCCGCGACGATATGACTGAGGTGGAATATGGTGGAGGGGGGCACCGCACACGGCTAAGTAACGATCCGTAGATCAACTTGTGTGTTATGGGGTGCCCCCCTGCCCCCGTATATAAAGGAGCAAGGGGGAGGGGGCGGCCGGCCAAGGGAGGGCGCGCCAGGAAGGAGTCCTACTCCCACTGGGAGTAGGACTCCCTCCTTTCCTAGTCCAACTAGGAGACCTTCCATGTAGTAGGAGTAGGAGAGAAGGAAACACTACTAGAAAAACCCCTACTAATGGCGCACCTAATATGGCCATTAATGGCGCATCTGTGGTGCGCCATTAACAGCACACCATTAGTAATTTTTACTAATGGCGCACCACCTGGTGCGCCATTAGTATCTGGTATACTAATGGCGCACTGCGGGTGCGCCATTAGTATAGGCCAGCGTGCGCCATTAGTATGCCTCCCAGGGGCCATGTATACCCAGGTGCTTTGGCATACTAATGGCGCACCACCACTGGATGCGCCATTAGTAACCGCGGCATACTAATGGCGCACTACCCAGTGATGCGCCATTAGTATGCACTGTCATACTAATGGCGCACTGTCCTGTGATGCGCCATTAGTATGAATATTAGGGTTTTTTTATCTTTTTATTTTCTGTTTTTTGCACAGGTTACAAAATATATAGTTTGACAAAATATAGACAGCACACATCAACAATAGATTCATCGAATACAATAGAAGATTAGTCTTTGAATACAATTCATCATATTAGTCTCCGAATACAATTCATCATATTAGTCTCCAAATTAAAAAGACCAAACAAAGATAGAACATTATATTACAAGTCTCGAGACCGCGAGTAGCGAGTTTGTCTTCACATTACAAGTCGATATCGATCATCTAAACTACCATCACATAGAAGAGAGCTGCGGTCATCACGATGAGCATCATCACGATGAAACTCGTCTTCATCCGGTTCCTCCAACGCTCCCTCCCCTCTCCCGCTAGATAGCGGGCGTATCTAGATTCGGCCTCGGCCCTAGTGGTGTACCCTTTGTAACTGTTACCGCTGAATCGGTGAACCTGTCTCCGACACTCCTCCCAGTCATCGTAGACTCCGGGAACCTTACCCTTGTACACGACATACGTCGGCATCGCTATGCACTAGCCAAACGAAACGTTAGTACCAATTCACAAACAATACATAAGCAATATATAATTATGCAACAGAACGATCGGAAGAGAAAAGGAAGACATTAATAGCATCGATTACATCTAAGTTGAACGACTCTCGAAACCAAAGAGACATACTACAAGTTCATTAAAGTTTAATTACAACATGAGCCAATCGATGTTTCAGAACTAGACAACTCGACTCAAGGGACCGGAGCGTGGATGAAGCCGCCGTCTATCGTGGGAGTCATGAAAGAACGGGCGTTGTCATCCTGCATTTGTAGCATTGTGTCGATGTCACTGTTGGACGGTTGATTTCTGAGGTAGAACTACCCCGAGGTACGAAGGACATCTTGATGGATGATTTCCGCAAACTCCGACTGGATGCGAAAGAATTCTTGTCGGAGGTCCGCGTCCTGGATTGCCGACACGCTCGCGGCCCAATCTTTGAGTTTACTCGGTAGCAGAAGTTGATGATGGTCCCGTACGATCGCCCGCATGTGATGGATGGCGTAGTAGGCACCCTTCTGACCGCCAGGCGGCTGCTTGACACAGCAGAACATCGTATTGTGGGAGAACACGTGCTTGCCGTACTTACAAATAGGCCTGGTGAAGGTGCCTCCAGATTGGGCGTAGCCGGGGAGAACATCATCAAGAACCTTCTTGACATTTGTGTAGTCTACGTTCGACTGACGGTCCGGGTCGAAATACGTGGCCATGGAATATTTGGGGCTTAGGAGGATGAGCGTGCAACGTGTGTCACTGCAGAAAACACGGAATGTTAAAAGAAAAACGATCGAAAAGTAAGAATTCATATGTTACGGGCCGGTTGAGGGGAGGACTTACTCGGGAAAGTAAGGCACGAGGAAGTTATCCTTATCTTGGTTTGCCAGAATGACGCCTTTGAGGTAAGAACTCGCGACTTGCCGGTCCCCAGCGCTGCCCAAGATCTTGGCACGCATGTAGAAGGGGTCGACTATCACGATGTCCGGGGTCTTGTCGCGAATGATCCGCATCTCCATACTCAGCGAAAATAGCCGAACGAAGGTGTAGTGCAGCGGATGAAGGTTCAACATAGCGTGGATGTCATCAAAACGCAGGACGATCGTATGCCCGATGGAGTTATCCACAAAGCCCTTGCCCTCTGGCACCTTGGCCGCGAAAACCGGGTATGCCACATCCTTCTCCCTGAGACGCCACTTCTCCAAAGCAAGAACACTGTCATGCAGACTCCGCATAGCACCGGTTGCAGCATTGAGCATATTTGTTGGTAGCATCGCCCTACCCGCCACATGCACCCTCCTCGAGATATCCTGCGGTGAAGGTGGCCCGTCCTGAGCACGGATCGTACTCGGTGCTGGCTGGCTCGCACCCTTCTTAGTCTTTCTTTTGCGTGCCTTCTTCTTCTCCTGTAATGGGACCGAGTTCTGCTCACAGACCGCCTTCTTGAGTGTGTTGGGGCTGATAATATTTCGCACCTCGCCTATCTGAGGCTCGGTGAAGTCGGCAGCTGGAGGCGTCTCCTAAGAGCTGAACGCCAGACGGCGCCTGTTGCAACTTGGCTTCTCCGCGGTACGAGCTAGATCGCACACGTCTTTTGTTGGGTTTGGTTCTTGAGAAGGAGGCCCCATGAAGTCGCCATCGTACCCATGCTCGGCAAAGTACTGATCGACGTTGCCAAATGTATCATCGTCGTCGTCGTCGTCGTTCTGATCCTGTGCCATATGCATGTTTGGATCCAGTGGCATAGGGATGTCCGGCACCGTTACGGCGGTCTTGCCATGGGGCCGACTTGGCGCCGGCACGACTGGCGGTGTTGTCTTTGGGGTGGTGTCCCCCGCCCCCAAACGAATCTGGCTCTTCGGCCAAAGCAGGGGCCAGCTCAGGCAGGCGCTGAGGGTCATCACGTCTTCATCGTCGGCCCCGATGGGTCGAATCGGAGGTAACAAGTCATCGCAGCCTGGCAGCACCCGAACCAGTTGAACCCTAAACAAGTTGGGTGGCATCTGGGTACCGTGGAACAAGGGGTTGCCCGGTTGAACGATTTTGCCCTTGGCAACATCGACCAACTCGTTGTTCACGAACTGGAGGAGAGTGCACGGAACGTCGGCGGCGCCCTGCGAAAACATGTAGGGCGTCAGGGATGCCCAGTCAAAGGCAAGGAGATGAAGTCCTCGGCCGAGAGAGGCTTAATTAGTTACCGTGATGATGGCGTCGAGCTCGGCTAATGTCGAGGCACCGCCAACGGCGGGCGTGCAGTTGACGGAGCGGCCGCTTGCTGAAGAGGTGCCGGCCGGCGTACACCCGGGTGCATTAAGCTCCCGTGCCGGCGTCGGAGACACCAATGCCGCCTCCGCCGGAGGCACCAATGGCCCCGCCATCGCATTATGCGAGTTGCTGGCCGTGAAGCTAGGAATAGGGGGCGGCCCCTGTTGGCCGCCCGCAATCCATGCACTCAACCCCGAGATCAAGGTAGGCACAAGGGCGGTGATCGTCGCTCCGAGTCGTTGTTCCACTTGCTCTTGGACAATCTCCGGAATCCGCGCCACCTGTGCCTTGAGTTCTTGAACCTCTCGCGCCTGGCTTTCCGAGCTGGTCTTTTTCTCCTTCCGCACACGAGCGGTATAGTATGATCCCCATTTTGTCGACAAGCCTTTGCCGGCCACACGACCAGCTGACGTCGGCTTACTGAGCTTATCCTTGTTCTTCATTACATTCAACCCCCTATTTAGAGTGGTGTCCCAAGGGTTGCTCTTAGTCGACCCCGCGCTACTGCTTTCAGTCGCCTGTGGGAGGAATGTGAACCATTTAGAAATTTGGCTTCATTAATTAGAATGCAACCATATGGAGCTAATTACGCGGGGGTGTATTCCTTACCAGAACAAGCTCAAGCTGCCTGGTCTTCGGATCCGTGGTAAGCTCCTTTGTTTTCGGGTCCTTCTTGTACCGGGCCCTAACAAAGTTCCTGGTCTGCTTGTCACCGTATTTATCGAAGAGGGGCGGTAGGCCTTGCTCGGCACGGTCCGCCTCCTCCTTGTCCCATATAGGCTCCGCCACTCTGTAACCGCCGGGACCGAGTGTGTGTTCCCCTATGTTCAGCTCCCGCATTTGTTTCCCCCACTCACTTGATTGGGAGCTTGCGGTGCTCGAGCAATTGATCTTGAAGTCGTTGTAGTCATCTTCGGTGATCGAAGGATTTTTCTCCTTGATCTTCTGATAACTCTCACCTTTCTTGATCATTCTCTTCACATTGCTTTTCCAAGTAGACAGGGCCTTGCTCATCTTCGTGAGGGCAGCATTGTTCACTTTATTCCCTTTGAGGCTTGTGTTTTCAAATTCAGCGGGGAACTTGTATCGTTCGTGCAGCTTCGTGAAGAGGAGGTGGCGCAAATTCCCTCGGTCAGGATGCCTCAGGTTCTCGGTGTTGATCGAGACGGTGCTCCGGACAATGCACCCGAGCTGAAGCGAGTACCCCTTGACTATTCGTTCGGGCGCCGTTGGATTCCCGTTGGAGTCCACTTCAGTAACTTCCTCCTTGAGGGTGCGGAGCACGATCGGGCGCCGGTCCTTCCGTTGCCTCTTCGGTTGGCTGCCATCTGTGCGTGCGCCGCCATCATCAGTGGTGGCATCCTCGGCGGCACCATCAGTGGTGGCATCAGTGTGGTCATCCTCGGCGGCACCATCTGTGGTATTAGGATCGGTGGGGAAGGCGGCGTCCTCATAGAAGTGAGGTTGTTCCTCCATCTCCTGGGACAGCTCCCAGAATGCCTTGCCGCCCGAACCCCCGGCCTCATCGTAGTGGGCCATGTTTCTCTCTAAATAGAAACAAAGTTTGGTCAAAAAGTTGGTTATTGTCAAGGAACAAGATCTCTAAGTTGACCAAATAACCTAATTCTCGAGGAATGTCGCCAAAAAGTTGGTTATTGTCAAGGAACAATTGAGAGATGTTTGTGATATTGCCTAGGTGTTTTGGGATAGAACCTGTTAGTGTGTTGTTGCTAAGGTCCAAGTCCACGTTCTCAGGGTAACCTAGTTCTTGAGGGGTGTGTCTAGAAAGTTGGTTGCTGCAAAGATACAAGGTTGTGAGTTTGGTCAAATTGCCTATGATGTTTGTGATATTGCCTTTGATCTTGAAGGCACTGTTGCATGATAATCCAACCACTAAAGAATAAGAATACTATTTTTGTTCATAGGCAACACTTTTTGTTCTTGTTTTTGTGGTCGAATTGATGTTGAGCTAAAGGGTCAGGACAACTGGAAAAGGGGGTCGACGGGTCGAGAGGACACACCGCATGCTCGTATTCAGCCGCCCGGTACGTTATTTCTTGACTCAACACCACGTGAAATGACGAGGCATTTGCTATGAGTATACTACTAAAGTTTAGCTCGATATGACCCCAAGACACATTATCGAGACAAGAAAGAGCATAATACATTTGTCAAACCATTCCGCGGTTATTGGTTGCGAGCTGAATAAGATGTATACAACCAAGGATATCCATCAGTCCGCTACCCGCACAGACATGTCTATCCGATCCATTTTCATGTAACAATTTTTTGTGTCGCTTCCCTTTGTTGCAATTGTGACCGGGCAAACTGTTACTTGTCGATCAATGCCACACGAGAAACATTATCAAGACCAAAAGCAGCACGATATATACTATTCTCAATTATTGTTTGCCCGCCGAATACAAGGTCCTATACTACAACCAAAGTCCAAAGACAACCAGAAGGCGTTTTTAATGGTAAATAGCATCATTAACAGTTTTATTATAACATTACTAGTTGCAACAAGTGACGGTTAAATAAATAGAAAAAGTATGAGTATTCTCAAACCAGTTGCTTGCCGACACAAGTATGCTCTACGCGTTTGCAACAGAGCAGAGTAATCAACGTTGTAGACTAGGCTCAAAGACATCTTGGCCATTAATTAATTAATCACATATGTAAGCAAGCAAGCAATCAACATTGTACTCCTTCGTAGGAGTAATTCTTATTCTACTGTACACTAACAGCAGGAGCAGTACAAGTATGAAGCAACAAAATAGTATTATATGGACAAAAAATACTAAACTAATCCAACCACTAAAGCAAATTAATTTTTATTTCGTTTGAGAATCGGGCACCTTCTAGGTCAAGAAAATTGGGCATGACCTTTGCTAATTTTCTTGACCTTGGAGTGCCCCATTTCTCAACCGAAACGGAAATTAATCAACGTTTCAGGAGAAAGGGGTCATTTTAGAAGATCACAAGTAGCAGCAGCATCACTTGACAAAATCACAACTAGCAGCAGCTCGCAGATAGCAGCAGCAGCATCACTTGACAAGTAGTATAGCAGCAGCAGCAGCATGCATGCACTGGTCCATGGCACAAAGTCCATGACCCAGAACAGAGCACTTTACTAAAAATGAAGAAGAAAAAAGGCATGCATGCACTGGTTGTAGCAAATCATCATTTCTGAATCAAAACAACAATTAGGACAGGGAAATTATGACACACTTCTGAAGAAAAAATGATTTGTGTAATCTGGTTGGTACTCTTACAGTTGCATAAATGATTTTTGCATGCCTACACATCATGGTGCATGGTCTAGCACTGCAAACTCAGTCCTCGGGATTACTGCCTTTGTAAACATGATGTTTTGCTCTTGCCCTAGCTTTGTTATGTCTAGTGGAATGGAGATGAAAATGATGAAATGTGACAGGTACTTATGATGAGGCTTTTACATGGGTACTCATGGTGCAGCTTTGTTTAGTTGTGCCGAGAAGCTGGTCTAGGCCTCTGTGAATATTACATATACTTTGTTCTGATTCACTCCATTCTGTTCAAACAAGTAGAGATCATGGCTAGTGTCTTGTGAAATAACTATTGAGCTTCATTGTTTATTTCTGTTTCTTTAAGATCTATGCATAGCATCTTGTTAGTTCCCTTTTGGTGGTTTCTGTTAATTTTGCCTTGCTTTTGGTTTGATTTGGGAGTTTGGGACCATGAAGATAAATACATCTGATCCCTTGGTTAACAGATGTTGCCTGGTCTTCCACCATGGCAGCTCTGTCCAGATTATCTCCCCAGGAATATGATATGTACCTTACTCATCTGAGTTGTCCCTTAGCCTACAATGAAGCAGATTTTTGACCTAGGTCTGGCATGTCTGGGCCCAGTGCACGCAGGAACGAAATTTTGTACTAATCAAAATATAGCTCCATAATTTTGTTAAGATGGATTGATTTTTTTCTTTTATTTGTATTGTTCTGTGTGTGAAGATGACCGAGTCGCATTTTCAAATTTCACATGAAGCAATATAAGGTAAAATACAAGAAAATAGGAAATTTGCGTAGGCATAATTTGTGGAATATTATGATGTGAGGACTGAACCAAATAGTTCCTTTGAAATGAAATATGAAAACATATGTGATCTCTACTTACAAAGTACCAAACAGAATGGCAGAAATACTGCACTTTCTTTTGCAAGGCAGGGAGTTCCTTTCATTTTTAGACAGATACATCATATATGTTTGATATTTGCTGGAACATGATATATCATATATCTATGATATTTGCTGGAATTTTGTATGCACACACTATACTAAATAACACTTATGAAGTAGCCTAAAGCCCTAAACAGCATTCCATCAAGCCCTAAGCTAACTCTTGTCTGCAGAAGTAATAAGTTGTTTGCTTGGTATTTCACGTAATTTACTTCTTCCGAGAGAATCAAACAGTAGCATTTTACTTAATCCTTAGGCTAGTTCAGCTATAAATTGGTAGAAACCGATCAAATCTAACAGCAGAATATTCTAACTCCCCTTAACTTCTCTAATGCAGAACAGTAGCTTACCTTGGAGGAGCGGGCCGGGGTGGAGGAGGCGGTCGGAGAGGATAAGGATGCTTCGGCGACGGGTGGTGGTGGTGGTGCTCCGGCGACGGTGGTGTGGACGGGGCGGCGTCCGGGCGGCGGGGTCGCGTCGAGGCGGCGGGGCAGCGTCGAGGTGGCGGGGCAGCGG
>NC_041381.1:43116340-43128298 GCF_002162155.2 Triticum dicoccoides | reverse complement strand
GCGGCGTGGCCGCAGCATCGGGAGAGGAGAGGGGAAGGGGATCTAGGGCGAGGGAGAGGGCGAGGGAGAGGGAAGGCGAGGAGAGGGCGAGGGAGGGAGAGGGCGAGGGCGAGGGCGAGGGGGAGGGTCAGGGCAGCGGCGGCGGCGGCGATGGATCGAGAGGGAGAGGGAACTAGCGAGGGGGAGAGGGAAAGGGGGGATCGGGCGAAGGGGGAGAGGGAAGGGGGATCGGGCGAAGGGGCACAATACTAATGGCGCACCTCACCGTGCTGCGCCATTAGCATGTCCATACTAATGGCGCACCTCACCGTGGTGCGCCATTAGTATTTTTTTTATTTCAACTTGAGCCAACAGGTTATGTACCACCAGAACTGATCCACATCAAGTCCCCTCTACTAGCTCGACTGGTCAATAGCCAGTTCTCACACCAGGAGGTCCTGGGTTCGACTCCCAGGCTCCACAATTTTTTTTTAGCATTTAAAAAGCTGTTTCATACTTATTTGTGTTTAAATATGTTCAAACTTGTTTAAATAATAACAGTAATATTTTTTTTATAAGACAGTAGCATTTAAAAAGCTGTTTGATACTTATTTTTTTATAAGATGGTGCGCGGGGTGCGGGGGGTCGGCGGCGGCGGTTGAGTAGGGGAATCGAGGGTGCGGGGGGTCGGCGGCGGCGGCCGGTGGACTGGGAGGGTGCTCGGCGGCGAGGGGGACCGGATCTGGCGAGGTGGGATAGCGATCGAGATGGAGGGGGCCGGGATCGAGATCGAGTGTCCATGAAATTTAAAAATATTCATGATAGTTCAAAAAGTACCCATGAAATACAATCGAGAAATGAAGGCTACGATTTAAATACAATCGATCTTAGCTAGCTATCTGTTCACAATCTTCTTGCCCTTCTTTTTCGCATATGGAGTTCTTCTGTGGAACGGACGTCCTTTAGGTAGGGTGGTCCTGCTTCTTCTTGTGGTGTATGCTGCTACTTCATCATCGTCGTCATGTTCGATCCTCGGGTCGCCGTACTTGTCGAAGTCTTGCTCATTGGCTACTCCATCCATTCCGATGATCTTCCTTTTGCCTCTCCTCACGACAACACGACTGGGCTTTGGCGGGTCGGTAATGAAGAAGCATTGGTCCACTTGGGAAGCCAGTACCCATGGCTCATTTTTCGCGGTGACGTTTGCGCCCGCGGTCTTGGATTTGGCTTCGGGTATAACCATGGTGGTGAAATACCGGTCTTCTTTTATGACGTTCTTGGCCCATCTAACACGGAACATCGGGACCTTCTCTCCAGCGTAGCTCAGCTCCCAGATCTCCTCGATCCTTCCGTAGTATCTGTCCTTGTCGTTACCGGTGTAGGATTTCATCGTTACCCCGGAGTTCTGATAACCATCGCTCTTCATGTCCTTGGCCTCGGTGTAGAATGTGTAGCCGTTGATATCGTACGCCTCATAGGTCATCAGGTTGTGCTCGGCGCCCTGTGACAAGGCGAATATGAGTTGTTCTTCCGCGGAAGAATCCTCATGTAAAGGGTACGACAGAAGCTTCTGCTTGAACCAACGCGTGAAACATGAGTTGTGCTCTTTGAGTATATCTCCGTCCGTCCTCTGTTGGCCTCGGTCATCGTACGTCTTCTTAATAAAGGTTTTGTGCTCTACCACCCAAGGATCGACCACGTCTATGTGTTGTAGCGCGACTAGGTTTGCTCTTTCAAAGTCGGTGAGTCGACCCTCGAAGTCGACATGCATTTCGCGGCGACCCTCTGGTGACCCCATCCAGCGAGCCTGCCGAGGTGCCTGTTGACAGGCAGACCAACGGGGTTCTCGATGCCTAGATAATTCGTGCAGTAGGAGATGCACTCTTCGGTCAGAAAGCCCCTGGCTATGCTTCCTTCTGGACGTGACATGTTGCGAACGTATCGTTTGATGACACCATTCATCCTTCGAACGGCATCATGTTGTGCAGGAACGTCGGCCCGAGTTGGATGATATCCTCCACTATATGGACCAGCAGATGCACCATAACGTCGAAGAATGCGGGCGGGAAGTACATCTCAAGCTCACATAGTATCACCACGATCTCTTCCTGTAGCCTTCTGAGTTGCCTCACGCCAATCGACTTCCGAGAGATGACGTCGAAGAAGTTGCATAGGCCAAATAGCGTTTCACGGACGTGTGCGTCCATGATCCCACGGATTGCAACTGGAAGTATCTGCGTCATCAGCACGTGACAGTCGTGAGACTTCATCCCATTGAACTTCTGCTTCGCTGGGTCTAGGTATCTGCTTATCTTCCCCGGGTAACCGTAAGGAAGTTTTACTCCTAGGAGGCAGGTGAAAAACTGCTCGATCTCCTCCTGACTTAGAGTGAAGCACACGGGAGGGTAGTCATTTCCGGTCTTCTTGGCCTTTTTGCCTTTGCGATGACTTCCTGTGTCCTGCTTCGCCTCATCATCATCATCATCATCATCATCATCATCATCATCATCATCATCATCATCATCATATATAGCGTGAAGCTCCTGCCTGATGCCCATTGATTTCAAGTCTGCCCTTGCTTTCGGCCCATCTTTGGTCCTCTCTGGCATGTTGAGCAGGGTACCAAGCAGACTCTCGCACACGTTCTTCGTGATATGCATGACATCAAGGCTGTGAGGCACACGGTGGATCTTCCAGTACGGCAAGTCCCAGAAAACAGACCTCGTTTTCCATACCTTCAGCAGCGGCTCTGGCGCCTTTCGCTTCTTTCCCGGCTCTGGCGCCTTTTGCTTCTTTCCTGGCAGTGGGCAGTCTTTCCAATTTTTCAACAGCTTGTCTATTTCCTCGCCGCTCCTCGTACACGGGCGTTTTCGGGGTTCGATTTCACCATCGAACAGATCCTTGCGTTTCCTCCACGGGTCATCGTCGCGAAGCCACCTTCGATGTCCCATGAACACGGTTTTCGAAGACCCGGGATCTCTATCTAGCTGGCGATACGTTGTGTCATCCATGCACCTTACGCATCCAGAAAATCCGTGGACTACCTGCCCCGCAAGATATCCGTAACCGAGATCGTCGTGCACCGTCGTGAGCAGTGCGGCTCTCATAGGGAAATATTCTTTCTCTGCGGCGTCCCACGTATTGGCTGGCGTTTTCCACAGCGTGTCAAGCTCCTCTTTCAGCAGCCCCAGATACAGATTGATGTCGTTCCCTGGTTGTTTCGGCCCTTCAATTAGCATACTCGTGTGAATGTACTTCCTCTTCATGCACAACCAGGGGGGAAGGTTGTACATCCACACAAACACAGGCCAGGTGCTATGTGTGCTTCTCTGGCTGCCAAACGGATTGACTCCATCGGTGCTCGCGCCCAGCACGATGTTCCTTGGCCGTTCCCAAATTCTGGGTATTCGAAGTTCAATGCTTGCCACTGGCTCGCATCCTTAGGGTGACTCAGCATCTTGTCTTTTTATCTATCTCCGGATCATTTGCGTCATCTTCTCGCTTCTTCTCCTCCCTATCCGCGTGCCAACGCAGGAGCTTTGCTACCTTAGGATCCGCGAAATACCGCTGCAGACGAGGAGTGATCGGAAAGTACCACACCACTTTTCGAGGAGCTTTCTTCCTCTTCTTGTATCGAGTGACACCGCACACCGGACATATTGTAGACTCCGCGTGCTCGTCCCGATAAATGATGCAATTGTTCATGCACACATGGTATTTCACGTGCGATAAATCCAGAGGACACACGATTTTCTTTGCCTCCTCCAAACTGGTCGGGCACTTGTTCCCCTTGGGAAGACGTTCGTGCCAGAATGACATGTTCTCGTCGAAGCATGTGTCGGTCATTTTGTGTTTTACCTTCATCTCCAGAGCCATGAGCGTTACTTTCAGGCAGGTATCCTCGGGCCTGCATCCTTCATACAACGGAGTAACCGCGTCTAACTCAAGTTGATCCATCTTGGCTTTCTCTCGGGCGGCAGCTCTTGTGTTATCCGTCTGCTTGAGAAGCAGCTCTTGAATATGAGGGTCCTGCACCCAGCCCATCGATGGTCCAACGTCGTCTGCTCCGCCGGCATCATCATCATGTCCTGCATCTTCTACATGATGACTGTGTACAGCATCACCGTCGTGATCATCTCCTGGGGATTCTTCGTCTTCTCGCCCCCCCGAGCCGCGGTGGTTGTCTTGCTGCCCTTCCTCATTTCTTGCCCGGCCCCCATGAACGACTTCGTAGTCATCTTCATCACCTTGCCACCGATAGCCATCCATGAAACCACGCAAGAGCAGGTGGTCCCGCACCTGCCCGGAATCCGGGTCCGCAATAAGAATATTCAGCTTGCATCTTCGACACGAACATCTTATCTCCGTCTCGTTCTTTTGAAGCATCTCGGCCTTCGCGGACCTCAAAAACCTATTCACGATGCCTTCGGTCATCGTGCGGACCATGGTCGCCTGCGGGGTAGAGCAAAACGATATTTTAGAACCAAGAAAAAATTTGGCATGACTTTCCCTAAAAATAGGACCAAAAAGAATGCTTAATGCCAAAATTCTCGCCGAAACGGAAATGAATCAACATTCCGGCAAAATATTGGCAACTATCGCATTTCAAATACCGGTACACCTCCAAACACAAACACATATGCAACACCACAAACATATGCAACACCACGAACATACATAGATCTAGCTAGGCCATAAAAAGTGTATGTGCACATTGTTTGTAGGGAGAACAACATAAATATAGCTTCCCCCCTTACTTACGTAGCAAAACAAGGTAACTTAACCACTTAATTTGAATGAATCTATGGTGGAAATGAGGTGAAAAAAAGGAGGCACCCGAGACAAGGAGGAGGCGGTGGAGAGAATGAAGTGGGGAGAAAGTGAGTGTGGGAGGAGAGGCTGTCCAAAATATCTTGTTGCTGCCCACTTACTAATGGCGCACCAGCAACAAATGCGTCATTAGTAACCCAGGTTACTAATGGCGCACCCCCTGACGGTGCGCCATTAGAACTTTTGCAAAAAAAGGAATAAAAGCAATAATAAAAAAATAACATTAGTGGCGCACCTCCTGGATGGTGCGCCATTACTAGTTACAACTAGTAATGGCGCACCACCAGGGGATGCGCCATTAGTATGTTTGGACAGGCGCACTAGTTCAAAAAAAAATTTGGTACTAATGGCGCACCGTGGTCAGGGTGCGCCATTAGTAGTTTCAACACTAATGGCGCATCAGAGGGTGGTGCGCCATTAGTATATACTAATGGCGCACCACTTGTCTGGTGCGCCATTAGTGTCATTTCCATCTATAGCCCTTTTTCTAGTAGTGAAACGGAAGAGAGAAGGGAAGGAAGGAGGGGGTGCGGCCCCTCCCCCTAGTCCAATTCGGACTAGGCCTTGGGGGGGGGCGCGGCCTGCCCTAGGCAGCCCCTCTCTCTTTCCCGTATGGCCCAATAAGGCCCAATACTTCTCCCGGCGAATTCCCGTAACTCTCCGGTACTCCGAAAAATACCCGAATCACTCGGAACCTTTCCGAACTCCGAATATAGTCGTCCAATATATCGATCTTTACGTCTCGACCATTTCGAGACTCCTCGTCATGTCCCCGATCTCATCCGGGACTCCGAACTCCTTCGGTACATCAAAACTCATAAACTCATAATATAACTGTCATCGAAACCTTAAGCGTGCGGACCCTACGGGTTCGAGAACTATGTAGACATGACCTAGAACTATTCTCGGTCAATAACCAATAGCGGAACCTGGATGCCCATATTGGTTCCTACATATTCTACGAAGATCTTTATCGGTCAAACCGCATAACAACATACGTTGTTCCCTTTGTCATCGGTATGTTACTTGCCCGAGATTTGATCGTCGGTATCCAATACCTAGTTCAATCTCGTTATCGGCAAGTCTCTTTACTCGTTCCGTAATGCATCATCCCGTAACCAACTCATTTGGTCACATTGCTTGCAAGGCTTATAATGATGTGCATTACCGAGAGGGCCCAGAGATACCTCTCCGACAATCGGAGTGACAAAACCTAATCTCGAAATATGCCAACTCAACATGTACCTTAGGAGACACCTGTAGTACTCCTTTATAATCACCCAGTTACGTTGTGACGTTTGGTAGTACCCAAAGTGTTCCTCCGGTAAACGGGAGTTGCATAATTCTCATAGTTACAGGAACATGTATAAGTCGTGAAGAAAGCAATAGCAACATACTAAACGATCAAGTGCTAGGCTAATGGAATGGGTCATGTCAATCACATCATTCTCCTAATGATGTGATCCAATTAATCAAATGACAACTCTTTTGTCCATGGCTAGGAAACATAACCATCTTTGATAAACGAGCTAGTCAAGTAGAGGCATACTAGTGACACTATGTTTGTCTATGTGTTCACACATGTATTATGTTTCCGCTTAATACAATTCTAGCATGAATAATAAACATTTATCATGAAATAAGGAAATAAATAATAACTTTATTATTGCCTCTAGGGCATATTTCCTTCACCTCCTACTAGATTGATACCTTGGTTCTCAAAACTAAGGGAAATACTTACGCTACACTTTGCTGCATCACCCTTTCCTCTTCGAGGAAAACCAACGCAAGCTCAAGACGTAGCAGCGGTCCAACGCCCAATGTTCCACTCCATTTTTTTGATTTACTACTAACATGATTTATTTATCCTTCTGTGCTGTATGATAACTTATCATGCTATGCTTTAATTTTCAGTCAGTACATGCATATAATTTAATTCATCGGGAGCATATGCATCTGGTATCTCTTTTGTTCGTGATGTTTGCGAGTACATTCAAACGTAATCACTGGCTTGTCCCTAGCTATTGTCTTGGCCAGATCATGAATTGGGGTGGAGTACTGCAAAGATACCCCCACAACCTAGGAGTTGATGATAGCAGCCACGCAAAATAGGAGTTATCCGGGTCAGGTGTTCCTATGGGAATGGAGTTCCATCGACGTTGGAGATCCACGAGTCGCTTCTGTCATCTACAACTAGAGAGCCTTGTTATATTCATTGGACCTTTATGGTCTTGTACTCAAATTCTTGTAATTGCTTGGAATTCTGTATCAAGGAAGTGTCCACCAGCGAACAGTAATCCTGGGGCTGGTGACGACACTAGGGTCATTTGCTGGGATTCATGTCCCGGAAATTCGGCCCCTCACAACCTTGGTATCAGAGACAGGTTGACCACAGGCTAATCCTATCTTAGCTTGGTCGCTATCCCTAGGTTTTCACACCATCCACATCCTTTCCTATCCATCGACAAGCTCATCCGATCCGATAAGCATACAGAGTGGCCAACCGACATCGTTCTAATAGCCGGTGCACAACCTATTGTCCTTGGCCATAGGCCATGCGCCCGTGGCTGATACCGGAGTTGTCCCATCTGCAAGCGTGTGATGGAAGACTCTGCTGGCTTATAAAGGAAGCCTTGCCCCTACTCAGCACATCACAACCTTCACTCATAGCCTAATTTCCAAACCACCAAGATGCCTGGTCCCATCATCCGCAATGAGACCACCGCATCTGAGCTTGGAGATTTTGTAGCCATCCTCATCAATCTCACTCGTCGTGATTTTGGCATAGACGAACCCCCAGAATATGTTGTGTACCAGGAACACACAAGTGAAGCCATCTATGGGAGGAGCACCACATCAGAACGCCCCTATGGCTCACCGGGAGGACAACTTCCGACGAGCCCCAAGCCATCCAACTTGCAGCCCGAGAGGGTATAGTTCATCTCTGGCACTTGTCACTAGTGCAGAACCGGCCTTTAGTGCCGGTTCGTAATGGCCTTTAGTGCCGGTTTGTGACGGCCTTTAGTGCCGGTTCGCCAACTTGCACTAAAGAGTGGGGACTAAAGGTTCCCCCCCTTTAGTACCGGTTCGTCACGAACCGGCGCTAAAGTGCAAACACGTGGCACGAGCCAGGCCTGGGTGCATGTAGGACATTAGTACCGGTTGGTAACACCAACCGGTACTAAATGTTTGGGTGTTTTTTTTAATTTTTGCTTTAATTTTGTGTTTTCAATTTGGCTTTATTTTCCATCTAATTCTTTTTTGTTGCTGGTATTTCACGATACTACAAATTGTACACATTATGCATATATATAAATAGATTTTCTCGTACGTAGAACCGCATATGTATATATAATATATATCATCGAATGTCTCACAGCAGACACCATTAACTATTCACACATACACATGTATATACATATACAATTTCTCCTACATGTTGCCTTGGTGCCTTCGGAGCACGATGACAAGTGGTTCATGGGGGCGGTAGCGGGTAATAGTATTCTCCTTTGGGATCTATGACCTGGTCGAGCAAAAATCCGGCTATTTCCTCTTGAAGTGCTAGTATGCGGTCCGCTGGTAGGAGCTTATCCCGCACCTCTCTGAACTGTTAAGAAGGAGATCAATATGCATGTGTATTACTTGTGTTACAAGATATCGATAATGGTGTGAATAGTGTTCTGACAACGTACCCAGTCCTGTCTTTGAGATCTGCTCCTTTCGGACGCCATCATGCGAATGTTCTCGCAAACATAGAATGCACACAGATCATTCCCCGGCGCCTACTTCAGGGCCTTTACGAGAATGGAATTGAATCAGATAATGATTAATCAAGCATGATAATTAATTAATGGTATTGAAACAAAAAATTAAAGAGATCGCTAGCTAGTTCTAATTAATTACTTACCTTTGGTCGATGCCAAAACAACTTTTTTGGCCATATGCCTGGAGTCACCTTGACGAACTTTTCCCAAGCCCTGCCCGCCGGCAAAGAAAATTAATAAAGGGGTTATTAAATAGTTCGTATCAGGAAATGACGAACTAATAATAGGCCGAGATATAGTTAATAATGATTGAAATTACCTGTTGACTATCCCCTTCATGATGCTGTAGTCTTTATCTTCTTTAAGTAGCGAGTCCAGTACTTCAACTGTTGCTTTGTCAACTTTAATGACTAACAAGATCCAGTGGAAACTACATCGCACACGTTTGCATGTCTTAATTAAGCGGGCATGTGCATAAAATTAATCAACTATCGTAAACCGTATACACTTAATTATTAACATCTAGCTAGCTAGTAAGCAAAAACAGAATTTGTATTAAGTCACAGGAAGTTGTAAGGAAGTAGTATATCTTCATTGGTATTGAGGTGCTTCAAGAACTCTAGCATGCTTTCCTCTACACTTGCTTGAGAAGTCGCAATATTCCATGTGTACTCATTAATGGTATTTGGGTCAATGAACCCAATGCCATAGCGTCCAGATTTTTTCATTTCATACATCTTCATCCTGCATATAATACCACAGAAAAGAATATATAGTGAGGATAATTACATGTAATGATTGATCAAAAATTACAGAAAGAAATCACTGACAGACAATAGCAACTGACGAGAGATTTGTAGAGTGCGTCTTGATTGTATAACTGAAATAGTTTTGAATACTCAACGCATAGAGCTTTCTCATGGTAGTAATGCTCCTTCTTGACATTCACCATGAGGGACTCTCGATTGGAAATCTTGGTAATGTTCATGTACCATTGATGCAATTCATACATTCTCGTTGGGAGGTTCTTGACCTTGTCTGGCTCAACCAAAGGTTGGCCCCGGACATATTTCCGTTTTATTTCCACCTCTCTAAGCGGAGACATGGGCTCAGTTTTGAGGAGTTGTCCAACAGAGATCTTGAGCATTTCAGCCTGCATTATATGCTCCTCCGTTATTACCACGTCGCCTAGCTGGGGAACTTTAACAGTTTGCCCACAATAATATTGGGTGCGCGGCCTCCTCTCATGTGTTTTTGGCACAACAAGCGGGGGGGTCGATTGCGCCGCCTGTTCTCCCAGCTGGGGAACGGTTTTCCCGCATTTTTTGCCCGCTGCTTGTTGGCTCGAGCTCGAGCTCGCTTCCTTCTTTAGCCATTCTCGATGTAGCTTCCTGACTTGGCGCTCATAGTCCGAGTCAATAGGCTTGGGAGCTGGTTCTCTAGCCATACAAATGAAGTGGTCAATTTTTTTCTCATGCACTTTCTCCTTTGGCGGCGGTGCCGGTTTCGGTCCAAAATGGGCGTCCACTTGGGCCTGCACTATAGCCGTGTTTTGCTCCTCGGTCATGTCGTAAGGCCTCTGAGGAAGAGGAGTGAGGCTTGGACCATATTTATATCGCTTGTATCCGCCTGTACTTCCTGTACTACCTTGACTCGTACCGCTACGCACCATAGCTGCGACGTGCCTCTTCTGTGATTGCTGAGATGGCGGAGACAGCTGACGTGGTTGACGCTGTGCCGGACTTGAAGCAGGAGGAGTGGCCCGACGCTGTGCCGGACATGAAGGAGGAGGAGTCTTCTCACGCGTTCGGGGACTTGGAGGAGGTGGCGGACTTCGAGGAGGAGTCGGCTCACGTGTTCGTGGACTTGGAGGAGCGGGAGTCTGCTGACTCGGTGGCGGACTTCGAGGAGGAGTCGGCTCATGCGTTCCTGGACTTGGAGGAGCGGGAGTCTGCTAACTCAGTGGTGGACTTCGAGGAGGATTCGGCAGACGACGCGCTGTTGGTGGACTTGGAAAGATGATGCAATCCTTTCTCCATAGGATGATATAATGTACGGCCTCTCCCAGTGTGCGCTCGCCGTCACCTCCAGCAATGTCAAGTGCTAGCATCGAATATGGCTCCACCACTTCATCAACCATGACACGAGCATAGCCCTCTGGAATCGGGATGCAATGGAAGGTTGCTTTAGGGGTAATTGTGAAAGCAACGCCATCCTCCACCTTCATGGATATGTTCTTCATTTTGGAGTGTAGCTCACAGTTAGTGTCCTCTATGATGTCATCCACAGGGTGGTATGTATCCAGCAGTGTGTCGCCCGGGGCAGAACCAATGCTGCTTCTCGGCATGGATGGGACGGTGCTATCCAATGATGGACGATCATTCGCTTGCTGATGCCTCTGCTGAGACCCCCTTTCCTAGCTAAGTGAGTCGATCTGCTGTTGCTGCTGCTGAAATTTGAGTGCCAAGTCCGCGTGCCTTGCTTCTACGCCTTGAAGGCATTCTGCATCCTGCTTGCTCTGCTCCTCCTCCAGCTTCCTCTTCTTATCCTCCTCCATCTTCTTTCTTGCACGGGACCTGTAGTCGTCGTTCCAGTCACTACAAAAAAAGACACATCCGTGACATTTTGGGCCGAGAACGAATTTTTTTTGTCATACATATGACACTTCTATGACGATAATTGTGACAAAACCCGGTATCATCATAGATGTGGTGGGCTCCTACTTCTGTGACAAAAAATCATGACAGAAAATGGGCTTTTCGTCCTGGGTGGGCCGGAGACGCAGTTGCATGACATTCTTTGGGCCGTCCATGACGGAAAAAACCGTGGTAGAAGCGAGGGGGAGGAAAATTTCAGGGAGTTGCCGGTTACGGTGGGAGGTCGGGGCGGAGCGATGCGCGTTTCTCTCGTACGTACGCGCGTGTGTGCGAGGCGTTGTCTCTAACTGAAGCCGAGCGAGGCGTTGGGCTCTAACTGAATCCGGGCGATTGCACTGCAGTCTACGCGTTACTGAACCCAAGCGATCGATCGATGGCTGTTAACTGAACCCGATGGAGCGATTCCTTCGCTACTGCTGCTAACTGAAGCCAATCGATGCTGCCTCTAGGATGAACAGTGAGTGTTGCGGGGGGGTGAATAGTGAGCGGTGGCGTTGCCTCTGGATGAACAGGAACCCGTGGTGTGGAGTGCTGGATGAACAGTAGATGGTGGAGGGGTGGCCGTGGAGGGGTGGTTGAACAGGACCCCGTGGTGTGGAGGGTTGGATGAACAGTAGACGATGGAGGGGTGCCCGTGGAGGGGTGGTTGAACAGTAGCCGGTGGAGTAGTGCGCGGTGGAGGCTGGATGAACAGGAGCCCGTGGAGGCTGGAGGAGGTCGACGGTAGC
>NC_041381.1:43085856-43116062 GCF_002162155.2 Triticum dicoccoides | reverse complement strand
CACACCCCTCCCGATCAACAGGACCCCCGTTTCGACCGTAGCGCTCCAACACAAGTCCGTTTCGTCCGTTTTGCGGTACGCCACACCCCTCCCGATCAACAGGACCCCCGTTTCGACCGTAGGAGGTCCGTTTCCTCTGTTTTGCGGTACGCCAGGCCCCTCCCGATCAACAGGACCCCGTTTCGAACATGGCCGGTCAAACACAAGGCCATTTCCTCCGTTGTGCCGTACGCCAGGCCTCATTTCCATTGCCTGTTTCGTCCAAGCCCTCCCGATGAACACGACCACGCATTCCGTTCCGCCCCAGCCGGTTGGCTCCCACGCGTTTCGTTGCCTCCCGATGAACACGACGCATTCCGTTGCCTCCCCATGAACACGACGACGATGTTGTTTCTCCGTTCCGACCCAGCCATGTACGTATGCGTGAGTAGGCGTTTGAGACCCTGCCCATATGTACGTACGTGGCCGTATTTTCTTTCTTGCACCCTCGCCGATGTATATACGTGTACATGCTACGTGCGCGCCTCTACTACGACATGTGTGCGCCTCTACTACGACACGTGCGCGCCTCTACATCGACCAGTATGTACGTACACGGTCGCGACCAGAATGACAACGGTACGTACGCTTCGACCAGGTGAGTCCCGACTGTCAGGCACTTCCTTGCCTGCGAAGATGTAGCTGGTGAGTCCCAGCAGTCAGGGGGGTGAATCGTTTTGGTTTTTTTGCCCGGATGCACTTCCTTGCGTGCGAAGATGTAGCTAGTGGGTCCCAGCAGTCAGGGAGGCGAATCGTTTTTTTTTCGAACACACTTCCTTGCGTGCGACAGGGGGAAACATTTTTTTCACGAAATACGGTGGCCCGTCCGGTGGGTCCCCGCTGTCAGGTGGAGGAATAATTATTTTGCACGTAATAAGGAGGCACTTCCTTGCTGCGGCCGTGGACCCAGCTGTCAGCCTCTCCACGTACAGTCCACGTCCTATGGAAGCCATTCCTTGACCATGTTGACCACGCCGCGTCGAGAGCACCAGGCCGGTGGACGACGACAAGGCCTAGGAAGAGGACGACGCGGAGCCGGGGAAGACGCGGTAGTGGATGCCCACGCGTAGAGGAGTATGAGGGTTCACTCGTTCGGCTGCGGTGTGAGGCTGCCGTCGCCGCAGAATAACAGGGGGTGTGGGTGCGTAGAGGGATGGCATGGCAGCGGTGAGAGTAGTAGGGGGAGGTGAGGCCTCCGCGGCATCACAGCCGGCCATGGGCGGCAGGAGCAGGCGGCATGATCGGCGCTGCTTTGGGCGGCTGGAGCAAGAAGACCAGAGGTTGAAGAAGCACTACGGCCGTTGGATGGACATCATACGGTCACTGGAGCTAGAATCGTTCATATATTGACTAAAGTTGACAAAGGCCTCCGTCCCAGTCAACTTAGTAGGCCCACAAGTCAGCCTCCCACCAAGGTTGGTCCCAGCTAGCAGGGGGTATTCATTTTTTTGTGCGTAATAAGGAGGCACTTTCGGTGGGTCCGAGCTGACAGCGGGGGGAACATTTTTTTCGTGAAATACGGTGGTCCGACCTGTTGGTCCCAGCAGTCAGGGGGAAATGTTTTTTTGTGAAATACTGGTGGCCCATCCCATGGGTCCCAGATGTCAGGTGGAGGAATAATTATTTTCCGCGTAATAAGGAGGCACTTCCTTGCGGCTGTCGTGGACCCAGCTGTCAGCCTCCCCACGTACAGTACTCTTCCGATGGAAGTCGGTCGTTGACCACATTGACCACGCCGTGCCGAGAGCACCATGGCGGTGGACGACGGCGAGGCCTAGGAAGGGGACGACGCGGAGCCGAGGAAGACGCGGTAGTGGTAGCCCGCGCGGAGAGGAGTACGAGGGTTCAGCGGTTCGGCTACGGTGTGAGGCTGCCATCGCCGCAGAATAACAGGGGGTGTGGGTGAGTAGAGGGATGCCCTGGCCAGCGATGGGAGTAGTAGGGGGCGCTGAGGCCGGCGCGGCAGCACAGCCGGCCACGGGGGGCGGGAGCAGGCGGTCCCGCCGGCGCTGCTTTGGCGGCTGGAGCAAGAAGATCAGAGATTGAAGAAACACGACGGTCGTTGGATTGACATCCAACGGTTATGTCTTCTAGAATCGTTTGTTGACATAGTATATAATAACTCAAAAAATCTTGCATACGCATCAACTAAACAGGCCCACAAGTCAGACCAGTCCCTTTTTTTAATAATTTATATATAGCTCATGGCAACTTCTTATGCAATTTATTGCAGTTGTTTTTTTTGGTTGGCCAGGGCCAATTTCGCATATTTCTGTGGGTTCCAAACAATTTTTAATACCGAAATGTCGAGCCAGATTTAAAGTACTTTGAAGATATATTTGAATTAGGTTAATGCCCAGTGAAATAGGAATCTGAAAATGTGAAAAAAAATCAGAAATTATAAAGTAATTGCCAATTTGTCATCTGTTTTTATATTTACAACCCATTTCATATTACTTTCAAGGCGTAGAAAAATAAGTAGGCCTAGATTGGGTATTCTTCATAAAAAAATACTGGGCTCATTTGCACAAAGAAAAAATAGTTGGGCTGGTCACATGGTGAACATAAAATATAAGCCTGGGCTAGACGGGCCACAGCCCAGTTCAAACCCTGCTCCGTCTCAACAATACCAAACAAAAAAATACAGCTCGAGTAGCTACGTCCCAGGTGTCAGCCGATCTTGTGTGGTTCTTTTGTCTATTGACTATATACACTCATAATGTCGTGGGTCCCAGATGTCAGGAAAACAATAGGAGGAAGCATTTTATTTTCCATACGCTGACGTGGTGGGCCCCTACTGTCATCCTCTCCACGTACTTCTGTCAATTCCTGTTGTTTGTTGACCATGTTGACAACGCGAGAGGGCGGCGCCGCAGCGAGCGCACCAAAGCGCGCAGAGGACGTCGACGTTAACGATTTAGGAGATGGTGGGGCGGCGATGCGTGCGCTGAGGCGCAGCCAGCTGTGGGAGGCGTAAGCAGGTGGCCCCGTCGGCGCTGGTTTGGTTTTGGCGGCTGGAGGAAGACATGACTGAAAAAACACGACAGACTGTAAAAGCAGCAGGAGTACTTAACAACCTTAACTGAAACCAGCAGGGGCACTTAACAACCAAAGCTGAAAGCAGTATGAGTACTTATACAGGTTAAACCGTACAAAGCACGCCTCGAACAGTGCTACTTTGCCTACAGGCTACAGTTAACCAAGGGTGAGGCCGCCAAGCCCCAGGACAAGGCCCAGGCGCCACACCGCGCATCCACAACCTTCTAAAAGCAGCTTCATCTCGCAACGTGGTCAATAAACATGATATTCGCTTTAGAGCCATGGAAAAGCATGAACATAATCTTCTTTCATGTTCTCCAAGATGGACAGGCCTTCATTATCTGAGACCACCCACGAATAAGTATCTTTTCGCCTCCAAGGGGAATTGAGTAGGTCGACATAAACATCATGTTGTGACCAAGCGCAAGTCTGACCCGACCATGGTCAGGCATCTGTATAGGAACAATAGAACTCGGCAGTTCCTGTTTCAAGAAGATCACAGCTGTAAAACTGTGTATAAGCAATAGTTTATGAACAACATATATAACAGAAAATAGCTCATACCATAAGTTTCTCGACACAGTTGGACCTGTTCAACAAGTGCAGTAGTGGCACACATATCCCATGTGGTCTTCCACCATTGAAAGGCCCCACAAGGACCTCAAGACGATCAATAAATTGTAGGAACATGTGGATGTCGATCCAGTCAACTTCAGTGCCATTAGTAATAGCCGAGTTACTACAGAGTAACAAATGAGCAGACTGCTTAGCTCTGAAAAAACCTACACGTGCCACCAATTATAAGACAATATTAGTTAGAAGTAGCATCTTCGTGAGAGATTCGTTGCTACTTCTAAAGTTCAATTGTGATTAGTTAGAAAGAATAGGTGGATTAAGAAGTAATCGAGGCAACAAGCAAGAACCAGATACAAAACTAACATGGATGAACAATTGGAACATTGTCGGGGTGGAAGATCGCAGTGAAGATGAGACCAAGTTCTGCTATTTCCATCAACATTCGTGCGCCAACTTTCAGTCCGTAACACTTGAGAAAGTTTATCCAAGTTCGGCCATAAAAAAGCAGCGATCTTCTTGGTTCATGAACCCAACTCGGAAGCAATATCCATGGATTGTCTTCACTATGACCATTAAACTAGTGTATTCAGTTATGGCAAGGCTGAGCATCTTGAGTATATGTGTTCTGGCAGAGCAAATAATACACTGCAGGAAAAATAATATGAGAACACAGCATGTTCAAAAAAAACACCCTCCCGGATAGAGAAGAGGATTCTAGGAACATATTGTGCGCGTTTCAAAATGCTGTTGTAGGATGAGAAGGAACGAGTGTGACGTCTCGTCGTGGGCGCAGAAATCTGTAGGGTACTCGCACTTTGGGCACTGCAACTGAAACACACTAGATTCAGTATGAAGAAAAATGCATCAACGGCGACGGCTGCCATCCTAGGATTACCTGGGACCAAGGGACTTGGATTTATCGGGGATGGATGAAGAATTCGTACCTGGTTCTCCATGAGAAAACCCTATGCAGTCGCCGAGCGGGGGTTTTCTCTGAACAAGCAGACGAGGGAGAAGGGGATTCAGGCCCAGAGAAATATTGCCGCTTCGTCCGTCCAGCTTACTGCTAAAGCTGGAAAGGGGGCTTGTGATTTGACGGCTCATTGGGCATTACTGCGGCGCTACGACCGGGTTGTGTCTACCGTGAAGTTGTGCACTCTAATTTGTGCATATGGCACGTGGACCCCGTTGCCGGTTGCCCCACATATCAGCGAAAGGAAGTAGAAAGACAGGAGTAACTAGTTACAAATAAATATATATTTTGACAGAGAGATACTCCCTCTGTAAGAAATATACAAATCTTTTATATCACAGGCTCACCTTGCCGAGAAATATACTCCCTCTGCAACGCATGGGAATTATGGGGGTTCAGCTGAGAATATAATACTCGGATAGGCTCACGGTTCTGGACTTTGGGCCGCAGGCCGACCCTGCATGTTTGGGGGCCCATGTGTTCTACCTCAGCGCTTTTCATATTGCATGCGATCGGTACTGCGCTGGTTTTAGATGCTGTTGCAAGGAGAATACACAAAATTTAATAAAGCACGGCAGCTGTTGGAATGAAATCGAACGACAGTTCCTAACCAGCAATCAGAGTTGTAATTCTATCAACGATATACCATGTGATAAATAATACTGTCGTACTACTTATACACACAGGACACTTGTTTCACCATGCCAGATTATTACATCAAAATCTCTCGGAGGATAGATCAGTTCGGCAGTTGCGTGCTGCTACTGAAGAATTTCAAAGTTGATTTGGACCAGCTCTCCTTGCCGAGAAAGTTTGATTTTGACATCATCCCCTACCGCAAGATATGATTTAGATTTGAACCTTGACCATCCTTTAGCATCAATCATCATGCGACCATCCTTTGTACTTACGGTATATTGAGCAGGTTCATTCACACCAAGGCTGCGCATGGTAAGAGAAACTTGGTCGCGGTCGCCCGGATTGTTGAACGACTCCCTTGTTGCTCTAGGAATTCTCTATTTGAAAACAAGAAGACATACCCAAACAGTTAGATCAACACAGTGAATCATGTGAAACAACATGGAAAGAAAAAAGAACGAAGCACTTGGGTGTCCAATGCTTACCAAGAAGGTGGACATGTCGGTTTTTGTAAGGACTTTGGTATATGAAGTGCGAACTGCAGCCCAGTCTGTTGTCGGTGCAACTGCGCTGGCCGGACCAAATGCAAGTGCAAGTGTTGGTGCAGGTGCCGAAGCCGCTGCTACTGCCGGAGATGGTGCTCCTTGTAGAGCTAGTGCCGGTGTCAATGCCCGATCCTCCGGTAGATCAGACTGATCCGCTAACGCGGTCGGTGCCCAATCCTTGGCTGGATCAGAATGAGCTGCTGTCGTTGTCAGTGCTAGAGCAACTGTCGGTGCTCGATCTGTGCGAGACAGCGGTGATCGGGTCTGGTCTGCTATGATCAGCTTTCTAACTTGACTAGGATCCGTGACCGTGATCTAGTTTTTTTCTTCATTTCTTTTAAATGCGAGAAGGACTAATTGTGGCATGTTTGTTAAACCAAACTACAGTTCATCATAGGGATTCAGCTTGTACTCAGACAACAGACTGATCCAATTTTTTCCAGTAATATAATTGATGGACAGTGCCTTCGTTACTGACACGACATAAGAAGTGAAACCTGCAAAAATAGCCATCGTAGAGCAAACCAAATGGTTTATTCTGTGATGAATGTCACATGGCAAAACCTGCATCGTAAAATTGTAGGAAAAGAAAGAAAACATGACATTAAATCAATAAGATTTAGACAGTAAATCAATAAGATTTACTTGATGTGACACGAGTGAATCCTTACTAGGAAATTACTATGTTGAAGTACTAAACAGAAGATTGATCGTCCAACTACGCATGGCATGCAGGGGCCCTGCCTACTCCCACAAGCAGGACAGTCCAAAGGTCGTGACAAATCGTATGGACCGAACATCCATGGGACTAGAAATCCTGGTGGGTGCGATAAACCCTGCAATGCCTACAGATATTGGAGTGTAACCATAATTGATAAACCGTCCTCACAAAAAATATGATTTGGATACTTCAAAATGTACAGACTGAATTGGGTGGACAGACATTAACATAGACCGTTCTCAGGACTGACCACACACCAAAAGCGGCAGTACTAATAAACAATACAGGGTTCACAAACACAAATCAAGTACTGAACAATAGTACTTACTATAGACAAGCAAAGTTGCACTAACTAAACTCTGCAGACTATTTCTTGCCACCGACCTACGGGATGAACCCCGCATAACTGACTAGGCAATGGACTTCGTGTGAGATGTCTACATGCACCATCACCATCTTGTCAACCTTGGAGAACCTAACAGAGTGGTCTTTCCACTCATAAACATGATGATGAAGACAGGCCGCATCAGATTTGTTGGGAAGCTTTACAATAACCACACCCTTCGTAATCGAAGGCATAGCCAGGAAATTTTTGTGGTCAAGTATGATACATCTCCAACGTATCTATAATTTTTGATTGCTCCATGCTACTTTATCTACTGTTTTGGACTATATTGGGCTTTATTTTCCACTTTTATATTATTTTTGGGACTAACCTATTAACCGGAGGCCCAGCCCAGAATTGTTGTTTTTTTCCTATTTCAGTATTTCGAGGAAACAGAATATCAAACGGTGTCCAAACGGAATGAAACCTTCGGGAACGTGATTTTCTCATCAGATAAGATCCAGGAGACTTGGACCCTCCGTCAAGAAAGCCACGAGGCAGTCACGAGGGTGGAGGGCGCGCCCCTCCCCCTAGGCGCGCCCCCCTGCCTCGTGGGCCCCTCGGAGCTCCATCGACGTACTCCTTCCTCCTATATATACCTACGTACCCCCAAACGATCAGAACAGGGGCCAAAAACCTAATTCCACCGCCGCAACCTTCTGTATCCACAAGATCCCATCTTGGGGCCTGTTCCGGAGCTCCGCTGGAGAGGGCATCCACCACGGAGGGCTTCTACATCATCACCATAGCCCCTCTGATGAAGTGTGAGTAGTTTACTTCAGACCTTCGGGTCCATAGCTAGTAGCTAGATGGCTTCTTCTCTCTTTTTGGATCTCAATACAATGTTCTCCCCCTCTCTCGTGGAGATCTATTCGATGTAATCTTCTTTTTGCAGTGTGTTTGTTGAAACCCATGAATTGTGGGTTTATGATCCAACTTATCTATGGAAAATATTTGATTCTTCTCTGAATTCTTTTATGTATGATTGAGTTATCTTTGCAAGTCTCTTCGAATTATCCGTTTGGTTTGTCCAACTAGATTGGTAGTTCTTGCAATGGTAGAAGTGCATGGCTTTGGGTTCAATCTTGCGGTGTCCTTACTCAGTGACAGAAAGAGTTGCAAGGCACGTATTGTATTGTTGCCATCGAGGATAACAAGATGGGGTATTTATCATATTGCATGAATTTATTCCTCTACATCATGTCATCTTTCTTAAGGTGTTACTCTGTTTTTAACTTAATACTCTAGATGCATGCTGGATAGCGGTCGATGAGTGGAGTAATAGTAGTAGATGCAGAATCGTTTTGATCTACTTGTCACGGACGTGATGCCTATATACATGATCATTGCCTAGATATACTCATAACTATGCTCAATTCTATCAATTGCTCAACAGTAATTTGTTCACCCACCGTAGAATACTTATGCTCTTGAGAGAAGCCACTAGTGAAACTATGGCCCCGGGGTCTATTCTCATCATATCAGTCTCCATCACTTTATTTACTTGTTTTGCCTTTACCTTT
The DNA here is from genome assembly GCF_002162155.2 of Triticum dicoccoides. Classification (NCBI taxonomy): domain Eukaryota; kingdom Viridiplantae; phylum Streptophyta; class Magnoliopsida; order Poales; family Poaceae; genus Triticum; species Triticum dicoccoides. The sequence goes on along the minus strand of NC_041381.1, from coordinate 43,107,622 downwards.
TTACTTTGCATCTTTATACCAAAAATACCAAAAATATTATCTCTATAAGATCTCACTCTCGTAAGTGACCGTGAAGGGATTGACAACCCCTAAGCGTTGGTTGCGAGTTGCTACCGTTTTGTGCAGGTACGAGGGACTTGCGCGTGACCTCCTACTGGATTGATACCTTGGTTCTCAAAAACTAAGGGAAATACTTACGCTACTATGTTGCATCACCCCCTCCTCTTCGGGGAAAACCAACGCTAGCTCGAGACGTAGTAAGAAGGATTTCTGGCGCCGTTGCCGAGGAGGCTTACGCAAAAGTCAACATACCAAGTACCCATCGCAATCTCTATCTCTCGCATTACATTATTTGCCATTTGCCTCTCGTTTTCCTCTCCCCTACTTCACCCTTGCCGTTTTATTCGCCCTCTCTTTCTCAATCTCCTCCTCTCTTTCCGTTGCCTTTTCCTCGTCCTTTTGTTTGCTCGTGTGTTAGTTTGCTTGTGTATCGTCATGACTAGTCTTACATCTTCTCCGTTATCTCCCAAGAATGAAGTGCTAAATTTTAAACAAAGGGAGGGAGAAAATCTAAAAGATGCTTGGTATAGAATTTGCAATGCTCAAAATAGATCTACCAGGAAGCAATCTACTACAATTCTTCTTCGCAATTTTTATGTAGGCGCTAATCCTTGGTATAGATATATCCTTGATACCATTACCGGAGGGAATTTCTTGGGTAGCCATACTTTTGATTCCTATAATTCTTTAATAGATTTATTTGGCTCACCTCCTCTTTTGGTTAATGGAACTATGTTAACTTTGGAGCATGTTATGCAAAGGCTTGAAATTATTGAAAACAAAGTTGCTACCATTGAATCCATTGAAAATCTAGATAAAAAGATTCATAATCAAATTACTCAATATGGATCTAAGGTAGGAATGACTTTGAAAAATATTAAGGAGAAGGAACCCATGGTTAATGAAAAAATAAATCTAGATTCTACTCGTATCGATAAACTTGAGGGCATCATTACCAATTTGGGAACCGCTTTCTCCTCCGTAAAAAATACTCCTAGTCCTCCTACTAAAATTGCCAAGCTTATGTATGTTCCTAAAAATAAGGGTGAATCATGTAGTAAGGAAAATGTGGATCTTAAATCTATAAGTATTCATCCCGATCTTTTTACTATCATTAAGGAACCATTTGCTACGAATGAATTTTTCAATCTTATGCCTAAAGGTTTGATAATTTCTAGAAAGAAAGAAAATTCTAAGGGAGGTAGATGCCTCATTGAAGAATTGCCTACCAAAGATGGCAATACCTAGATCTATCCTTGCTTTTATGCCTAGCTAGGGGCGTTAAACGATAGCGCTTGTTGGGAGGCAACCCAATTTTATTTTGTGTTTTTTGTTTTTGCTTATGTTTAGCAATAAATAATCCATCTACTTTCTGTTTGGATGTGGTTTTATGTTTTAATTAGTGTTTGTGCCAAGTAAGACCTATAGGATAACCTACGATGATAGTTGATTTGATTCTGCTGAAAAACAGAAACTTTGCGCACACGAATTTAGTTATGATAAATTACTTGAAAGTTCTTTTGCGTTTATTCTTTTTTCTGATGATAAATAAACAAATTGTCCAGGACTTCCTATTTTGGTAGAATTGTTAGAGTTCCAGAAGTTTGCGTTAGTTACAGATTACTACAGACTGTTCTGTTTTTGACAGATTCTGTTTTGCGTGTGTTGTTTGCTTATTTTGATGAATCTATGGCTAGTAAAATAGTTTATGATCCATAGAGAAGTTGGAATACAGTAGGTTTAACACCAATACAAATAAAGAATGAGTTCATTACAGTACCTTAAAGTAGTCTTTTGTTTTCTTTCTCTAACGGAGCTCACGAGATTTCTATTGAGTTTTGTGTTGTGAAGTTTTCAAGTTTTGGGTGAATTCTTTTGATGGATTATGGAACAAGGAGTGGCAAGAGCCTAAGCTTGGGGATGCCCATGGCACCCCCAAGATAATCCAAGGACACCAAAAAGTCAAAGCTTGGGGATGCCCCGGAAGGCATCCCCTCTTTCGTCCACTTCCATCGGTAATTTACTTGGAGCTATATGTTTATTCACCACATGATATGTGTTTTGCTTGGAGCGTCTTGTATTATTTGAGTCTTTGCTTGTTAGTCTACCACAATCATCCTTGCTGTACACACCTTTTGAGAGAGCCATATATGATTTGAAATTTGTTAGAATACTCTATGTGCTTCACTTATATCTTTTGAGCTTGATAGTTTTGCTCATAGTGCTTCACTTATATCTTTTGAGCGAGATAATTTTTGCTCTAGTGCTTCACTTAGATCTTTTAGAGCACGGTGGTGGATTTGTTTTAAAGAAACTTAACCTATCATGCTTCACTTAGATTATTTTGAGAGTCATTAATAGCATGGTAATTTGCTTAATGTTAATATACTTGGTGTTCAAGATATGTGAAACTTTCTTTTGAGTGCGTTGAATACCAAGATAAGTTTGATGCTTGATAATTGTTTTGAGATATGAAGATGGTGACATTAGAGTAATGCAAGTTGAGTAGTTGTTAATTCAAAGAATACTTGTGTTGAAGTTTGTGATTCCCGTAGCATGCACGTATGGTGAACCGTTATGTGATGAGCTCGGAGCATGATTTATTTATTGATTGTCTTCCTTATGAGTGGCGGTCGGGGACGAGCGATGGTCTTTTCCTACCAATCTATCCCCCTAGGAGCATGCGCGTAATACTTTGCTTTGATAACTTCTAGATTTTTGCAATAAGTATATGAGTTCTTTATGACTAATGTCGAGTCCATGGATTATACGCACTTTTTCCCATCCTTCCACCATTGCTAGCCTCTCTAATACCGCGCACCTTTCGCCGGTATCATACACCCACCATAAACCTTCCTCAAAACAGCCACCATACCTACCTATTATGGCATTTCCATAGCCATTCCGAGATATATTGCCATGCAACTTTCCACCGTTCCGTTTATTATGACACACTCCATCATTGTCATATTGCTTAGCATGATCATGTAATTGACATCGTATTTGTGGCAAAGCCACCTTTCATAATTCTTCCATACATGTCACCCATGAATCATTGCATATCCCGGTACACCGCCGGAGGCATTCATATAGAGTCATATTATGTTCTAAGTATCGAGTTGTAATTGTTGAGTTATAAGAAAAATAAAAGTGTGATGATCATCATTATTAGAGCATTGTCCCAAGTGAGGAAAGGATGATGGAGGCTATGATTCCCCCACAAGTCGGGATGAGACTCCAGACGAAAAAAAGAGAAAAAAGAGGCCATAAAAAAAGAGAAAAGGCCCAAATAAAAAAATGAGAGAAAAAGAGAGAAGGGACAATGCTACTATCCTTTTACCACACTTGTGCTTCAAAGTAGCACCATGATCTTCATAGAGTCTCCTATGTTGTCACATTCATATACTAGTGGGAATTTTTCATTATAGAACTTGGCTTGTATATTCCAATGATGGGCTTCCTCAAAACGCCCTAGGTCTTGGTGAGCAAGCGAGTTGGATGCACACCCACTTAGTTTCTTTTGTTGAGATTTCATATACTTATAGCTCTAGTGCATCCGTTGCATGGCAATCCCTACTCACCCACATTGATATCTATTAATGGGCATCTCCATAGCCCGTTGATATGCCTAGTTGATGTGATACTATCTTCCCTCTTTTTTGTCTTCTCCACAACCACCACTCTATTCCACATATAGTGATATATCCATGGCTCACGCTCATGTACTGCGTGAAGATCGAAAAAGTTTTGAAAATGTTAAAGTATGAAACAATTGCTTGGCTTGTCATCGGGGTTGTGCATGATTTAAATACTTTGTGCGGGGAAGATGGAGCATAACCAGACTATATGATTTTGTTGGGATAACTTTCTTTGGCCATGTTACTTTGAGAAGACATAATTACTTTGATTAGTATGCTTGAAGTATTATTATTTTTTATGTCAATATGAACTTTTGTCTTGAATCTTTCGGATCTGAATATTCATACCATGATTAAGAAGATTTACATTGAAATTATGCCAAAGTATCACTCCGCATCAAAAATTCTCTTTTTATCATTTACCTACTCGAGGACGAGCAGGAATTAAGCTTGGGGATGCTTGATACGTCTCCAACGTATCTATAATTTTTTATTGCTCCATGCTACTTTATCTACTGTTTTGGACTATATTGGGCTTTATTTTCCACTTCTATATTTTTTTGGGACTAACCTATTTACTGGAGGCCCAGCCCAGAATTGTAGTTTTTTGCCAATTTCAGTATTTCGAGGAAACAAAATATCAAACAGAGTCCAAACAGAATGAAACCTTCGGGAACGTGATTTTCTCATCAGATAAGATCCAGGAGACTTGGACCCTCCGTCAAGAAAGCCACGAGGCGGTCACGAGGGTGGAGGGCGCGCCCCTCCCCCTGGGCGCGCCCCCCTGCCTCGTGGGCCCCTCGGAGCTCCACCGACGTACTCCTTCCTCCTATATATACCTACGTACCCCCAAACGATCAGAACAGGAGCCAAAAACATAATTCCACCGCCGCAACCTTCTGTATCCATGAGATCCCATCTTGGGGCCTGTTTCGGAGCTCCGCCGGAGAGGGCATCCACCACGGAGGGCTTCTACATCATCACCATAGCCCCTCTGATGAAGTGTGAGTAGTTTACTTCAGACCTTCGGGTCCATAGCTAGTAGCTAGATGGCTTCTTATCTCTTTTTGGATCTCAATACAATGTTCTCCCCGTCTCTCGTGGAGATCTATTCGATGTAATCTTCTTTTTGCAGTGTGTTTGTTGAGACGATGAATTGTGGGTTTATGATCCAACTTATCTATGGAAAATATTTGATTCTTCTCTGAATTCTTTTATGTATGATTGAGTTATCTTTGCAAGTCTCTTCGAATTATCCGTTTGGTTTGGCCAACTAGATTGGTAGTTCTTGCAATGGTAGAAGTGCATGGCTTTGGGTTCAACCTTGCGGTGTCCTTACTCAGTGACAGAAAGAGTTGCAAGGCACGTATTGTATTGTTGCCATCGAGGATAACAAGATGGGGTATTTATCATATTGCATGAATTTATTCCTCTACATCATGTCATCTTGCTTAAGGCGTTACTCTGTTTTTAACTTAATACTCTAGATGCATGCTGGATAGCGGTCGATGAGTGGAGTACTAGTAGTAGATGCAGAATCGTTTCAATCTACTTGTCACGGACGTGATGCCTATATACATGATCATTGCCTAGATATACTCATAACTATGCTCAATTCTATCAATTGCTCAACAGTAATTTGTTCACCCACCGTAGAATACTTATGCTCTTGAGAGAAGCCACTAGTGAAACCTATGTCCCCCGGGTCTATTCTCATCATATCAGTCTCCATCACTTTATTTACTTGTTTTGCCTTTACCTTTTTACTTTGCATCTTTATACCAAAAATATTATCTCTATAAGATCTCACTCTCGTAAGTGACCGTGAAGGGATTGACAACCCCTAAGCGTTGGTTGCGAGTTGCTACCGTTTTGTGCAGGTACGAGGGACTTGCGTGTGACCTCCTACTGGATTGATACCTTGGTTCTCAAAAACTAAGGGAAATACTTACGCTACTGTGTTGCATCACCCCCTCCTCTTCGGGGAAAACCAACGCTAGCTCGAGACGTAGTAAGAAGGATTTCTGGCGCCGTTGCCGGGGAGGCTTACGCAAAAGTCAACATACCAAGTACCCATCGCAATCCCTATCTCTCGCATTACATTATTTGTCATTTGCCTCTCGTTTTCCTCTCCCCTACTTCACCCTTGCCGTTTTATTCGCCCTCTCTTTCTCAATCTCCTCCTCTCTTTCCGTTGCCTTTTCCTCGTCCTTTTGTTTGCTCGTGTGTTAGTTTGCTTGTGTATCGTCATGACTAGTCTTACATCTTCTCCGTTATCTCCCAAGAATGAAGTGCTAAATTTTAAACAAAGGGAGGGAGAAAATCTAAAAGATGCTTGGTATAGAATTTGCAATGCTCAAAATAGATCTACCAGGAAGCAATCTACTACAATTCTTCTTCGCAATTTTTATGTAGGCTCTAATCCTTGGTATAGATATATCCTTGATACCATTACCGGAGGGAATTTCTTGGGTAGCCATACTTTTGATTCCTATAATTCTTTAATAGATTTATTTGGCTCACCTCCTCTTTTGGTTAATTGAACTATGTTAACTTTGGAGCATGTTATGCAAAGGCTTGAAATTATTGAAAACAAAGTTGCTACCATTGAATCCATTGAAAATCTAGATAAAAAGATTCATAATCAAATTACTCAATATGGATCTAAGGTAGGAATGACTTTGAAAAATATTAAGGAGAAGGAACCCATGGTTAATGAAAAAATAAATCTAGATTCTACTCGTATCGATAAACTTGAGGGCATCATTACCAATTTGGGAACCGCTTTCTCCTCCGTAAAAAATACTCCTAGTCCTCCTACTAAAATTGCCAAGCTTATGTATGTTCCTAAAAATAAGGGTGAATCATCTAGTAAGGAAAATGCGGATCTTAAATCTATAAGTATTCATCCCGATCTTTTTACTATCATTAAGGAACCATTTGCTACGAATGAATTTTTCAATCTTATGCCTAAAGGTTTGATAATTTCTAGAAAGAAAGAAAATTCTAAGGGAGGTAGATGCCTCATTGAAGAATTGCCTACCAAAGATGGCAATACCTAGATCTATCCTTGCTTTTATGCCTAGCTAGGGGCGTTAAACGATAGCGCTTGTTGGGAGGCAACCCAATTTTATTTTGTGTTTTTGTTTTTGCTTCTGTTTAGCAATAAATAATCCATCTACTTTCTGTTTGGATGTGGTTTTATGTTTTAATTAGTGTTTGTGCCAAGTAAGACCTATAGGATAACCTACGATGATAGTTGATTTGATTCTGCTGAAAAACAGAAACTTTGCGCACACGAATTTAGTTATGATAAATTACTTGAAAGTGCTTTTGCGTTTATTCTTTTTTCTGATGATAAATAAACAAATTGTCCAGGACTTCCTATTTTGGTAGAATTGTTAGAGTTCCAGAAGTTTGCGTTAGTTACAGATTACTACAGACTGTTCTGTTTTTGACAGATTCTGTTTTGCGTGTGTTGTTTGCTTATTTTGATGAATCTATGGCTAGTAAAATAGTTTATGATCCATAGAGAATTTGGAATACAGTAGGTTTAACACCAATACAAATAAAGAATGAGTTCATTACAGTACCTTAAAGTAGTCTTTTGTTTTCTTTCTCTAACGGAGCTCACGAGATTTCTATTGAGTTTTGTGTTGTGAAGTTTTCAAGTTTTGGGTGAATTCTTTTGATGGATTATGGAACAAGGAGTGGCAAGAGCCTAAGCTTGGGGATGCCCATGGCACCCCCAAGATAATCCAAGGACACCAAAAAGTCAAAGCTTGGGGATGCCCCGGAAGGCATCCCCTCTTTCGTCCACTTCCATCGGTAATTTACTTGGAGCTATATGTTTATTCACCACATGATATGTGTTTTCCTTGGAGCGTCTTGTATTATTTGAGTCTTTGCTTGTTAGTCTACCACAATAATCCTTGCTGTACACACCTTTTGAGAGAGACATATATGATTTGAAATTTGTTATAATACTCTATGTGCTTCACTTATATCTTTTGAGCTTGATAGTTTTGCTCATAGTGCTTCACTTATATCTTTTGAGCGAGATAATTTTTGCTCTAGTGCTTCACTTAGATCTTTTAGAGCACGGTGGTGGATTTGTTTTAAAGAAACTTGATCTCTCATGCTTCACTTAGATTATTTTGAGAGTCATTAATAGCATGGTAATTTGCTTAATGTTAATATACTTGGTGTTCAAGATATGTGAAACTTTCTTTTGAGTGCGTTGAATACCAAGATAAGTTTGATGCTTGATAATTGTTTTGAGATATGAAGACGGTTACATTAGAGTAATGCAAGTTGAGTAGTTGTTAATTCAAAGAATACTTGTGTTGAAGTTTGTGATTCCCGTAGCATGCACGTATGGTGAACCGTTATGTGATGAGCTCGGAGCATGATTTATTTATTGATTGTCTTCCTTATGAGTGGCGGTCGGGGACGAGCGATGGTCTTTTCCTACCAATCTATCCCCCAAGGAGCATCCGCGTAATACTTTGCTTTGATAACTTCTAGATTTTTGCAATAAGTATATGAGTTCTTTATGACTAATGTCGAGTCCATGGATTATACGCACTTTTTCCCATCCTTCCACCATTGCTAGCCTCTCTAATACCGCGCACCTTTCGCCAGTATCATACACCCACCATAAACCTTCCTCAAAACAGCCACCATACCTACCTATTATGGCATTTCCATAGCCATTCCGAGATATATTGCCATGCAACTTTCCACCGTTCCGTTTATTATGACACGCTCCATCATTGTCATATTGCTTAGCATGATCATGTAATTGACATCGTATTTGTGGCAAAGCCACCTTTCATAATTCTTTCATACATGTCACCCATGAATCATTGCATATCCCAGTACACCGCCGGAGGCATTCATATAGAGTCATATTATGTTCTAAGTATCGAGTTGTAATTGTTGAGTTATAAGAAAAATAAAAGTGTGATGATCATCATTATTAGAGCATTGTCCCAAGTGAGGAAAGGATGATGGAGGCTATGATTCCCCCGCAAGTCGGGATGAGACTCCAGACGAAAAAAAAAAGAGAAAAAAGAGGCCATAAAAAAAGAGAAAAGGCCCAAATAAAAAAATGAGAGAAAAAGAGAGAAGGGACAATGCTACTATCCTTTTACCACACTTGTGCTTCAAAGTAGCACCATGATCTTCATAGAGTCTCATATGTTGTCACATTCATATACTAGTGGGAATTTTTCATTATAGAACTTGGCTTGTATATTCCAATGATGGGCTTCCTCAAAACGCCCTAGGTCTTCGTGAGCAAGCGAGTTGGATGCACACCCACTTAGTTTCTTTTGTTGAGATTTCATATACTTATAGCTCTAGTGCATCCGTTGCAATGCAATCCCCACTCGCCCACATTGATATCTATTGATGGGCATCTCCATAGCCCGTTGATATGCCTAGTTGATGTGATACTATCTTCCCTCTTTTTTGTCTTCTCCACAACCACCACTCTATTCCACATATAGTGATATATCCATGGCTCACGCTCATGTACTGCGTGAAGATCGAAAAAGTTTTGAAAATGTTAAAGTATGAAACAATTGCTTGGCTTGTCATCAGGGTTGTGCATGATTTAAATACTTTGTGTGGGGAAGATGGAGCATAACCAGACTATATGATTTTTGTACGGATAACTTTCTTTGGCCATGTTACTTTGAGAAGACATAATTACTTTGATTAGTATGCTTGAAGTATTATTATTTTTTATGTCAATATGAACTTTTGTCTTGAATCTTTCGGATCTGAATATTCATACCATGATTAAGAAGATTTACATTGAAATTATGCCAAAGTATCACTCCGCATCAAAAATTCTCTTTTTATCATTTACCTACTCGAGGACGAGCAGGAATTAAGCTTGGGGATGCCTGATACGTCTCCAACGTATCTATAATTTTTTATTGCTCCATGCTACTTTATCTACTGTTTTGGACTATATTGGGCTTTATTTTCCACTTTTATATTTTTTTGGGACTAACCTATTTACCGGAGGCCCAGCCCAGAATTGCAGTTTTTTGCCTATTTTAGTATTTCGAGGAAACAGAATATCAAACGGAGTCCAAACGGAAAAAAACCTTCGGGAACGTGATTTTCTCATCAGATAAGATCCAGGAGACTTGGACCCTCTGTCAAGAAAGCCACGAGGCGGTCACGAGGGTGGAGGGCGCGCCCCTCCCCCCTGGGCGCGCCCCCCTGCCTCGTGGGCCCCTCGGAGCTCCACCTACGTACTCCTTCCTCCTATATATACCTACGTACCCCCAAACGATCAGAACAGGAGCCAAAAACCTAATTCCACCGCCGCAACCTTCTGTATCCACGAGATCCCATCTTGGGGCCTGTTCCGGAGCTCCGCCGGAGAGGGCATCCACGACGGAGGGCTTCTACATCATCACCATAGCCCCTCCGATGAAGTGTGAGTAGTTTACTTCAGACCTTCGGGTCCATAGCTAGTAGCTAGATGGCTTCTTCTCTCTTTTTGGATCTCAATACAATGTTCTCCCCCTCTCTCTTGGAGATCTATTCGATGTAATCTTCTTTTTGTGGTGTGTTTGTTGAGGCCGATGAATTGTGGGTTTATGATCCAACTTATCTATGGAAAATATTTGATTCTTCTTTGAATTCTTTTATGTATGATTGAGTTATCTTGGCAAGTCTCTTCGAATTATCCGTTTGGTTTGGCCAACTAGATTGGTAGTTCTTGCAATGGGAGAAGTGCATGGCTTTGGGTTCAATCTTGCGGTGTCCTTACTCAGTGACAGAAAGAGTTGCAAGGCACGTATTGTATTGTTGCCATCGAGGATAACAAGATGGGGTATTTATCATATTGCATGAATTTATTCCTCTACATCATGTCATCTTGCTTAAGGCGTTACTCTGTTTTTAACTTAATACTCTAGATGCATGCTGGATAGCGGTCGATGAGTGGAGTAATAGTAGTAGATGCAGAATCGTTTCGATCTACTTGTCACGGACGTGATGCCTATATACATGATCATTGCCTAGATATACTCATAACTATGCTCAATTCTATCAATTGCTCAACAGTAATTTGTTCACCCACCGTAGAATACTTATGCTCTTGAGAGAAGCCACTAGTGAAACCTATGGCCCCCGGGTCTATTCTCATCATATCAATCTCCGTCACTTTATTTACTTGTTTTGCCTTTACCTTTTTACTTTGCATCTTTATACCAAAAATACCAAAAATATTATCTCTATCAGATCTCACTCTCGTAAGTGATCGTAAAGGGATTGACAACCCCTAAGCGTTGGTTGCGAGTTGCTACCGTTTTGTGAAGGTACGAGGGACTTGCGCGTGACCTCCTACTGGATTGATACCTTGGTTCTCAAAAACTGAGGGAAATACTTACGCTACTGTGCTGCATCACCCCCTCCTCTTCGGGGAAAACCAACGCTAGCTCGAGACGTAGCAAACTACAGCCTCGAGAACACACCTGACAACAATGCTACAGGAAAACACTAGTTCAGGACACGTGGCGACAAGGACACAACAGCTGGATAGTTCAGCGGTGGAACTCATCATCAGGTCTTCTAGTACACACGGCATGACTTTGAGAACTCCATCTCCACCGCGGACCTGGTTCTAATTCAAACAGAAACCATATTTCATTACTACCTCCGTTCAGAAATATAAGATGATTTTCGATATTATACTCCATATATGACTACATATATGCACAGAAATGAGTGAACAAAGACACTATAACATGTCTTCAAAGGCATGAGAGTGGAGGGATTACATGCAATATCCATAACACAAGTTAGTGAGGCAAATATACCCTCTTAAAAGGTAGCATTGATGTTCATAAAGTACTCCCTCCGTCCCAAAATTCTTGTCTTAGTGTCTAGATACGGATGTATCAAGTCACATTTTAGTATTAGATACATCCATATCTAGACAAATCTAAGACAAGAAATTTGGGACAAAGGGAGTAGTTGAAAGTAATCTATAAGAAATCAGTGTCAACCTCTCGCATGTTTTGGTCAAAAGAGGAATTTAGAACCGTCATTTGGCACACTAAAATCACATGCAAGATCACCCATAAATTTGTACTACCAGTACTAGTACTGCGTGTTAGATGAAAAAACATGATCAAGATCGAGAAAAAGATCGTCAACAAGAGACATTACCTGGACTTGCTTAATGAGGGATCCCGGAGAGGGGGGTTTGGACAGGGCGATGGCTTTGAACTTGTCTGCGGTAGTCTCGGCAGGGTGCTTGCGCTTCTTCGTACCATGAGCCTCGATGGTTTTGGCCAGAGCCATAGACATCATGTCGGCTGGTGCTCCGGCGTCCATCCAAGAGAGGAAGCTGAGAGAGAAGAGTGAAAGGAGGAACGAGATGAGGGAGAAGCGAAGCGAGTGGGGGTTTTCTTCAAGAGAGGAAGCTGAGAGAGAAGAGTGAAATGATGGTTGCTTCGTCCGTCCAACTTACTGCTGGAAAGGAGGGGGCTTTGTGATTTGATGGCTCATTGGGCATTACTGCGGCGGTTCGATCGGGGTAGTCTATCATCACTCTACTATGAAGTAATTTAGTGCATGGCTCGTGGACCCGGGTGTTGGTTGTCCCACACATCGGCGAAAGTGAGTAATTTAGTGCATGGCTGGAGGAGGATCCGCACGGTAGAGCATGTCCGCTGTTTTTCATTCTGAAGAAAAAAATGATTACAGCAAGCGTTTCCACTCTTACGATGGAGGAGTGCGAAATACGGCAGCCACTTGAACATACACAATGCTCCTACTACTAGGCATGTGCAGTGGTTCATATGTCAGTACTACACAATCTTGTTGATGTGTTGTGCGCATGTCAACTACTCCTATATGTAACATAGTACCGCTTTTTCGACTGTCCGATCGAGAATGAATGGTGAGATCAATGTTAACAGAACTAGGTCCACAGCACACGGAGAGTATGGTGCTACAGTACTCCACGAAACATGAACCATATGAAGCACATCCTATAGTGTTATACAGGGTGTATGAAGGGTGCATGGGATGGGAGCAAAAGTTCCCTTCTCGACCCACTTTTGGGTGTTTGGCAGAGTGCATGAAGGGTGCATGAGTCCACACTAGTAGGTTGGCAAAAATACACGAAGAGGAAACAACTATATTGAGATGAGAATGCAACCAACCAAACACACCCACACGCTTTGTGCTACAGTGACGGATCTGCACCGTCTGAGTTTGATCCAACAATCATGTTGCACCGAGACATGGACATGCCCATGCAGAGGGCGCCTAAACACCACCGAAGTCCCTCTGCTTCTCGAGGCGCACGACGTTGGTGATGCAGGGTGCAACCGCCCGCAGAGCCCGCTCCCGGTCGACGATAGCCAGCTCGTCAAAGACGGCGTCCAATGGCACGAATGGATTCCGGTGACGGAGCCCTGAAAGGCTTCGCCCAGCAACGGCGACGGCAGAGCGCAACCCCTCCTTGTCCAGCTCAGCCCCCACCATCGCGCGGAGACGGCTCAGCTCCTCGGAGATATAGGTGAAGAAGGAGACCAGGTCAGGAAGCCGCAGCTTGTTGAATTCGACCGGGTGGTCGAACGGGTTTAGCCCGACGGCCGGCATCGTCGCGCTGGCACGACGGTAGGCATCGCGCAGCCGCAACATGTGCGTGGCAACTTGGTTCACCAAGTGGTTGAGGCGATCCTGGACCTCGTCACGATCGGCCCGCTCGCGCTCTAGCCGGCTCCCCTGACGGCCTATCGTATCTCCGACTTTCTGCAGCAACGCCGCCGATACCTCGAGCATCTTTGTGGTGGATGTCTGCCACTTTTGAAGCTCCATGAACTCCCGCATATAACGGAGGAGCATGGCATTCCTCTCCTCCTTGAGCTCATGGAGCTCCACGTCCTTGGCCATGAGCTCCGCATCCTTGGCATGGAGCTCCTGTGTCAGGCGCCTCACCTCGGACTCCGTGATCTGCTACACCGCCATGGCACCAGGTAGAAGCAATGGGGAGAGGAAGCAAAGGGGGCGAAACGGCTGAAAGGCAATGCAATCTACGGGAAGGTGGAGGGAGCCAGCCGAGGGGCAGGGAATCTTTTGGTTTTCACCACGGTAAAACACCAGTCGACAACTTCTCACATCAGGGAGCTGTGGGTTTTTACAGGCGGAGTCATCGTGACTAATTGCTACCGCACCTGCTCCCGTCAATCAAAAAATTAAAAATCCTACCGCGCCTGCTCCCGTCAATCAAAAAATTTAAAATCCTGCCGCACCCAAACACCAGAGCAACGCCGCGGTGGATATTTAAATTTACCTGCCGGCAAGTAGATAAAAACGGGTGAAAAAACAAATGTGGCGGCGGCCTAGCTAATCGGTCGAACTAGCCCAACTAGCTAGCCACCGTGCTTCACTGATGTACTCGGCGGGAAAGGTGGTCTTTCATGATTTGACGACTCATTTACTTGCTTCGGCGCTACGACCGAGGAGGACCCAGAAAACGCGTGGTAGGGCATCGCACGTCAGGAAGAATATATGCGTGCACCACCCGGGAGGACCCCGAAACCGCGCGGTAGGGTGTGCCACATCTCGGCACGGAGGAAAAATGTGCGTGTAAAAATATACTGTATCAGACGTAGTACCTATGGTTCGACCTCGGGACCCAGCCAGTCGGTCGAAAACACCCCACTAGCCACACAGCTTCATCATGCAAACGTGGCACGGTTAGCTCCGTCTCGACCAGCCGCAACGTCTCTTGTTCTAGGCGATTCTTCTATTTTCCAAGATTTTTTTAGTTATAATAACACCACGGCAAGCTAGTGCCGCTCTTCGTGTGTGCCCGTGCAAAGGTTAGATGATGGAGAGAAGAGAGATTGAGATCGCAGACCTGGGACCACCCGTAAGTGAGACAACGGTCATGCACGTGTTGACGAGGCACTCCCTCTACTCTATTCAACGCAAGTACTATATAAAATCAAGTTATGGGACAAAGCCAACAACCGTTCGTTTTTCAGGCTATCGACTTATGCTTTGTAGTCCAGGTTCCTAGTTCGAATCTCGTCTTTCAGATTTGTTAGTTTTAGGTCCAAATTTGATTAATGACAAGTGGGACCCCCGTGTGTTGTTCCGATATTTCAGTGTAGGATGGTTTTTTTGAACAAACACTTTGCGCGGTTAGACAAGTAACGGCACAAGTTACACGTATTTTGCAAGTTTACGAACAAAAATGACAGCAGCATAGAATATCACATCCACCCAGCAGCTTAGATACTATGGTGATACGAGTTTTTACACCGTTGGAAGTGAGATCCAATGGCTTGGGAGTAGTCTTTGTAATTATGCGCAATTTCCAAACTCTCCAAAGTTTTTTTTTGCAAATAAAACATTCAGGCCTCGTGTGTGCCGCTGCATCTTCGATCCAATGGCTCCCCGGTGCTAATATTAGGTGCTCCCCATAGCTTAATTACCCGCTATGGTGATATGAGCATCTAGGTCGTATGATCAGTGATCAGATGGCACATGCATAGTACTTGTACTTTCTGTGCATTTCCCAAACTCTATCAGCCGTATATTGCAAAAACATTCAAACCTCCTACTGTGGGCCGTTAGATCTCAGTGAACTCATATCACCATAGAATCTACGGTGCGGGAGCACCTCATACTCTCCCGTGCGAGAAAACATAAGGTGCTATCGCAGCTTGGATGCTACGGTGATACAAGCTTGGAGGTCCTTTGATCTGAGATCCAATGGCATCTGAGCAGTCTTTGTGCTTGTAAGCAGTGGCCAAACTCTTTTGGGGCTTTTCTGCAAAAAACTATTCGAACCACCGAGGAGGTGTTGGGTCACAAATCCAACGCCTCCGAAGAGCTTGTATCACCAAAGCATTTAAGGTGTGGTGGCACATGATATTCTTACATACAGGAGAATATGATGTCCTCCTTCATCTTACATGCTATGGTGATACGATCTTCGAGGTTGTTGGATATGGCATCAAAGGGCATCTAAGTAGTTTTTGTACAAATTGTGTGCAATTCTCAAACTCATCAAGGTTTCCTGCAAAAAAAATTAAGACACATCATGTGAGCTGCTATATCTCAGATCTACAAGCTCCAAGCAACTCGTTTCGGCATATAGCATGTAAGGTATGGGGGCACATGATATTCTCCCGGGGAGGAGGGGTGGGGGTGCACAACCAATCGGTGGTTGGGAGGGTGGGAACAAATATAATCTAAACAACCCTAAACAGAGCTCCACAGTTTTATCTAAGGTCGGGGGGTTGACCCCCTACAATCATAGCTCCGCCTAAACACAACATTTGCATGTACTGTAGTACTAGACTTAATATTCATGTTTCAGTTTCATGTTCATTTTAAATATTGAACTGAGGACCATGGATGTCTTATATTTTACTCCCTTCGTTCCTAAATATTAGTCTTTTTAGAGGCTTCAAATGGAGTGGCACATACTGATGTATATAGACATATTTTAGAGTCTAGATTCACTCATTTTGCTCCATATGTAGTCACTTGTTGAACTCTCTAAAAGACTAATATTTAGGAATAGAAGGAGTTTTTTTGAACTCGTGTCATACATGCATGGGTTGGAAAAATAGATGCACTATACTTATTGGATTGTTGTTGTGTTCGTGCGTGTGTGTCTGTGTGTGTTTGTGTGTGTGTGTGGTCATATGCTTGATACATACAAAGTTTTCTCACCTCCATATTGTTCATCTTTTAAATTTGAATTTGCATTGGAAAACTTATTAGGGATACCATGAAATGTGAAATCCACGTTGAGATCACTATATCACAAATTCACTCTAATTCAACGACTCGTCATAAATCAATTACCACGTTGAGATTAGTATTTGCAAGGAAAATACGGGTATTGTAATACACATAGATTTGTTCGGCAATTTAAAAGGTTCCTTTCGTATTCTCAAATGGTAGGACCCAACGGCGTACCAGCCAGACCTTGGCTCATGTGGATCCTAAAAAACAGGCTCGTGTCCTTCGGTGGCATGCGTGGTACGCACATTAGGCAACCCCAGCTAGTCGAGCCTCAGCGTTTCAAGTCGAAATATCTGGCGGCCAGAATTCCAGCCCTAGGAAATTCCCCTCATGTCCCCGGTCCATAATGACTACCGATGAACAACAGAGGGATGCTTTAGTAACTAGACAACGTTACCTACCGTGCCGAGCACGGTTCAATTCCCTCGGTCGCCGCTCGTCCATGTCATCCATCAACTGCATTGCCTAGTACTACTACTACTACACCAGGATGAGCACAGAATTGAGCCCGTTTGTTCGTGCCTAGTACTTTTTTTGTTCGTGCCTAGTACTTGAGTTAATATATCAGGCAATGCACTGGTACGGAGGGATTATCCTTTTAATCCCTCCTTTCCGGTTTATAGGGCTTATCTCAAAATTTTAGTTTTCCCATTTTATAAGTCTCAATTTGGTTGTTCCCCATCACATGTTCAGATTTCAAGATGCAATAAATCATTACATGCAAGTATTAAGAGAAAATTGACCAATGCATTGCAATTAATGCATTCGTAAACACAATTTTTGAGGAAAACAAGCGCATTAATTGAGTGGTTTTGCAAACTACAACAATTGTTGCACCACTCACCATCTACCTTGGTTGGTGAGATTTTTGAATTGAGCCATATAAACCGGAAAGGAGGTTTAACTAGCAAAATGTTTGACCAAATTATTTCTTAAGAAATACAACAGGACAGATGTACGGCTTGAAAATTTATTGCATGATGCAGGTTATGATATTGTTTCGAATCCTGGGTCTTAAATTTCAGAAAATCCAAAAGGGAGCATAAATTCTTGAAACTGAGCATGGTCACGTGATATGGCACAAATATTACTTCGTAAGTTTTTTATTCAATTCGAGACAAGCTTCTTATGACAAGTTGCACAAATGAAGAGCCAAGGTATTTTGGAACAAAGACCTGTCACCTTTTTTTGAGGGAAAAGACCTGTCACGTTAAGGCGAACGCTTTCATTATTGAAATCGTGGGCGTTTACGTGCCGCCACGAGTCCCCGCTTCTCATCGGCAGGTGCCGTCCCAGCAAGCATGTGAGTCGACAGGAGGCGTGCGAACAGACCGCTGCGCCGGCTGTCAGGGAGGCGTGCGAGCAGACCGCTGTGCAGACTCACCGGGAGGCGAGCCCTTTGACCAGGCTCCGCCGCCAACCGTAGTCCCAACTGCTCCCACTTTTAATGTCGTCGGTGCCACAGTTTAAAATCAACCCCGCACTACCCGGTATCGCTACAATCCTCTCTCTTCCTCTCCGATTCTCCTATCGTCTACCTCCAACTAGCCTGACCTAAACGTACGCCATGCCGCATCACGATGGTCTGCCCTTAGTGTTCCAGTTTCATGAGGAAGACACCCAGTCGGAGTCTCAAGAACATAAGGCGCTTTGGGACGAGCTTGAACTGACCTTGCAGGAAGACGCCGCGCCTGTCCCCGCTCCCGTTCCGGCTCCCATCGCCCCAACTGCGCCAGCGCTCATCCCTGTGGCATTGATGGGCTCGGAGCCGCACATTGTCGCCGAGCTTGATGCCACGGGGTTCCACGAGGCCCCGCCGACTTTCACGCGCCCGTGCACCTGCCAGCGCATGCGCCTGCGCGTGCACTGACACGCACGCCCATGCCGGTGCCCGTGCACCTGCCAGCGCATGCGCCTGCGCGTGCACTGACGTGCGCGCCCGTGCCGGTGCCCATGCACACGGACGTCTCCGACACGCCGTTGACAGCGCCTGTCCCCGCCCGGGTGCCAGTGCCCCCCTCAGCGGCATGGATGGCTGCCGTCGACCGCTTCCTTGCACCAACGCTAGTCGCCTCCTCCCGCCAGTTGACTCGCTCCGAAGTCCAGAACATTTTGGCCTTCCTTGAAGCTAGGCCAACGTCCAGGAGTACGCCAACAATGGCGCAAGACGTCGTCGTCGCCGTCGGTCAGTGACCCGACGACACACAGAGCACGGCAGAGGAGCCGCTCCTCACCGAGAGACGCCCCCGCCGCCGCCACGTAATCTAAATTTGCCATGAAAAACGTTCGGATTGCCATGCTTAAAATCCGAACGTTTATCATTTCCATTTATTTTATATCGATCGTCGTATAATTTAAAGTCGGAGTCAGACTGAACGAAATGTATGGTTTGATCGATTGAATGTTTTTCTAGAGCCGTATCAAATTAAATATAAAACGTCATCAAGCCACGTGTATTCCTTGTCATCCAACGACCTAGACTACTTCAATGTCGAGTGCTCAACACGTTTAGCGTGCAGTTAATTTCATGCCAAAAATAGTGTTAATCACATGACAACACGCAAATAATATCCTAGTAGTTAATATCCGCATGCACTTAATATACTTCCAAATTAACGTGCATTGCACGTACACACTGACTAGTGCTGCTAGTACGTGAAACTGGTCCTGTTTGCCCGTGCGTCTAAACGCAGAAGGGGAGGAGAGAGAGAGAGAGCACACATGCAACCCACCAGTAAGTGAAGGCGAATAGTACTAAAAATAATATTACATGTTATCCACTAATTAGGATGTGGTAATATAAAAACATTATGTGAACAAAGGGGGTACAACAAACATTGTTATTCTATGTATGTTGTCTATTGACGTGCGGCTTGAAGGCCCGGTCACATGTTCGATCCTCGTCCTTTATTTTTTTAATTTGTATATGGGTCTAAATTTGTTTCATGACATGTGGGCCCCTTGGTGTGTAGTTTGTAGCACTTTAATTTGTGGGTCGAAATTTGTTCCATTCCAAGTGGACTATCGGTGTGTAGTTTTGTAGCTTATTTATAATTATTAAAGAGATCAACATAGTTTTTTCAATAATACCATGGTGCGATATTGAAGGTGAGAAAGGACGTGCGAGAGAGCGATGACCGAGCTAGAGGGAAATCAACTAGGGGAGTTGCGTGGGTTGCAACGGCGTTTGGAGTAGTTGTGGGCCGAATGCTACAAAAATATAATCTAAACCTACCTGAATAAATGCCTACATAAATTAATCCAAGGTTGGAGTGCCCCTCGCAATGTAAATACCTCCGGCTTTACGAGGGATGGAGAGGTAGTAGCTTCAACGCGTGGAAGATATGGTATAAGAAAGTGAGGTCAATCGAGAGACATATAGATAGAGAGACAAAGTGAGTGTGGTCCGACATTCATTGAACAAATATATATATGCTCTGGAGAGATATTGTCCGATTGAGCTTTTGGTAAGGGTGAGGGCTGTAAGATACAGCTTGAGAGATGATCCAGTCACAGACGTGTAGATATATTTTGTGCGTAGGAGGAAGCAAGGTCAACCGATCACATATCGTGAGAGAGTATACAATGTGAATAGGTCGAATTGGGCTCAAACATGGTGATATATCGTTTTTCTCCGAGAAAGAGCGAGGTAAATCAAGACACACACACACACACAGAGGGATTGAGTGAGCATGGCCCACCATGAGGTCGAAAGAGTGGCGGTGGCTTGGATGGACTGACCTAGATAGACAATCTGCGTGAAAGAGTATAGAGTGTGTCGGTCGAGGCCCGAACAGGGAGATATATCATTTGTGTGTGAAAGAAAATGAGGTTAAACGAGACTGAGATAAAGAGAGTGAGATTGAGAGAGTGTGGCCCGCCATGCGGAAGAAAGAGTGAGACAGTCTCGAGGGAGTGACCTAGATATACAACGTGTGTTCGTGCGCACGAGAGGTCGGGGGGCTAGATAGGAAATGCATGTATTTAGCGCGAGAGGGTGAGAGGGAGAGGGGGTAGAGAGAGAGAGCTTGGCATGGGGTGCAATGGCGGGTGTGTGAGGTAAATACATTTGGTAATAGGAGTGGGAAAAGGGGTTGTGTAGTTGAGAGACTTAGAGATCGAAACATGGAGAGAAAGAATGAACGTGTGTTGGAAACGATAGCTTGCTAAGGTGGTTAGGAGAGGAAGATTGACCGATACAGGAAGTATATAGCGTTTGTGCGCGGGGGGGGGGGGACTAAAAACAACATTTGAATGTACATAGTACAAGACTTAATATCGATGTTTCAATTCGGTGTACATTGTAAGATTTGAACCGAGGACCAGGCATACGGGTAATTATTTTGAATTCGTGCCATACTAAGTTTCGAAAAGTTGACATTGGCTCAATTTGTTGTGCTATTTTGTAGGTCATATGTTTGAATCCATCCAAAAGTTTGCTCACTACCATGGTGTTCATTATATACATATGAATTTGTATTAAAAAAGTAGCGTGGATACAGTGAAATGCGAAATCCACATTAGAATTGGAGATCGCTACGTGACACACACTCTAATTCAAATAACTAACTACGTGACACACACTCTAATTCAAATAACTAATTATGTGACACACTCTAATCCACGTTAGCGTGGGTACCGTTTCGATTTTTTTTCAAATAACTCCTCATTAATTAATTTATAGTACTCCCTATGTTCACTTTTATAAGACCTTGAAGACATTTCAGACAATGTGCAAAACAGTTCATTTTAAGTTGTCTGAAACGACTTACAAAAGTGAACGGATGGAGTATCTCGTTTCGAATGACTAATTATTGCAAGGAAAACACGGGCATGGTAATACATACAGATTCGTTTGCAAATGAAAGAATATTCGTTTGCATTCTCAAATGTAGGCGCACCAGGCAGACCAGGGTCGTGTCGGGGTGATGCTGCTTCGGTGCCTTAAAGGCAACAGCCCTTGGGTGACTGACATGTGGGCCAGCCACCTGTTGGGCCCACATGTCATGGACACAAAGGCAGGTGCCTTAAGGCACCAAAGCGTAGTCCTGGCGGGGTGGTCGTGTGTGTCGGACGGACGTGTAGCACCCAGCCACCCACCCCCCTCCCCCCAAAAAAAAGGACGACGACAATATAAGTTCGCGCTTCCACATTTCGGATTGAAATATCTGGCGGCCCCAATTCCAGCCCTGCAAAATCTCTCTTCTCCATCGTCCCCTTCCGCGCCCAGATTGCTCAAATCCATAATTCGCCGCCAT
>NC_041381.1:43083745-43085517 GCF_002162155.2 Triticum dicoccoides | reverse complement strand
GGGCTTCACCAACGATCTCGTCCACCGCATCGTAGCGCTCCGCTTCCACTCAAGATCTGCATCCGTGCGCGGCTAGCCAACGCCAGCGCATCACCCTCAACGGCTCTGAAGTGACCTGCACTCTAGCTAGGCGAGCATGCCCAAACGTCGGCCCGAACTAGGTATCCACACATCACTCCCTTATGCACTGTTCCGACGATGTTTGGATATCCTTTCACTGCTCTCTTAGCTTACACGCCTATGAAACTCTGACTTTAACTCTTATTTCTTTTGGAGATATCATCTGAAACAAGCAAATCCATTTTTTAGTGAAGCATGACGGGGCTACGGGATCTGGTACACATCATGCACACCCGTATAACCTTGTAAGTATCTGTCCTCCGGTACAACATCAAGGTCGATTCCTCTTATTTGATCAACTATTCGCCGTGTCAAAAATGTAGAGGGGGATGCAAGGAGCACAAGGCCTGCACATCCAAGCAAGTGGTAACATGGACTTGTACATGGAACATCCCAAGCGCAAGCAGAGCTGCAGCGAGCCTGTACAACGAGCTAGCGTAAGTCCCTGCATTTCATTTAATTCGTA
The DNA here is from genome assembly GCF_002162155.2 of Triticum dicoccoides. Lineage (NCBI taxonomy): Eukaryota > Viridiplantae > Streptophyta > Magnoliopsida > Poales > Poaceae > Triticum > Triticum dicoccoides. Next base: position 43,084,931 of record NC_041381.1, on the reverse strand, counting down.
CTGGCATTCGTGTATGATTTGTGTGCAGTGGCTGATCCACGAATTCAAGTTACCAGGGGCGAACATTTAACTTAAAGAATACGAAGGCACTTGCACTCCGGAAATCAACATATAAATGTGAAGCTACATGCACTTTGAAAACCAGCTAATGATCCAAAGTAGTTCAGATTATAAACACTAAATGATGCAAGAACCAAAAAACACAAAATGCAACATGGTGTACAAGGACTACAAACATGGTCTGTACCTGCCTGAATTATTTGTTCTCTGGCTGAAAATATCGAAGTGTAATTGCATGTATAACCAATGCGCAAACTGCATATCAATATATCTATCCTGCACAAGTATGCCAATAGTTTCAAACAACAGATTAGAAAAGTATCACTATAGGAAACAGGTAATTTGCCGTCTGTGGATTACAGACGGCAAAGACCCAATCCAGACGGCAAAAATTTTGCCGTCACGAAGTAGGCGGCAAACTCAGACGGCAAAGATTAGTCGGCAAAGAATACTTTGCCGTCAGCTTTTTGTCGAGATAACGGCAAAGATTTTGCCGTCAGTCAATATAGTTTTGCCATCTGCCGCAAAAATAACAGACGGCAAAAAACGTGTTCTTTGCCGTCAGTCAAAACGTGTGCTTTGCCGTCATCCACACTAAAGTACAGACGGCAAAGATTATTTTTCATGTTTTAAAAAAGTGACGTATGAGATCAGCAAGCAAATATTTCACGCGATGGTCGACACGGTCAAGGAAACTCCACTACCAATCTTCATATACAATACACATTATCGATATTTCCAAATGGACAAAACCCCACAAGATATACCACACTAGATTGTACACAATACACATTATACAATACGGAGTACTGCATGTCTACCTCACAATACACAACAATATTACACATGAATATCTTCTGGATCCAGCGCGGCTTCGATCTGGTGGAGATGAACAAGGCCACTGCGGGACGCGCTCGATCTGGTGGCGCCAGCGCCGGCTTCGGTAGGTGGCGAGGGCGGAGGCGGGCTGCAGCGGGCGGACGCGGGCGCGTGGCTGAACCGGGCGGCGCTCGGCCGGTTGGGCGGGCAAGCGGCACGTGGCCGGTGGCATGGGCGGAGGCGGGCTTCCATGGCACGGTGGAGGCCGAGGCGGAGGCGAGCTCCGGTGACGCCGCAGAGGGCGAGG
>NC_041381.1:43036247-43083317 GCF_002162155.2 Triticum dicoccoides | reverse complement strand
CAGCGGCGCCGGGGGTTGAGAGGAAGGGGCCGGGGCCGGCGGCGTCGGGGGTTGAGGTGGTGTCGGGCGCCGGCTGCTGTGGATCGAGAGCAGAGAGAGGTACGAGAGAGAAGGGAGAGAGATCGTGGTGAGGGTGGGTGCGGGAGGATAAGGGAGAGAGAGAAAGAGTGGTGGGGGCGCGTCGGGTGTGGGGCGTGGGGTGGGGCGTTGTATGGAGCTGGGATGAGTGGAGTGGATGATGCCATGTCATCGATCCATGTGATCAATCCGCGTCATGTGTTTCTTCTTTGTCGTACGGAAAAAAACACAGACGGCAAAGAGCCTAGTTTGTCGTCTGCTAATAAAAATACAGACAGCAAAGATTCTTTGCCGTCTGTGAAAAAAACTGACGGTAAAGATTTTTTGCCGTCTGTGATTTGTTTCGAAGATGGCAAAGTGCTCTCTTTGCCGTCTGTGTTTTTTTTTGCAGACGGCAAAGTATATTTTGCCGTTAGTTTTTCTTTGCCGTCTGGTGTTGACAGCAAATCTTTCTTTGCCGTCTTGCCCGACAAAAAGCTGACGGCAAAGACGTCCCCTGACGGCGAATTAGATGTTTCTCGTAGTGTATTTATGCTATGTTGTCATGATACGGGGACTTTCTGGTAGATGGCCTCGACGTTTCCTCAAGCTATGAAAATGCACTATAATTTGCTTGTCATCAATGCGTGCAAATCTCTGTCTCTCTCAACATAGTAGATCATCATTAGACACTAAATCCTTCAATGAGCTTGCAAAATACTTGCATTAGATCCCTCATTAGACACTATATATTCATCACCAGGAGCATGTAAAATGTTTGCATCAAATCCTTCATTAGCAGTCTGTTCATTAGACACTTCAGGCTCAAGAACAACATGAGCTTGTATGTTTGCACCAAAAACTTGATTAGATACATCAGATTCAGCTAGTTCAGTATTGATTGGGGGAGTTATAAAATAAGTAGAAATTGGTTTCATTTTCTCATAGATTCCCTACATACAAGCAGTTTTACAACACCGTCAGGTTTAACTATTAGCCATAAATTGAAGAGTTGAATTAGATATAATCAAGGATGTGATGTACCTGCTCGTTGCGCATGCTACTCTTGCAAGCTGCGACTGTCCGTTTGCGCAAGCTCGATGCCATGCCCGTGCTGCCGCCGTTGCCTCCCACGCAGGCTACACCCAGGGTTGGATCTTCATCTTCTTGTCCTTTCGTTCGCTTGAAGCCCGGCGACCGCCCTCCAACGAGGGCGCGAGGAAGTATTGTGTCGGTCTGTCCAGCGGCGGCTAGGTTAGGAGCAAACCAGACTGGAGGCTGGAGCGAATAAATTGGGATTTTTCCTGCTGTCGATCAATATGGGAGGCGCTCATATGGGCCGCGAGCCTGCTATAGGGCCTGCCTTGCACTTATGTTATTGGCCCATCCAAATTGAAACATTTTTCTTCATTTTTTACATTGCCTGCTTGTGCGTTGGGACGAACTAAACTAGCATGGGCCAACCTGGACGACTCAAACTAGGTGCACACTTTCCAGCCACCTGAGGCGGCCGCCCATACCATCCCCTATGGTGGCGTCGCCCCTTTTTGCGTGTATGATTGGATAGTGAAAAATATTCCAGTGGCGCTTTTGATTTACCCACAGAATGGTTGAATTGCTTGTTTCTATTAACTGAGTTCGCCAATAATGTGAAGGTTGCTAGTCTTTTCATCCTATTGTAGATTGCTTAGATCTCAATATGCCAAAAGTAATCGCATGAAATATACAGTAAAAGCCAGTGTAATGTGTTTGGCTACAACTAGTCTGACTACACGTCCTGATATAACATATCAAGGATGCACCATCTTACCAGATTAACCATTCGACTTACCCATGCAGTGTGGGAAGAAAGAAGTATTGGGACTGCGTATCCAAGCAATTGATGCCATGGACTCCTGTGTACAACCTTGTAAGCGAAAAAGAAGTTGCAGTGTGCCTGTACAAAGAACTAGCATAAGTTCAGTTACCTGCTTCTCGGAATTTTAGTTAGCCACTTATTGCAAAATTGTTCAATTACGTTGCTTGGCTTAATTTAGTTTGCTACTGATTACATAATGGCACAGCCTGTTAATCATATTGTAGACTGCGCCTATCTATGTGTTTGATACTTATTGTTAAGAATTACCTGTTTGCCTTAACTTAAATATCTACTTGTTTGTTTAACTGATTTGCTGCTGCAACATCGGGTTACAATGATGTTAATAACTACTCCCTCCGTCCCATAATATAGGACGTTTTTTGACACTAGCATAGTGTTAAAAAACGTTTTACATTATGGGACCGAGGGAGTACTTTTCAGCATCCAATTGAAACTATTTAATTCCTTGTTAGTTTAACTGGTTTGCTGTTATAACTCCCAGTTGAGATGTTTTGCTAACTTCAACTTTTCTGAATCCCATCGGCACTTTAATGGCAAAACAGGTTAGCCCAAGATCAAAGAGCGAGGTCCCCATGGACGTTGCATCATCCCACAGCAGTGGCACCGGCCCAATCGTGCATTATGAATTGCCAACTGCTAATGCTCTAGAGGCTAAACTAGTGGTAGAAAGAGATTCTGCTTCTGCACTTAGAGATGAAGTTGACAAGTTGAGGAAGCAAACAGCACAATCACAAGCAGTACTCAAGACAACCATTAAATATTTGGTGGATTTCAAAACAAAGCAAGATGAGACTGACCAGATTGTTAAGGTCCTGAAGGAAAAAAGGAAATTAAATTCCTACTTGGTAAATCATAGGTGAAATGTTATTTCCATAGTTGAATAACCTTTGTGATGTTTGTTCATGTAATCAATCAAACCATTTGTTTTAGAGATCATGTAATATTTTTTTTGTTTTTTGGTTTGTAATTTTATTTGAGCACAAGTCTGTATTAATTGATAAGACTCGGAGACATTTCATTTGGATTGTTGTGCCAGACCTACAAATATGCCAATCGGGCTGAATGTGCATTCAGCAATAGTAGTAGTATAGATGGACCATAAGTGGCACGCATCGGAAAGGGCCGAGATGCTGGCTAAAAAAAGATGTTGTTGTAGCCAAAAAAAAGTACAGCGGCCTGGCTTATGTATGTTAGTTGATATTATTGATCCATATACTCTATAAGTGTTTATATGTATGTTAGTTCTGTACATTCTTGGTTGATTGACTCGGTATTTGAATCTTGATACATCGCTTGTGTACATATCTAAATGGGAGTACACATTATGATGCGTGTGACATTTGAGTTGGACATGAAGTGTTCCAAATATTCGAATTCACCTTAAGCTGGATACTAGTTTCTGAATTTGAGTATCGGCATTTGTAAACCATATTCATATATGACAGTGGAATACATCTTTGTCGTCCTTTTGAAGATATATAAAAACACATAGAACGATTTATAAAGATTCATATAGGAATACAAAATGGATTCGAATTTAGTTGCAAGGGTAAACATGGATGCTTATTGTCCCAAAATTCGAAAGAAGCTGCAAAATGTCCACTCCCACGTCGGCTGCCCGAAGCCAAGTGTTTGGGAGATGGAAATTACTGTCTACCCATTACACGAACAATCCATCGGCCCGACTTCCACTGCTCTAAATAGGGGTAGGTTAGTAACTTCAATTAGACGTGACACGACCGCCTCTGAGCCCATTCCGACACGGTGGGCGTCAAACATGGGCGGCAAAACACATTTGATTCAAGCTCGTCCGAAAGACCTCTGTTTATCCCTCCATTCCCCATTCATACACGGTGGGCGCCGAAACAAACTCGACTTGGCCGAAATCGATGTAGGCACATATTTTCAATTGGGGCAGGTTTGTAACTTCACTCAGACGTGACACAACTGCCCTACCTGTCAGCCCCGTTCATACACCGTGGGTGCCGACCATGGGCACAAACCACCCTCTCCTCGCCCGAAATCGCTCTGGGCAAATATTGGCGAGATGCGAGATTACCGTCCTATCCCCAACCGACGAGACGTCCAAATTTTAAACGGGGGCCAAGTTCGTAACTTTCCCATATTTCAGACAGGCGCATCCCAAAAACATGGTTCCCTGTACCTCTCCCTCCATTTTCCCATTCATACACCGTCCGCGCTAGAACACCCCATCCTGACACCAGCCTCCGTCCACGACCCCATCCATCGCCGCCGTCCTCCACCACATCCATCGCCACCGTCCTCCACCATGCCAGAGCGCCTACCAAGACTGTGTCGTCCACTGCTAGAGATGGACGTTTCTCATCCATGGCGACGGACCAATAGCCTTGCATCGCGTTCTCTCGCTTCATCGGCGTCGTTGTCCTCTTTGTGGGGGCCGCTCACACGACCTTCTCTTCCACCGCAACGGGACTTATCCCCCGATGCACCCGTCTACCGTCGCAGATCTGCTTCAACGCCACCGACAACCATCGCACCCCCGATGCCTACACGACGCCGCAAGAGAGGTGGTACTTCATATCTCCTCAACTTTTTGATCTCAACCAGAAAATAGATCTTAACTTGGTTCTTAGTTCGAAGCAAACAATGGATGCTAAATATCATTTCTCCGGTTTGCAGCTTCAAATCTGCCATGGCACAGCCATAATACGGTTTAATTGATCATGTTGGTTCCGTGGTGGTTTCTTTAATAGAAATCGGAGGAAAAACCTCTTTTGCTAAAAAATATGCTTAGAGTTTCCCCCTTTTATGATCACTATACGATCAGAATACGTGCTTCGTGTCATAATAACACTACTCCACGCATCAAGCTAAACCAGCTTAGATGTTCAAATACGAATCTGATATTATTAAAACAGAGTTGTTTAATTGGTCAGCTAAATGTTCCTAAATTAGTTTCGAAAATGCATGTTTGCCGCTCGGGTGTGTATCTCTACAGGGTGCCCACGGTGGGCCAGCCCACCCTGGGATTTTGGGTCGTCCCAGGCCCAGATTCCCCTCTGTTCTGCTGCGTGCTTCCGATCTCTACTCGCCCCCAGCCGCCTGCCTCGCCGGTGACTTGTCATCCCCGGATGGCATGACTCTAGGAGGAGACGCCGAACTAACAGGAGGCCAGGAGCCGCTCACCCAACAGCGTCACCGCTGCCCGGGCGTGCCGCCGTGCCTACCTTCCCAGTCCGTTCAGGGCTCAGGCATGCAACACCCACCAAGCCAACCCGATTTATCATGAGATACGTCCTCAACACTCAGCAGCCACTCCTCATCACCCATTTTCTAATTGATTCATTACTCATTAGGTAGGACTGTCATTAGGGTTTGTTGTGTGCTTAGTGCTACCTACACTTAATGGTTCGGATGTATTTCGGTAATCTTTAGTGCCTCTAAAGTTCACAGGGTTTTCAAAATTCCGGCCCTCGGAACAGAAACTAGTCATTTTGGATTGTTGGTCGTAGTGACATTGACCCAGATTACTACTGCAAGCCAGGTTTGTTGACAATTTTACTTGTCTTTCTTACTCATTCGATATAATATCCAATTATTCACGTCGATTAGTTGCAAACAATAAGTGCTAGACAAACTTCTTCATTCAGATTTTGGACGGTCTCTTACTGCAGTTACAATTCTGCATACCTGTCCTAATAAGCTCACAAGTAAATGATTGATTCACTACATCTATGCTTGCCTTGTCATATTTGTTGTCAATATTCTTTTAGGGTGGACCACCCTGTTTCTTAATACTGGAACCGTAGACCTGAGTGAATAGTATTTCTCTATGTGATCTCTTCCATCATGTGTGGGTAACGAACATTGCATTGTATAGAAAGAAAGTGTCATTTCCAGCTTTTACATAGGTTTCGATCTTTTACATGGAATACAATCTGCCTACTTGCTTTGTGTCGCACTACCAACACTCCACCCTTGAAGCTAAACATTACGCCACTCATAATTGCTTAGTTTATTTGTTCAAAAATGAATTTCATATGATTCTAATGTTCCTACTTCAGTTTTGAAATGTGTGCCTGCCTGTTATAGAGACATAAGGGGTTTGTATTTTTGTGTGTGGTCTGGTCAGCACGGTTGGGGAGGTGAACTTTGCATATGCAGGGGTTTATAGGGAGACACTCTCAAAGTTGAATCCGCAATGCATTCCATAGATAATCTGACTACTTTTTATGTTTTCATGAATCTCAGATTCTGAACAGCATCATAATGATTATGAGCTTGCGCGCATAAAAAGAATAAAGCAGAACAATGCCACGGCTGTCAAACTTGGCATTAAGGGACTGAAATCAAGTCTGGATGCAATGCAATGCAAACGCTCTCCACCTACAGATTCATGCTCAGAATATGATCCTAACAGTGATTCTGAGCTAGAGGGAGACCTAAGTCAATGTAGCTCCCTAGTGGAGGAGTCATAGGAAGATGCCCTATCTTATTCACCCATCAAGGTACTTGCTCTAACTTTCCAAGGTTACATTGCTCGCACATATCTTGCAACTGATGCTTTGCATTGCTTCTACTTTGTTGAACTGCCATTAGCTTAGTTTACACATCGTGTATGTGAATACGCCCTGCCTATCCATTTTCAGTACATATTCCATCTGTCATCATACCATATTTATCCATTCAAATGATGTTCTTGTGTATCAGACGTTCAAAAGGAAGAGGGCGATTGCAGATCATGGAGGAGCACAAGCAAAGTATTTGGAAAAGGTAGTGGCACCTGATAAATCAAATAGCCCATTAGGTGTAGTTGCAATATCACCTGACCCACAAAATACCCCAACTCTAGCAGACTCTAGCCCTACTACACTGGTCATTTCTGATGCCCCAACTCAGCAGACCCCAACTGCAGCAAATAGTATGATTATGCTAGTTGACATAGCACCAGCTGTACGACGCAAAACCCCCATTCCAGCAAAGAGTACACCAAATCCAGTTGCCAAATCCCTTTTCAAATCAGAGAGAGCCCCAATTGCAGCAAATAGGACCCCTGTTCCATTTCTTCCCAGTTTAGAAGACGGAGCTTATGTTGTTGTCAGGAACTTTGTGCGCATCTTTCCTTCATGGAAATATTATATCGCAGACACAGAACAATTTCCAGTTTTCCTCTGCAACTTACGCGTAAGTAATGTACTAATGTTATTCATGGTCATTACTGCATATGTTTCTGCTGACAGAAGACACAAGATTTCATTCTTTTAAATAGGTGAAGAGCAAACTGGATTGTGATGACGAGAAAGAGTTGGTTGCGCTTTTCAAGCACTCGTTGATGAAGTATCGTTCCTACTTGAGGCAAGCGCACTTCAATGGCAAGCCTCTGAACGAAATTTCTGTAAAGTCTCTGGTGCTACATTTATCCGACGGTGACTGGAATAATCTTGTTACAAATTGGTCACGGCTGCAGCGTAAGGTACTATCTATGATATCACATCACAATTTGAACTACATTTCTCCAGTTGCCTTAATGTCTCACTTGTACGAAAACTGTTAGCAGAAGAACATTCGTTCTCAAGGGACCACAGAATCTCGCAACTATACTGCACACTGCATTGCTCTCGTGAGTACCTCTTGCCCTGTATGACGATACTTACTTTCATAGCTGTTTGATTATGTAGCATCACTGCACATGTTAGCCTCGTAATCTCCCATTTGGTGGACATTATAAGATCCTTATGGACTCTTACACAAATTTAGAATCAACCCTATGCTTTTGAAGAGGTTTAGCTCTGCAGTCCTCTTGTAAGGACTGAACGTGGTCTATCATTCTACTTACATTAACAGCTACTCCCTCCATCCCATAATATAAGAATGTTTTGTACAGTACATGAGTGTTCAAAACACTCTTGTATTATGGGAAGAGGGCTTTGTTCATTTTTTAGCATTCTGCATCTTATCTCCCTCGCCCACCATTTACTAAAAAAATCAGATCTATATTTAATCTTACCAACAAGTAGAATACATAGACAATGCCAGTGTAGAAGTGTAGCCCATTGCTCTTGTCAGTACATTTTGTCCTTTAACGCTTGTACTTCCAAGGATTGGTAGTTGATTATGTAGCATCAATCTGCATCTTATCTTCATTATCCTCTATCCCTTCCAATATTATCATATCTATAATTACTCTCTACAAAATGTAGAGTACAGGCAATGCTTATGAAGAAGATTTTGTGCTGAAATTCTTGAGTTATCCTTCCCTTGACATGGAGAAGGGCATTATAAAGCCGATGTTAACTGTTAATGTAAGTTAGTCCTTCTAAAGCCATTATCCTCAACTGCTGTTTAATTTGCTCATACTCCCTATCGTTTACTGCTGTTTAGTTTGCTGTTTCTACCAAAATGCATGTTCGTAAGAACCGTAAGTTCTAAGTTTTACTTGTAAAACCAAATGTCTTGTTCATACCATGCACATTACTTAATACTCCCTATATGTATGCTTGGTTTTGTGGATCTATAATCCAGTGTGTGGTGAAGCAGCCCATGTTTGCACCTTGTCATCTCCTGTTTTATCTTACTGATGTGGCTGATGATATGAACAACATGCCATGCACATTATCTAAAATAGATACAATGATTTTCTTTGCCCTTCATCTATGTTTGTTATGTTGACATGGTAATCCAGTAGTGTGGTGAAGCTCCCCGCATTATGAACAATGCCAAATTATGCTATTGATATTTTGAACTTACTCTTTATTTTCTAATTTGAAATTGGATAGAATTGACAGAACAATTATCATCTTTGTTTATACACGTGCAAAACCTGTCATCTCTCTGCTTTGTTTCAGGGTGATATGCCTGATGGCATGCACAAGTCTGCTGAAGGCTGTGAGACAAACCCAACATATATTGCAGCAAAGAAGGCAAAACATCTTGAAGATAGCGAGACAACCCCAAAGTCTTGTCTTGATGCAGTGTTCAAGTTACTTGAGACCAACAGTCAGACAAGCTCACAGAATTCATTGTCTGAATCAGTTCCACTTCTTCAGTCCCAAGTTCTAGCAGAAAGGCATTCTACAACTCAACTTCGACTTGAAGTCCTATCTCTAAGAAAGATTGCGGAGAACACCAATGAGAACCTCATCGCTAAACAGCTACACCTGGAAGCTATGACCGACATGCTAGGCCGGTCTCACAGCCTTGCTCAGCAGCTTGCGCAGCAGTTCCCCCGCAAGGCTAACCTTTCTTGAACTGTCTTGGAAGTGGTCTCGGTTTAGTATTATTTTTGTTACGCTGCAATGGTGCCCAGTTTTTGTAATCTGCTTCTTCGTTGCGCTTTATGATCACTGGTGGTGAACTTTGATGCCCAGTGGATGTAATATACCTTAAATCCTTTATTGTATAGTGTAGGTTTATTCCTAGTTACTATGCCGTAATTTCTTTATTGTGTAGAGTAGGTTTGTTCTTAATTCCTACTAGTTACTGCCATCATTCGCTATCTGAAAAAAAATCAGATGTAGTCGACCGGGCCAAAACATTCGATAACAGGCCAGGTTTTCAGCGGGCCACAATTGGGCCGGCCTGCGTCTTTCTTGGGCCCGAATGATTGGGGCCTTCACACATTGTGCCAGGCCCAAACTGACACCGGCCTATATTTTAGTTGGGCCTTTTGTCGACCCAGCACTTAGTTCGGCCCAGGTAGCGTTGGGCCATTAACAGGATGAATATTGTACTGGCCTGTTACAACCGAGATGAAACCACGGGCCTTTAGCAGGCCAAAATGCATGTTGGGCCTCAATTTTCACTAGTCGTCGACGGGCCTTCAGCAGGCCGAAATGTAGACCGGGCCAGTATGGGCCCAGTTAGCTCACGGGTCGTTACCAGGCCGAAACATATCTTGGGCCTTAGTTGGCCCACTAATATCATGGGCCTTTAAGAGGCCGAAAGCTTAGTACATGCATCAACGGGCCAAATTACGCGACAGGCCTTCAACAGGCCCAAAGTCATGTTGGGCTTAATTGTTGCCACCTTTAGCACGGGCCGTTAGTGGGCCTCATGTCCCATTGGACCATATATGGCCCATGGGCAGCACGGGCCATTCCCAGGCCGAAAGTCACACCGGGCTGAAATGGGCCCATGTCTACATCAGGCCTCTAACAGGCCGAAAGTCACTGGGTTGTAGTTGGGCCCGAATATTCGGCGAACAATTAACGGGCCAGATCTGGCTTCGGTCCGCAAATGGGCCCAAATATTGGGCGAACATAACGGGCCAGATCTGGCTTCGGGCCGTAAATGGGCCCAAATATTCGGCAAACAATTAACGGGCCAGATCTGGTTTCGGGCTGTAAATGGGCCTTTATTAAGCAGGCCGTTATTGGGCTAGCCCACTAGTACCTGATTAAGTTCTACGGGCCTTTGACTAGGCCGGCCTTTTTAACCTATATGGGCCTCTGTTGGGCCCAGCCACGTGTCAATGTACCATAGGCATGTCTCCTCCAATGGACGGGCGACATCTGGCCCACTGACGAGCAGACAGGTGTTCCCTTCGGCCAATAAGAATTTTACACGTGGAAATTTCCCATTGGTCGGGGCTGTTAACGGGTTATCGGATCCGAAACCCGACCCGATAGCTTAACGGCGTTCCGTTACGGTGGATGCCATGTGTCGGTCACCCTTGACGAAAGCACTTCTGTGACGCGCGATTTATCGTCATGGAAGTGGACACTTCTGTGATGATAATTTTGGTAATGTCATGGAACACTTATACGACAGCACATGTATGACTATCTTGATTCTGTCATAAATTTGTCATGGATGTACATGCATGACAAAAAACGCGACCAACTGTGATAAACACGTATCATCACCGAAGTGTATTTTTTTTGTAGTGAGTCCGAAAAATCCCTCATACCAGGGAATAACGCCCTTGCCTCGTGTTCTTCCCGGGTGTTCAGGATTTCCCAGGGCGCGCGTAAGCTCGTCGTTCTCTCTGTTGGGCGTGAACACCCCCGTTCGAGCTTCTTCTATTGCGTAAAGTATCTTTTGTTCGGCTCCTTTTAGACTTTCCTTCTACGAAACCAGGCCTGTCTTCGGGTCCAACGCCCCCCCCCCCCATGCGCATAGAACCAAGTTCTGCACCTGGGGGCAGCTCCTAGTAATTGGAGTGACCCCTGCATCATCCATCTCTTGATCGGACTTATCCCACTTAGGCATTGCCACCGCGTAGCCACCTGGACCCAGCCTATGAAACTGCGTCTTTTTTGCGGCATTGGCCTTGTTTTTTATCGATCGTTCCTTAGATAATTCTGAATCCTTGAATTTCACGAAATCGTACCAGTGTTCTCTTCGCTTCTCTAGTGTTCCCGTGAATTCTGGAGTCTTCCTTTTTGCAGTGAGGTAGTTGGCCCATACAATTTTCTTGTGGGTGTTGAATGCAATTGCCATCTTCTTAAGAGCAGCGCCCTTGACTTTCTCCAAATCTGCTTCAGTGAAATGATCTGGTAGGGTGAAATGTTTCATCAGAGATTCCCGAAGGTCTTTTTTGGCTCTATCGTCGACCCAAGTAACATCTGGATGTTTAGTCTTTGGCTCTTTCCATTCTTGAATGGAGATCGGGAGTTTGTCCTTCACAAGAACTCCGCACTGACGAGTCCACTTGTTTGCAATGTTCTTAGGCGTCAGGGGTTCGCCACTAGGTTTGACGGATTCAATGTTGTACTTTACACCATCCTTCAACAATCTTCTTGGGCCTTGCTTTGTCCTGCTATCTGTAGAAGCAGATTTGCTTGATCCGAAGGGCTGAAAGAAGGAAGATCGATTCGTTCATATATCTTAAAATAAAAAAACATGTGATGATCACCAGATGCCTGATATACCTCGCCGGTAGTCTTTGTTATTTCAAGATCAGCATTCTTTGTGTCATCATAAACATTGTTTGTGTCATCATAATCAGAATCATAGTTCATGACTTCATCATCTCGGTCGTCGAGATCGAATATCTTTTCATCACCCTCTCCGGTATTGTTCAGATATTGGGAGCCATCATCTACTTCATTCAGATCATCTAGCCTGCATGGGCTGCGTATGATGTCGAACAATTCCTCTTCTCTGTCTCTGTCGGTATTGTCCGCCATAGCTTTTACTTAACTAATACAGAAGAAACATAGAACAATTTAGTATTCAAATTACAATGCATGGATGCAATCAATAAGGAAAAACTGAATCATATAGTACATAATATATATGCACCGTCTCGATTAATATATAATCTCGAATACATCACCATCTCGAATAATATATATAATCTCGAATACATCGTCTCGAATATTATATATCGAATACATCACTGGCTAGGTACCTAATAAAGATCGAGTACTGCAGAAGAATCTAGGGCACCACTCGCGGTTCCTGGGGCGCGGGCGGTGGACACCCAAAGAGAAGGAACCATCACGGGATCATATCTCCGGTCATCTGCCCAAAGAACCTGCCAAGTAGTGGAGAACCTAACGTCGTCCATAGCAGCCATGTAGCGATGGACGTGCTCGTCTTCCTCCCTGACACGCCGACGCACCACCTCCGGCGGGGCCGGCTGCCTCTGCACCGAATGTGGCCCATGCGAACGCCACCAAAGGAGATCAGGGTCGACGATGGGACCCGAGGCCGGGTTCCTCATGGCGCGCCCCTCCAGGTAGCACCTCCCAGTGCCAGCCCGGCGGAGCCCAGTCCCGGACATGGATCCTCTGAAGCATGACGTCGTCACAAACGGGTCGACAGCGAGGATGCGGGCCAGGCATATCGTCGAGAACAAATACTATATGCCCGCAAAAAGTAACATTAATCTAACATCCTATATGCAAATTCTAACAATTTGACATTAATCTAATTCATGCATCTAGCTAAAACTAATTCTAAAATTTCTAACATTTTTTATTATATAACTAACATTTCTAATATTTCTATAACTAAAAAACAGAAAAATTGCTAACATTTCTATAACTAAAAAACAGAAAAAAAATTATAACATTTCTAATATTTCTATAACTAAAAAACAGGAAAAATTTATAACATTTCTATATAACTAACATTTCTAAAAATATTTCTATAACTACAAAACAGAATAATTTCTAACATTTTTATAACTAAAAAACAGAAAAAAATCTATAACTAAAATTCTATAATGTGTGTGTGTGTGTATTGTGTACATGTGTGTGAGTGTGTGAACATGGCCGCCGGGGTGAGCTCACCGGCGAGGCGGCGATGGGGCGGCGACAACGGGGCGGGGCGGGGCGACGGGGACGACGGGGACGGGGACGGCCGGGGTGGCGACGAGGGGCGGGGACGGCCGTGGTCGGCGATGAGGGGCGGGGGCGATGAGGGGCGGGGGCGGCGATGTCGATAGGGATGGCGTCGATCGGGGCAGGGCGGCGCGACGGAGGGAAGAAACAGGGAGGGAAAGTGAATTTTTTTTCAACTATTGTATATATAGGATGGACCTTTAGTACCGGTTGGTACCACCAACCGGTACTAAAGGTCTGTTTTGGCCTGGCCAAGCGGCGGGAAGCGCCAACCTTTAGTACCGGGTCGTAGCACCAACCGGTACTAAAGACCCCCTCTTTAGTACCGGTTGCAGCCACCACCCGGTACTAAAGGGGGTGCGCTGGCGCAGTGCGGTGCGACAAGTTTAGTCCCACCTTGCTAGTCGAGGGGCTACCGCACTGGTTTATAAGCCCCAGTGCGGTAGCTCTCTCGAGCTCCTCTCCTAAGCAGGCCTATTGGGCCTACCTGTCCAGTGCTGCCCTATGGGCCTACTGGGCCTTTGCGGGCCTGCATCCTGGCCCAACAGAAGGTTGTGTTTCTAGTCGTATGCAGGCCACTTTGGCCCAGTAGGCGGGCTTTTTTATTTTCTTAATTTTTTTGCTTTATTTATTTTTGAGTTGTTTTTTGCTGTATTTAGAGTTTCTTACTGAATATTTTTGCTTTACGTACAAAAAATTACAAACTTTCTGTTAGTGCCGGTAGTTTTCAAATTTGAATAGTTTAAATTTTGAATTATTTGAAATTTTTGTGAATCACTAGTTTGTGGATAACACATAACTACCCTAACTATTACAGAGATTCCCTCCTGGGTGTGAAACACAGAAGAAAGTGAAGATAGTGAAGCCGATCACATCCCAGATCTTTGGGTGTGAAACTTTTTCTTCGCGTGTGTCCCTTTGCACCGTAGCCATTGAAAATATTCATCATTTAACCGGATGCTTGGGTCAACATTCACTGTGAATGGAGCAATTTCATCAAACTTTTCATAATTTCTGACATGTCTGTCTTGTCATCCACTCCCATGATGTTTCTTTTCCCTGAAAGAACTATGTGGCGCTTTGGCTCGTCGTATGATCCATTCGCTTCCTTATCTTTTCTTTTTCTCGGCCTGGTAGACATGTCTTTCACATAAAAAACCTGCGCCACATCATTGGCTAGGACGAATGGTTCTTCTGCATACGCAAGATTGTTGAGATCCACTGTTGTCATTCCGTACTGCGGGTCTTCCGTTACCCCGCCTCGTGTCATATTGACCCATTTGCACCGAAACAAAGGGACCTTCAAACCACCTCCATAGTTAAGTTCCCATATGTCCTCTATGTAACCATAACATGTTTCCTTTCCTGTGTTGGTTGTTGCATCAAAGCGGACACCACTGTTTTGGTTGGTGCTCTTCTTATCTTGGGCGATCGTGTAAAATGTATTCCCATTTATCGGGTACCCTTTGAAAGTCATTATATTTGAAGATAGTAACTGGGACAGCGAGTATAGGTCATCTTCAATATTGCCATCATGCATGGCACATTTCTGCAACCAACCGGTGAAAGTCCTCGTTTGTTCACGTGTAATCCAGTCGTCAGACTTCTCCGGGTGTTTGGAGTGTGGAAAATTCTTGTGTTCCTCCATATACGGAGCCACCAAGGCGGAATTCTGTAGAACTATGTAGTGTGCTTCAGCGAGAGAATGCCCGTCCATACATATTATTTGATCCCCTCCTAGCGTGCCTTTTCCATCCAGTCTGCCCTTATGTCGTGATTCGGGAACACCAATCGGCTTAAGGTCAGGAATAAAGTCAATACAAAACTCAATGACCTCCTCATTTTCATGGCCCTTCGTGATGCTTCCTTCTGGCCTAGCACGGTTATGAACATATTTCTTCAAGACTCCCATGAACCTCTCAAAGGGGAACATATTGTGTAGAAATACAGGACCCAAAACGTTAATCTCTTCGCAAAGGTGAACTAGGACGTGCGTCATGATGTTGAAGAAGGATGGTGGGAACACCAACTCAAAACTGACAAGACATTGCACCAAATCATTCTGTAACCTTGGTATGATTTCTGGATTGATTACCTTCTGAGAGATGGCATTGACGAATGCACATAGCTTTACAATGGCTAATCGAACGTTTTTCGGTAGAAGCCCCCTCAATGCAACCGGAAGCAGTTGCGTCATAATCACGTGGTAGTCATGAGACTTTAGGTTCTGGAACTTTTTCTCTGCCATATTTATTATTCCCTTTATATTCGACGAGAAGCCAGACGGTACCTTCATGTTGAGCAGGCATTCAAAGAAGATTTCCTTCTCTTCTTTGGTAAGAGCGTAGCTGGCCTGACCCTGATGTATGCCATCTTTTCCGTGCATACGTTGCTGGTCCTCCCGTGCCTCTGGTGTATCTTTTGTCTTCCCATACACGCCCAAGAAGCCAAGCAGGGTCACGCAAAGATTCTTCGTCACGTGCATCACGTTGATTGTGGAGCGGACCTCTAGGTCTTTCCAATAGGGCAAGTCCCAAATATAGATTTCTTCTTCCACATGGGCGCGCGTCCGTCAGCGTCCTTCGGAACAGGTTGTCCGCCAGGACCCTTTCCAAAGATTACCTTCAAATCCTTGACCATATCATGTACATCGGCACCAGTACGGTGGCGAGGCTTCGTCCGGTGATCTGCCTCACCTTTGAAATGCTTGCCTTTCTTTCTTACGGGATGCCTGCTCGGAAGAAATCGACGATGTCCCAGGTACACATTCTTCCTACAACTCTCCAAATATATACTGTCGGTATCATCCAAACAGTGCGTGCATCCGCGGTATCCCTTGTTTGTCTGTCCTGAAAGGTTACTGAGAGCAGGCCAATCATTGATGGTCACGAACAGCAACGCATTTAGGTCAAATTCTTCCTGTCTGTGCTCATCCCACGCACGTACACTTGTTCCATTCCACAGTTGTAATAGTTCTTCAACTAATGGCCTTAGGTACACATCAACGTCGTTGTCGGGCTGCTTAGGGCCTTGGTTGAGCACTGGCATCGTAATGAACTTCCGCTTCATGCACAATCAAGGAGGAAGATTATACAAACATAGAGTCACAGGCCACGTGTTATAGTTGCTGCTCTGCTCCCCAAAAGGATTAATGCCATCTGCGCTTAGACCAAACCATACGTTCCTTGGGTCACCTGCAAACTCCTCCCTGTACTTTCTCTCGATTTTTCTCCACTGCGAACCGTCAGCGGGTACTCTTAACTTTCCGTCTTTCTTACGGTCTTCTCCGTGCCACCGCATCGCCTTCGCATGCTCTTTGTTTTGGAACAAATGTTTCAACTGTGGTATTATAGGAGCATACCACATCACCTTGGCAGGAATCTTCTTCCTGGGGCGCTCGCCCTCGACATCACCAGGGTCATTGCGACTGATCTTATAACGCAATGCACCACATTCCGGGCAAGCGTTCAAATCCTCGTACGCACTGCGGTAGAGGATGCAGTCATTAGGGCATGCATGTATCTTCTGCACCTCTAACCCTAGAGGGCAGACAGCCTTATTTGCTTCATACGTACTCTCGGAAAATTCGTTGTCCTTTGGAAGCATATTCTTTATCATTACCAGCAACTTTCCAAATCCCTTGTCAGATACACCATTCTCTGCCTTCCATTGCAGCAATTCCAGTGTGGTGCCCAACTTTTTTTTGTCAGCTTCGCAATTCGGGTACAACAATTTCTTGTGATCCTCTAACATGCGCTGCAACTTCTTTCTCTCCAAATCACTTGCGCAATTTCTCTTTGCATCGGCAATGGCCCGACCTAGATCATCAGCGGGCTCATCTGATGCCTCTTCTTCAGCTTGTTCCCGCATTGCCGGCTCAGCTTCTTCCTCCATTGTTGTATCATCGTATTCAAGGAACCCATGGCCAGGATAGATGTCGTCGTCCTCTTCTTCTTCATTGTCTTCCATCATAACCCCTCTTTCTCCGTGCTTGGTCCAAACATAATAGTGGGGCATGAAACCGGACTCAAATAGGTGGACGTGAATGGTTCTTGACATAGAGTAATTGTGACCATTCTTACAGCCAGCACATGGACAAGGCATAAAACCATCCGCCCGCTTGTTTGCCTCAGCGGCAAGCAGAAAAGTATGCACGCCATTAATGAACCCGGGAGAGCATCGGTCATCATACATCCATTGTCGACTCATATCTTCATTATACACAACACCGAATAGACCAAATTAATACAAGTTCATACATAAAGTTCATATACAACACTTAATTAAATGCAACATAC
The DNA here is from genome assembly GCF_002162155.2 of Triticum dicoccoides. Taxonomy (NCBI): domain Eukaryota; kingdom Viridiplantae; phylum Streptophyta; class Magnoliopsida; order Poales; family Poaceae; genus Triticum; species Triticum dicoccoides. Next base: position 43,065,810 of record NC_041381.1, on the reverse strand, counting down.
AAATAACTCTCTAGCTAAAGAATTTAAATGCAACAACAAATGTGATCAAGAATGCAACTAAGGTAACAATTGATCCAACAGCATAATGATACCAAGCCACACTATCAATGGCATATTTTCTAATCTTTCTAATCTTCAACCTCATTTTCTCCATCTTGATCTTGTGATCATCGACGACATCGGCAACATGCAACTCCAATTCCATCTTCTCCCCCTCAATTCTTTTCAATTTTTCTTTCAAATACTCGTTTTCTCTTTCAACTAAATTTAACCTCTCGACAATAGGGTCGGTTGGAATTTCTGGTTCACATACCTCCTAGATAAAAATATCTATGTCAACTTGATGGGCATAATTTGTCGTAAACACGAAATGCAACAACTAGTTTTAAAAGATAATATACCACATCCGAATCATAACAAGGACGAGGGCCGACGGGGACGGATATCAAAACCATGGCACTATGTATAACAAACAACGTATGGGTAAGATAATTATACGAGTAACTATATATCCAAATCACACAAACATCAATTTGGTAATGTAAAACATTCATGAACAAGAGCCTCACCACAAGGTGGTGCCGGCGAAGGGACGGTGCGGGCGATCAACGGTGGTTACGACGGAGATTTAGAAGGCACAAGTAAACCACACCTACATATGCAAACTAAGTGTTATTTTTGACCTCAAATTGCATATAAATCAAATACTAGCAAATATAATTCCTCCCAAATTAATCACTATACAAAGCATTGCAAGAGCTAATCTAGCAATGAGAGTTGAAAGGACAAAGTTGCTAACCTTTGTGATCATTTGAATGGATGGGGGTAGTCCTGGCCATGGGAAGCCCGGCCCGGCCGACCCGGCCAGACCCGGCCCGATGCTGCCCCCGGGCCGGGCTCGGACCTAGTTTTTGAGCCTAAAGGCCGGGCCGGGCCGGGCCCGGGCCTGAGTTTTTTGTGTCGGGCTTGGCTAGGCCCGGCCCGAAGCCCGGCCCGGCCCGAAGCCCGGCCCGGCCTGAGGTTTGGCCAGGTATAGATGGGGGCCTTCAAATCTTAACAAATTTTGGGCAAAATTTGTGAGGAGCTCGAGGAAGAGAGGGGAAGAACAGAGGAAGTGAGGGGAAAGGGGAAGAACAGAGTGGCTCGGGTGGACGAAGGGTTTATGTACGTCGACCTTTAGTACCGGTTCGTGCCACAAACCGGTACTAAAGGTGCTGGTCGGGCCCCAGACTGACAACATCCTGCCACCACTCTCTATAGTACCGGTTCGTGGCACGAACCGGTGCTAAAGGTTCGCCACGAACCGGTACTAATGAGAGCGGCCGGCTAGCCGTTGGAACCGGCACTAATGGACACATTAGTGCCGGCTCAAAATCAAACCGGCACTAATGTGTCTCAGATTTACCCCTTTTTCTACTAGTGTGTCACCGAGGGTTAATACTCGCCCTTTCTTCTACTACCCTAGTCGTGAAGGCTGTGGTAGCCCGACCCAGGTTGCCAATGGAGACCATGAGTCGGATCCTGCTCTAGCACATCTGGTGCGCTACCTAAGAGCGCAAGAGGCACTATTTGATCAGGTCACTAATGACTTGATTGCAACCCACGTGACACTTGCACTCCTAACACTTGTGAGAAGGGAAGCGGCAACCGACACCGACACCCCGATAGTGCTGCTTGGGAGGCCAGCTGAGCCCCCAAGGTCTGCTCCTGTCAACAACCCCGGCAATGCCTTCGCCTCCCCAGTGGAACTCCGTCATCTCTTGGAGACCTACTCCAAAGGGATTGTGACCACAAGACCCCACGAGGGACATCATCGTTATCCCGGCCCTGCAGCTCCCCATCCTACCCCGACCAACTCTGACACTGAAGCTCACAGAGAAGCTTCAACATCTATAAGATACGCCCGGCTAGATGTCAACGAGGTGGACTGAGTCCACTAGGAGTATTGTCAAATCTTGGTAGTCTTGTTGTCTTGTATTTTCAAGGTAGCAGTCACATGGCGTAGTAAGCTTGTAAATTACTTATGTGCCATTATTTTAATGACACTATGTGTGATCTAACGTAAATGGTTAGCATTCGGTGCTCGAGTAAATGCTAGACGTGACAGCCGAACACCCTAACCGACATGCACAATATTATGTCACACTCCTTTCAGGAAGTGGTAAGTGTTCAAGAATTTGACTTAGACAACCCTATGTCAGAGACGATGCACAAGTCGTATCAGCGCCGCATCATGTTTCCTAACGCGGGCACCTTATAAGGGGACGTGCCCACACATCACACCAGCCACCACCACACTTGAGTACCGCTCTTCTCCATTCATTCCTCCATGTCTCACCCCGAATCCTACCTAAGGATCCAGATGCAAGCCCTGGTAGTTTTGTTAAGCTTTTGTGGTATCTAACTCGCAATACCCTTGGTTCCAGCCACCCACCCCAGTATGAGTTGTTCAAAATGAGGATCACCCCTGATTCCTCGAAATACTAGGCAGTTGTGCACATCCCACCAGAGGATTTAAATCAAGGCCCTCCATATGTCATCTTCGCCGGGAGATCCATGCCAACCTCAGGCATGGCTATCGAGGTTGCTGCTTATGAAGCAGTTACCCATCTTTGATTTACGGTACCCACTGCCAGTGAAAGGAAATACTACTATTTCCCGAGCCGTGCAGCTTCTGGAGCAGAAGCCACGTTCCATTGTGAACGTATAGAAAGAGATCCAGCTCTGGCCAACCTCATTCCGTATGTGGTGGCCCAGGAGCATCTAACCCGGGAAATAATGGATTATCTCCACTGTCTTTCTATCATGAATCCCGACATCGCCATTGGTGGACCACCCTGGCCAACTCCGGAAGGGCGTGTTCTTCGTTTACTTCCTTCACTTGCTCCGAAAGAAGAAGGATGTGCTCCAGCACCAGGAACCCTTCCACAAGACCCTGTAGATCTCAACTTCGAACCGTAGACAGTCATTGTTGCAATATCTAGCACTAGTTTACGTGATGCAACCATTGTATTGTAATTTAGGGCGTATGCCATAAGTACATTACCATCATTACATTCTGCATATGATCATCTATTGTGATTTGCATTCAGTTCTTCCGCCCTTAAAAAATCTTGAGGATGAGATTTTCCTAAGGGGGGGGGGGGGTAGAGTTTATAACACCCCAAAAACTTAACCATAATCTTATTAAGTAAAATTTGGCCAGAAATAAAATCTTGAATTATACTAGGTCATTTATTAATTTCAGAGCCTTTTCTATCTTCTGATTTACAAAATTCTCCCCTCCATAGAAGATTATTTTGTAGAATGTTGTGGTCCTTGGTTGTTTTGTAAATCATTTCATTTATATCATAAATAATAGTAGGGAATATTTTTCATAATAAAATTTGCCACAAACAATTCTTTAATACCATTTTTAATCCTTGAAATGCTTTTGTTGCACTACATTTTTTTCTTGAATAATTCTTTTAAAATTCCACAAAAATTATGGGAGGTCAAGTGATGCCAATAAATCAATTTTATGCAAAAACCTAACTTGGGTTTTTGAAAATTTTGAATGAAACACCCTCTTTTCATTTCTGCCCCATTCCTGAGCTATAACTGCAACCCTAGTTTTCCTAGCTCCATTAATTCTGGAACTTTGCCATCTTGTAGTCCTTCCAACCAAAACCGTAACTCCAGGAGATCAACTCTAGTTTCATCTTTTAAGTCCACCAAACATGCCACTGAAGTTTCTGTCCAGAACTGCATTCTGGTAAAACTTGCACTAGAAAGTTTCTCATCTTGCCAAACTAACTCCACCACCATCTCTATCATCTAAAGAGACCTCATCCTGCAAAATTTCATCATCAAAAGAATCTCATAGCTAGCCCTAGCATTCTGTCAAACACCTTGTGGGCATGACAAAAATGTTGCCACTTTCAAACTTGCATTGGGAACTTGGTCATTTGGCCAAATCAGCATGTCCATCATTCCCCCCATGTTTAGAAGAACCATCCTAGTAATTTTCAGCTCGTTTGGGTCCCTGTAGATGCCACTAGCATTTCGTCGAGCACCTTGTGCGCGTGCACTAGGCACGGCGAAAGCACGTGTTTTGCACGCTTCGGCACCGAGCTAGTGCCGTCGCTCTGTTGCCTTCCCCTCTCGTCCTGATCCTTCTGTGGATCAGCTCGACCACCCAGGACCTAGCCGACACCTCCCCTTGGCTCCTAGCTCCATCCACCGCCATCCACGGCGACCAGGACCGCCGCCCGACGAGTCCCACATGGACACGTCTCTGCCCAACCCGCGCGGCGCGTCCCGAGCAGCCCAACTCCTCCCAGGAGTAACTGCGTGCGGCCATCGTCCTCACCGACTACCCTGCCGACCTTAACAGCCTCACCTGCCATAGTAATGGTTGTCGCTGCAGTGTCTACCCTGTGAAAGCCGCGGCATCGTGCTCCCCTGCCTATAAAAGCTTTCCCCGAGCCCTCTCAGTCCATCACCACATCTCTCCCTCCCTCAGTAACCCTCCCGTAGCAGCAGAAAGACCAGAGATGGTTGTCTTCTTCTTCGCCGGTGACCACGGCCGCCGCCTCTGTCTCGATCATTCCGATGCCACCAAGGCCTCCCCCTCTCCACTCTATTCACTAGAAGCTCTCCCTTCATCTCACTAATCCATCCCCATGCTCGATTGTGATCCGCAGCCACCGTAGGCGAAAGCACCATCCCACCTAATGCCATCGTCCGTCAGAGAGCTCACCATCGGCAACTCTGTCCACTTTGGTGACCATGGCGTGTACTCACGGGACCGCCTCGACCCCCTGAGCTCGTGGGTGGCCTCGGTTTTCTTAGTGGTGCCGTTCTTCATCGGCGAGCATCGCCGGAGTCCCGCCTCTGTTCGGCCGGAGAAGACGGCGCGCACGGCGACCAGTCAAACCTGACCAGTGGGCCTGGCAGGCCCACGGTTAGTGACCCGTAAACTCCGCCGCGTGGATAAGTGGAGACGGGTTCCGCTGAAGTGGCTTTTCAATTAAGAAAGCGTATTCTACTGTATACGCTTTCGACGTAGCGACCCTCCCATGCGCCGAGCGATTGGGCTTGGCCCAGTAGCGCCTGGCGGCTATATCGCGCCCAGGGGGCGTTTCTTCTCAGCCCAACAGGGTATTATTTGTTTCCTTTTTCTTTTCCAGCAGATTTCAAATAATTCCACAGAAGCCATTTCACATACAAATTTGATGATTCAAATTTCTCCCTACTTCTAAAATCATGCTCTATTTATCTAGATAGGTTGAACATTTTTCCTAAGCTTGGCTTTTGCTGGATCTACTAAATAGTCCATTTCCTTGATTATTACAGCTTAGTAAATCCATAGTAAAATCATATGAACTCCAAATGACTTGATTCCTTTTCTATTATTTCTCAAATTTCATCTAGTTTATTTTAGTATTTATTTCAAAAAAATCCAAACAACTTTTTAGCATTGTTTTGGATTTATGTGGTAATTATAATATTTTGAAAATAGGAAATGGAGGGGAGATATAAGTTTCAAAGTTTTGGAGTGCACCCACTCTTTTTGCATGCTCAAGGAAAGCATCTTGAACACATGATATGGTGAATGCATAGTGTTTGTTTTGCATGTAGAGTTGAGTTATGAATATGTTGAACTCATATGAAATTTGCATAATATCGGTCATACACGCATGATCACCCTCGATGGTATTCTATCTTCATTTACACATGAAGTATGAGTGAGTACGGTTATTTTCATGTGCCATATATGCCTATGTTGGTCCAGGTTAATTTGCAGGAAGAATCAGTCACAAGAAAAGTGACTGCGAGACTGAAATCTCATTGTGACGAGAATGATTAGTGAGGGTATGTCAAGACATACCAGGTGGTGACCCTGCTGGGTAGTACCAAGGAATTATATTGTGCCGACCACTGCAGGAAAACTTAAACCTCCTGAGTTTACCATAGATCGAGTCTTGTTTCAGTAACCCCCATACTTGATTCGTGCTACCACATGTCCCTGCCAAAGATAGGGTATGGTTCAGTAAGTTGATAACCCCTTTCCTGCGCACACCGTATAGAGGGGCCATAGGAAATGATACTATTGGCTCCAGTAGTCATGTCACTTGGTCCGGTGGCATGGATGGCCGGTCTGGGACCAAAGCTGAATGTTCATGCTATTGGAGGTCGTTGCATGAGGCCTTCCCACTTAGAGTTTTACTTTACCATTGTTTTGGGTGATTCCTGGCTTGATGGATTAAAGCTGGTATGTGTGGGTCAGTTGTGTTTTCATTCCAAAGACCGTAATTGAAATTAGTCAACCTCTCGGGGTTGACTAAAGAAATCCTTTACTTATGGGTAAAGAGCACAACCTCTGAAGAGTATAAGACCTATTTGAATAGTTGTGTCCATGGTTAAGGACTACAGTCTGGGTTGGTCAAGTGTCGGTCTCAATGTCAGTATCCGGAGGAAATCATTAAGTTGATCATGATTTATTTGTGCAAGATATGATTGTCATCACTAATGTTGTCATGAAAATTTCTATCATCATGGTTACTATTGTTGGAAATATTCTGGCTGCTTGTATTTCATTGTGGACTAACCCATTTCCCATACTTTATTTTCCGAGTGTCTCAGGGGCTGGCTGGACTGCCCCGGGCACTCGGTTTGATTTTTAAGACCTCTCGTGGCGTCGCTTGAGTTCTCGGGCGGTCCTGTCTCACCCGATTCTATTTTAGACACCCGTTAGGCATTTCTTTTCAAGACCTCTCGTGGCGTCGCTTGGATTCTCGGGCGGTCTTGTCTCGCCCGATTCTCCTTTTAGACACTCGTTTGGCATTTCTTTTCAAGACCTCCCGAGGCGTCGCTTTCAGACACCCGCTTGGCATTTTTCTTGGAATCCCTCGGGCGTTCCAACACCCGATGTTCCACTCTATTTTCTTGATTTACTACTAACATGATTTATTTATCCTTCGGCACCTTATGAATACTTATCATGCTATGCTTTAATTTTCAGTTAGCACATGCGTATAACTTAATTCATCATGACCATATGCATCCGGTATATCTTTTATTCGTGATGTTTGCGAGTACATTCAAACGTACTCACTGGCTTGTCCCTAGCTATTGTCTTGGCCAGATCATGAATTGGAGTGGAGTACTGCAAAGATATCCCCACAACCTAGGTGTGTAAGATAGCAGCCACACGAGATAGGAGTTATCCAGGTCAGCTGTTCCTGTAGGAATGGAGTCCCATCGACGTTGGAGATCCACGAGTCGCTTCCGTCATCCACAACTAGAGAGCCTTGTTATATTCATTGGACCTTTGTAGTCTTGTACTCAAATTCTTGTAATTGCTTGGAATTCTTTATCAAGGAAGTGTCCACCAGCGAACAGTAATCCTGTGGCTGGTGACGACACAAGGGTCATTTGCTGGGATTTATGTCCCGGAAATCCGGCCCCTCACAATGGACATGCAACTGGGTCAGTGTGAATTGCGAGTTGTGGGTTGACATGCAACTCTGTCAAGATCAGGGCGAATTGCGTGTCGAGGATGGATATGCAACTTATAGTCGTCCTAGTTGCATGTCTAGAATGAACATACAAATAGGTCAGGGTCATGTAAGTTGCCTATTTAGGATGGACACATGCAACTGGTCCGGGTTGAAAAATTACATGTCTAGGATGAACATGCAACTGAGTCATGATTGGGCTAGTTGCATGTCTATTGTCTAGGATGAACATGCAATTTAATCAATTCGTGAGGTAAATTAAATGTTGTAGATGAACACACAACTGGACTGAGACTAGAAAATTTATTATTAGATACATTATAACCGAGCATCTTTCCAGCCCTCTCAGGCCATCAGCGACCACAGCCGTTTATTTCACGATTGAGCTATTTCTGGCCGTCTAATCACGGTTAGGGCGCTGTCTCCCTCGTTTTTCAGCAAGTGGGCCGGCTGTCCTATAGGGACGCTACTCCCATGGAAAAATCGAAGTGCGCTGGTTGATCGGGCCTCCAGCTAATTCGGCCTCACGAGCAAGAAGCCCATCTCAGCCGCGAAATAATACGATATCTCTCCTCACCCACCCACCCACGACCTCTCTTCGCCTAAAAAAAACCCCCACGACCTCTCTCCTCGCTCGCGCCCCTCCCTCTCCCACGCGGATGACGACGGCGACCGCGGCGTGTCCGCTTCCCATGCTCGTCGCAGTCCTCCACCGCGCAGTGACAATTGGGCTTGCATCGCCTCACCCTCCTCGACCTCCCGTTCCCGTGGACCATCCATCCGGAAACCGCCGGCGGCCGGATGCGACCTCAAGAGGCGGCGTCCTTCCCAGATCTCTGGGCCAAGCGGCGTTGCCCCTCACACTTCGACGGGAGGCGCCCATCGCGCAGTCTGACTTCGAGCAGCCGCGCCCACCGGGACGCACCTGCTTGCCGGGCTACGACGCCACCCATCCCTAAACCGCTGGCGGCGGCGGCCAGCAACAAGCCGGCGGCGCCTCCGCCAAGGTTGTGGTGATGGAACCCACACTAAGGTTCCGGGTGCTGTTGGGAGGGGCGAGCGTGCGGCATGGGCCGCTGGACTTTGGGACACATCTCCGCACGCATAAGCTGGGATTTTGCGGCAGCGGCGGCGGTGGCGAATGACGCCCCATCTTCCCTTAGCCGGTGACGGTGGATCAACGCGGCGACAGCGCGCACTGCCCCCTCCTCCACATCTCAATGTCATAGTCGTGGCCTTCCTCGTCCATCGGAGGTGCTCAACCATCTAAACACTAACCCTCCCTCATCTTATTTCAGATCGTAACTTTGTTTTAATTCAATCATACTCTGTTTTTCTACAAGGGACTCTTGGTGGGCAACTTCTTCACCATGGTTCTCCAGCAACTGCACAAGTAGGTTGGGTCTCGGATTAGTGCCCCACGGAATTCAGATTGTAGGTGATGTATGGCGCTGGGCAAGAGAGGACGTGTCTATGGGAAACAACTAAATTTCTCTGTGTCGTGCTACTACATGAACTACCGAATCCATAACCAAGTCTACACACAAGAGTTCAGGGTTGAATAGAGTTGTTCCGTCCACATGGTTCGAAATTAAGGTTTTGTGTATACAAAGTTTCTGTATTGTTGGCTTGCCATATTCTTCGGTGGTTACCTGCCCAAGCAACAAGCACGAATTGTGGAAGAAGAGAATAAAATTACTAGAGATTATATGTGTTCGAAATCAAATGCTAGCCCTGTAAATATTAGTCTAACAAGTCATATTCTGATGCACCAAGGTTATTGGTTTATCACTTACTTCAAATTGATGTTTTAGTGATGTATAAAAGTCAATATGACTTTGTTAATCAAGTTGATCAAATTTCTTCTTTTTATTGCACCTTCTTTCTCTGAACCATTTTGATCCTTTTGTTCGTGAAGAACATAACTAACGTAGTTTAACTATCAGGTCTTCAGTATAAACCAGCAAGGAAGAAATGTTCTTCAAGTCTCAAGCATTGTTGGGTTCTGACGGTGAGAATATCTTTTACAGTGAGGTAAGGACATAACTAGACATGTACAACAAATTTGCAATCATTATCAGTGTTCTGCCTAGCTCATGGTGCCATAAGCTGCTTCCATTATCTTTCAATGAATTTTTCAAAATCTAGCTTTGGTACTGATGCTTTTGCATTCTCACTTGTATTTACTTAACTAAAAGCTACCAACTGAGATACATCATTTCCAAGTTTTTATCGTATCTACCAGCTTCTGGCTATCTTGGGTGGTGGGAATGACGCTGGAGGGTTCTCAGTTTAATGCCAAGTATTATGACAGCAAGATGGTATAGCTGCAGTAAGTTACCTCTCTGCCGCTTTTTATCTTGGTCATAAGAAGCTTTCTTTCTTGTTCGATGATACCATGTACTTTGTGTAATGATTGCAATATTCATGAACCAAGCTCATACAAACCAAATACCTTTGCAAATCAATTGTTGACATGAACTTTGGGGTTTTTTCACTTCATATGTTGAAGTGCCTACGAATATTGTTGAGATAAACCTCTAAGAGAACCTTACGCTTGTTGTATAAAAACTCCCACCCTTACAAGCTACTTACCAATTTAATTTTTGATCATCTTACAAATCCAACACTTCCATAAATTAACTATTGGTAGGGTGTGAATTTAGTATGACTCAGTTAGCAAAGCGGGTCTCGCCTGCAGTGGATATGATAAAAAAATCCAGAGCCCGAGGAAGAGAAATAAACCAATATGGTTATTTCTATGATGAAAGGTATGAGAAGTCAGCTTTACTTAAATATGAAACATACGCAAATTATTCAGAAATCGTATCATGAGAAGCCCTCACTTAAACCCAATGAAACGTTGCTGGTTTTTAGCCAAATGTTGAAATGTGGCCAAGCTATGTGATTTATTTATGCTTGGAGGCAATCATAATGACATAGACTTACTGTTCCCGTTTTTAGTTTACCTTTATGTTTAATATGCCCTGTTAGGAAAATGCTACCGAAGGTAGAATATGACATTCAGGTAAATGTACATTTTTTTCTTCATTTTCGTTAATTACTAAATTTGTCTCGGGTCATCCTTAGGCAATCATTTCTTTGATCATACATATCAAAAGTCCCCAAGTTGCTACTCCAATATTTATTCAAATTTGGGGCATTTGATGTCAGAGTACTGCTTGCTTGGACAACGATGTAGTTTATGATGGACTTTGGATAGCAACTTTCGTTCCAAGATTCTAGAGATCTCTTTCCTCTTGATTGAAGTTTGGTGGGGATGTCGTCCAAATTCCAAGACTCCTGTTGAAAAGAGGTTGAGTAACATGATGACATTTCTGCCACCGGATGCACTATTTTAGAACCCAGTGTGGGTTTGGTCATCTGTCACCCATTCTTTTGAATATTGGCTTCCCAAAACCCATGTAACTATATAATTTGGTATAAAACATCAATGCATATTGTTATTTTTCTTTCGATAAACAGTTGTTTCCTTACAGCAATGAGGTAATATGTGATAGTACTAAGTAATGTGCTATCGTGAGCAACTATGCTAGATGCCGGTGTCGGTTCACAACATTCATTTCGTTGGGAGCTATATTTTGAGGGTCAACCTGGTGAACCTACGGGAATTATTTTATTTACTCACTCTGTAAAGTAATATAAGATCGTCCAGCTTATGCATCTATTTATGACCTAATTTAGGAGCATACCAGATCTTTGCTCATGCCACCTTATATTTATATTAATTCCTATCATTACATGGACAAATTGACGGGCGCGGCAACGCGCACCGTCAATGATCTAGTTACGTGTCAAGAGTAGACGTACAACTAGATCAGACAAATGACTGTTGAAGGTACGCGCATCACGTTGATAAAATAATTGACATATGTCCAACCCAGCAAACAACAACACAGAAACCAAAACTGAGAGAGAACCGGTGAAAACTTGTGTTGAGAACAACAGAGGAATATAGGTTTTTTGTTTTTTCTTTATTCCTCTTTTGTTCAGCCTACGTTAGAACAAAAAACTAACGTAAATAACAACACTGACGCTCACATACACACATAGGCTCATCACTATGAGCACTCGCACGCATACTACCTCCATGAGAACCTCCGAGAGACTGAGTCGGTACATCGTCTTAAGATTGGCGAAGTCGCTCGCAGGAGGCCCCCGCCTCCGCGTCGCCTAACCTAGGCAACACGGACGGCGACTGATCTACCTCACCTTCGACCCCGTCGCTTGCTCCTCCCCCTCGCCGCCGCCGAAGGCCAGCGCCGGGCAAAGCCTACGCGGTGGCGGCGGCGGCGAGGCCTCACTCTGCTCTGGCGATGTGACGGCCGTTTGTGGCTCCCTCCACAGATTGGATCGGCCCGAGACGAAGCCCCGGCGTTGACCGTCAGATCTGCGGATGGCAGCACGTGCAGCGGTGGGAGAGGGTGCGCCAGCGGCGGCCATCGGATCTGTGTATGGATGCGATCCAGTGTACTGCTTCCTTGCGTTGTACATGGACGTGATCCAGCCGCCAGCTCCCGGGGACTGCGTCTGCCGGCGCCTCGAGCAAGGATGCACTAAGCTGCCACAGAGCCCGCACTAGGACGCGCTGGCCTATCGCCTAGATCCGGCCTAATTAACCATGCGGGCATCGGCTGATCTCTCGTCGAGCTGCAGTTCAGGCTATGCAGGGTTCTCTTGGGCGAGGTGGTAGACGGTGTCACGGTGGTGGTGAGCCTTACCATCGATGGTTGTCCTTGTGGTGACCACCCCGACATGCAACAACAGACTTGCTGTGGAGTGCGGTGGCCATCGAAAGGTCTTTGTGAGGGTTTCTCTCTCCAGATCCGGTGGTTAACTTCGGCGGCGAGCTGCGAACTATAGACTATGGCTTGACGCAAAGGGATGGTTGTGCGGTGGTTGCGGTCTCACATCGCATGCAGTTGCTGGGATCGTGGAAAAGTGGTGGCGACAACACATAACTGACATCAATGGTGGTGCTTCTCGAGCTCCAGGGCAAAAGCCTAGGTCTGACCCCGGTTGGTTATACCTGGCAATGACGATGCTTTTACATCGTTGCCTTCTTGAAGGCATTGCTCGGATATGCTCGGTCTAATTCTTCAGGGTGAAAACCTAGACTCTGACCTTGAGTGGTTGAATCCGGTGACGACGAAGCTTGAGCTCGTCCCTTCTTGAAGGCGTTGCTGTTGAAGAATCTCGTCATTCCTGTGATGTCATGAGATGGACGGTGCGGATATGGTCATTGATGTAGTTTGCTAATGACGGATCTGATCCTTTGTGTTTCTTTTTTCCTCGCCTATGTATAGCTTTGGTATTATTTGACTTTGCTATTTGTCGGCGTGTTTTTGTGTGTGTGCGTTGGTGTTGGCTGTGTGCATCCTAGCTATGCAGAGGCCGGGTGTGTGCTCATTATATTTTGTATTATCTTAATGCTCCATTTTGAGCTAATAAAGTCCATCCTTCATCGAAAAAAGATTGGCAAAGTCGCCCCAAATGTATTCATAGTCGATGAGAACGTCTGTCCTCACTAAACATACATCACCGGGAGGTCTGAAATAAATCTAAAAAAATATGACCACCAATGTCAAGTCTAGAACCCTAATAGTCTAAGGATTAGTGTGTGTGCGGCTCAAACCACAGATTGGTTCCCACGTTCCCTCCCATTTATCCCAACGCTCTCCATTCTAACAAGAAAAAAAACATAACGTAACACCGTGTAGCCCAAACAAATAGAGCAAGCCCAACAAACAAAAGAACCCAGCCACAGGAAAGGGCGCAACATGGGACGTCCTATCTGCCGCATTTTGTGGCAGAATGTCGAGCCTTCACATAGGATAGTCCCTCAACTGGGCCGGTCCATGCAGGCAGCGAGTGCTGTAAAAAAGGAACGGAAAACGCAGTGCATCGAATAGGATTTGAGCTGCCGACCGCACCCCTATAGACAGAGGTACCTAACCACAACGCCTGATTCCTTTTTGTGATAAAGAGGCAATTCAAACACTTTAGAACTGGTCACATCGGCTTATCGGATTATTTTCCTTTTTTCGATATTTTCTTTTAAATTCCAAATATATATTTTAAACATTTCGAATATTTTTGACAGAATAGACACGAATTGTAAGAAAATGTTACCAATTTTTGGAATTTGTAACCAAATTTTAAAAACCGGAACAAATTTGAAGTTGTGGACAAATATTCAAACACAGGAACATTTTTTCAACAATTACAATCAAATTTGATAAAACGAACAACTTTTTAGAAAATGTGAACAATTTTTTGAATTGTGATTTTCTTTTACAAAATCTGAATTTTTTTAATTTTTGAACACTTATATTTTTTTCAAATTCCTGCACATTTTCGTAGACAAGAATATATTTTTTTCATATGAAAAAACAATGAAATTGCAGAAAATGTATTTGAAAAACGTGAAACATTTTTTGAAGTGGCAAACAAATTATGAAATTCCGAACAAAATTGAAAACCACGAACTTTTTTTGAACTTTTCAACTTTTGAACAAATATTTGAAAATGGAAGGTTTGATGAAATTACGAAAAAAAATTGAAACTGTGAACATTTTTTTTCATATGCGAAGAAATATTTTAAAATGGAACATTTCATGAAATTACGAACGAAAATTGACACCGCGAACATTTATTGAATTTGTGAACAAATATTTGAAATTGGAACTTCATGAAATATCTAATAATAGTTTGAAACCACGAATATGTTTTAAAATTCATGAACACTTTTTCAAACTCAAACATTTTGCAATTTCAGACCAAAATTTGCAACCGCAAACATTTTTTGTAATTCTGGAAGTTTCTTTTGAAAATATAAACATTTTCGAAATTTGTGAACACATTTTGAAATACATTAACATTATTTAAAATTCTAAACATTTTATTTTATGAACATATTTTAAAACAACGAAATAAGAAAGAAACGAAAATGAAAGAAAACAGCAAAATACTCTAGAAGGGAACATAGACCTGTTGGAAGGTTCCCAAAGCCAGAAAACCGGGCTGGGAAACTCTAGAACGTTCCCAAAACAGGATACGCTGCAACACGTTAAATGGGCCGACAATTTGATACAGTGTGCGTCAAATAGGATATTCCCGCCCCTATGTCTCGCTTCCGATGTCTCGCTACAAGGCAAGCCTCGCGTTAGGGAAGCTTCAGATGGGCCGGCCTGCGGGGAGGCTACAACCTACTTTTTCTCTCTTCTTTATATAATTTATTTTTTCCTTTTTACTTTATTTTCGTATTTCTGTTTGTACTTTAATATATTCTAAATACATATCACAAAAAAATTCAATAAAATACATTTCAAATTTTTTGACCAAGCATTTAAAAAATGTTAAATCTCTATAGAGAAATCGTTTACCACGTATACGAAAAATGTATAAGAAAAATAGACATGTATTTGAAAAATGCTAATCAAGTATTTGAATCATTTAAAAAAGTAATTGAAAAATGTTAATCAAGCATTTGAAAATGTCAAACGTGTATAGTAAAATTGTTGATCATGTACTTAAAAGTTGATGAAAAGTTTTGATCCGGTATAAAAAAATATTAATCATACATTTCAAAAATAGTTAAAAAAGTAATTAAATATGTTAACCAGGCATGTGGGATTGTGAATGTTTATAGAAAAAATGATGACCATGTATTTAAAAATGATCAAATTTGTTTACCATGTATATAAAAATGTTAATCAAGGATTTGAAAGTATATTGAATAAGTATTTCAAAAATGTTAATCAAGTATTGGAAAAATGTTAAATGTGCACCGAAAAATGTTGACCATGTATTTAAAAAACTAATGAAATTTTTTGATCATGTATATAAAAATGTTAATAAAGGATTATAGAAAATGTGGAATCAGTATTTAAAAAATGTTGATCAAACATTTGGAAAATGTTAAATATGTATAGAAAAAATGTTGCCCATGTATTGAAAAAGTTTAAACTTGTATTTGAGAAATGTTATTCAAGCATTTAAAATAATGTTAAAAATGTATTAAAAATACATTGACCTTGTGTTCGAAATATGTTCATCTTGTATTTGAAAAATGTTAATCATGCATTTCAAAAATGTTTAAAATTTGTATAGAAAAAATGTTGATGACATGTACAAAAATGTTTAATTCGTACAGAAAATGGTGTTGGAAGTTTAGCACATCGGAAAATGTATTAGAAAAGTTTAGCAACAAAAAATGCTTACATGAGGTTCTAAGCATATTAAAAATGTTTAATTCATATTGGAAAAATATATTGGAAGTTTAGCACAAAGGAAAAATGTATTATGAAAGCTTGGCACATCAGAACAATGTATTACAAAAGTTTAGCAACAAAGATGTATTAGAACCTACGCATTGGGGACTTTAGTTGCTAAACTTTTGAATGTGCTTAGCAGCTCACGTAAGCAACAGTGCATTGGAAGAGGCTTAATGCCAGATATAGCTGCCGCGCACGGGAAATGGGGCACACGCAGCCAGGTCAGCTGCAAAAAACAGTACCAATAGCACAAATCTTGCACTTTTGATCTAATGGTAGAAGACTTAAATGTGACAAAGTTAGTAACTCTCTTCTACTCCCTCCGTTATGATGTTTAGGAACGGAGGGAGTAGAAGAGAATTAGCAAATCCGAAAAAGACATCCTAAAATATGAATTTATTCAGCATAATCCGGAAGAACACGTTTACCTGGAATGCATCCTGCATGCCACAGAAATTCTGCAACAACGTCAATGAACAACCCATCTCCTTATATATAGTTATAGTGTATGAACCGAAGAAAATTTTGAGATTACAGTTTGTCATAGTAACTATGTCCAGAACAAAACGAGAGAGAAAAGAAGAGAGGGGCGGATTCCTAATTTCCTATTCTATACTCCTGGGCTACATGCATACTGTAAGTTTAGACATGAAGGAAAAATTACTACTCTACTACTAAGAAGATGAAGATTCCTCTGAAGGAGGCAAGGCATCCACCCTGAAAAGCTTGCGCGTTCCCGAGAAGAATGTCCCGTCCTTCTCCTATCAGAGTGAAAATTGCTGCGAGCTCCGTGGACAAATGGCAAGCAATCATGAGCACGTACGCCACCTGCCTATGCCGGCGCACGCACGCACCACGGGTAGGCTCGTTCTCGGCCGGCCGGGCTCGCCTCTGTTTCAGCGAAAGCCCGCCGGCACGCGTGCGCCGCCATGGCCGCCTTTTGAGGTTGCTGTCCTTGTCTGTCGATGGTCACATGTAGGTACGACGTGTCAGAATCTGGAGGATTGGAGGCAGCGGCAGTCCCGCGGCGGCACGAGCCTCTCGACGAGCATCTCCTCCGCCTCGATAACCGCGCCGCCGCGCGTCGCTGCCTCGCGCGCCGTCGTCGCCGTCGTGGCCCTGCTGCCGGGTGGTCGCCTCCTGCCTTGCCGGCAGCACGTCTTGGCGGCGGCCGGCAGGCTGCGGGCAGCGTCGTCGGCGTGGTGCAGGCGGATGGAGAAGAGGGAGTTGACGGGGCGGTGGTCGGAGAAGCGCGACTCCCCGCGCTCGTACCACGCCTGCTCCACGCCCTCGCCGCGCCACAGGATGCGGTCGCACCTGCAACACCACCACCAGATAAATTAATCAATCAGCGACTGGCTGAAGGAATTAATTACCAGGCTAACAGTAGATTAATTAGCGCTGGATCATGGCGACAGTAGACTAGCTTGGCGCGACAAGGACTGGTCACCATGGAGTCTACGCTACCCTAGCTAGCCTCATTAATTAATTCAAATCTGAGCTAATCGCAGAGCATGTGCCTAGGCTCAAATCATGCAGATGCAGTGTGCAGTGAGTGCTCCGCCATGATCTTCTCATCTCTCGCATGAGCACGCGCCATGCCATGTGAGACCTTTGAATCTCTGATTGATTAGTTCCTAACAGAACTGACGCTCGCATGATCCTTGTGTCAGATGCAATTTTTAGCGCTGTCAAATGTTTAGTTACGGAGTAACAATTACGTACCATGCCGGCGTGCGCTTCTTCTTCTCCCGCGACGGCCTGCCGGCGGCGGCGGAGGAGCTCAGGGCGGCCATGGCGTATGTGTCGGACTCGGCCAGGTACTTGTACGTCGGCGGGAACCGGATCTCGCCTTCCTCCCACCCGCCGCCGAACACGCGCCCGGCCCGCTGCTCCGCGCGCAGCTGGTCCCGCTCCAGCAGCGCCCGCCACTCGTTCCGCTCCAGCAGCCCCCGGGTCTCGCCATCGCCCCCGCCGCCGCCGCCCGTCGACGACAGCCGGTAGTTCAGGTCGCCGAGCCAGATGACCTTGCTGCCGTTCCAAAACGACAGCGTCAGAAGCAGAGTCCACCCCGTTCAAAACATCAGAGGAAGATGTGGCTTCGGTGTCGTACGTACTCGTGCTCCAAGATGGTCTCCGGCGACGACGGTGCCGACGCCGGCAGTCTGGAGAACCGGTGGGGCCGCGGGAACCTCGTGCGCTTGAGGATCTCCGCGACGTCGCTGTTCCGGCGCACCTCGTCGCCGTCCTTCTCGCCGGACGCCAGGTGCGTGCACACGAAGCACAGGCTCGTCGACGCCACCGCCGAGCTGCCACCTTGCAGCGTCAGGCTGATCGAGATGGACCCCTAACACATATTCATAAACATTTCAGCAACGATTCATTTGAATAAAGTGCAACAAATTAAATGTGCTACTGTAGTAAAAAGAATGATCCTACTACAATCTGAAAGGAATTTTGCAACAGTTATTTTGAGATAAATTTACCTTGTTTCCCATGTACCCCATGATGCCCCTGCCAACACAGGAGACCCTGAGGCCGGTGACACGTGGCATGACGTCCGCCCGGATCCACACGCAGAGGAAGATGCCCACCATCTGTTTGCTCGCTGCTAGGCGGTACCCGTGCCTCGCCCTTTCTTGCAACATCATCGCAAACTCGTTCACCTCCTCCTCGCTGCTCGACTCTGGGTTTGACGTGGAAGACTCACTATCCTCCTCCTCCTCCTCCTCAAGCTCTGATACTGCATCGTCCATCACCGGTATGTCCGAGAAGATGACTTTGGTCTTCTGGCTACATTCAAGGGTCGCCTCCTCGGCAGCAGTGCACCGGTGACCGTGGTGATAATTGTTGCTTCTCTCCAAGGAGGAAGGGTTCAAGGCTTGGCCAATAAGGTCGAGCCACTTGGAAGCGGGGACCCTGTCCTCCGCCCCGAGAACATTCCCAGCGTTCAGCGGCACTATTTCCTGGAAGCTGCGACATGACAAATTAACTTTGTTAAACTTCAGAATCACTCCTATATACTCCATCATTATGTCACCGTTCCACACAACATCATGGCTTTGTTTATGGTGATCGAGGCGGTAAATTAAGCTGTCAACTTCTGCTCCTCTCATTTTAAATTTGTATTACTACATCAATTTGGGATTTGAGGGGTGATGGGATAACAAATCATGATTAGGTGCATAGGTCCAAACACTGAAACCCATGACAAAAATGTGTAGGTAAACTACTCACTCCTATGCAAGTAAGGTAAGGTACACGACGTCCTGTCATGATTCTGGCCAGCATATGGGTTCGCACTCTGCACTGAAATCCACACAAAGTTCACTCATACAAATTCCTATGAGTGAGTGTATTCACTCAACAGTACTCCTGTGAGTGAGTAGCAATTCTAACTAGTACACACTTTCCAAGTAACCCAATGTGTACATGCATCATTACACTATATTAGTTCCATTAGTCATACCTGAAGATTATGTTCTCCTATGAAACTAGAGAGAGAAAAGCGAGTTCAACGCACTACCAAAAAACAATAGATCGACACGAGTAGTATGCAGATACGTACCCGAGGACATAGATGTGGGGAGGTGAGCAAGAGTCATGTTGGTCGAGGAGCCATTCGGAGAGGTCGAGCCCTTGGTGCGGCGCTCTCCCGCCCACGTTCCACGTCCCCACCAGCACCCTGTATTATACACATATTAATACATAAATACAGTTAATTACCGTATGGTATAAACTATCCAGAAATGAATTAACGTGGTTTAATCAATCGTTCACTAAGCGCAACTCCATCGCCTCAACTCAACCCCATCTGCTTAGTAGATATTCTGACTTTCTCTAAATATGCTACTAGTACTAGTGTGTTTTTTCCTTAAATCAATAATAGAAAAAGATGCCCAGACTTTGAGCGAACAGCCTGTATTTTGTTCCACTATAGGTATGTAGCTCTTGTTCCATATGCACATGATGCACGCAGATTTATATGCGTTGACAAGTGACATGATAAGAAAAGAAAAATTGAAGTGCAGAGACATTGACGCATCAAGATGAGGGCTTGTGTGTGAGTCACTGACCTGAGCTCCTTGGGAGGCTGCCACGACGAGCTCTGCCCATGCCGTAGGGGAGGCATCAGATTCTCGCGGCCCTCCTCCACCAACCACCCCGCTTCACCTACGCACGCACAAACAAACATTCAGAGCAGTTTAATTCATTCAGCTCCATTACAAAACTGTTCCATCTCGTGTGATGAAACAGTTGCTGCTATATGTGTGTGTGTGTCTCTTTTGATGGTTTTATCCGGGGACAAAGATGTACAGAGCTGTTTGTTGTTGCTGTTGTTGCAACTAACAGCACCAGCAGTTGCTTGGGAGTTGCTGTGACAGTAAAAGTTTGTTAAGTGGTCCGTACCTGACAGATCTCGCCGGCTGCCATCCCTGTCCGAGCAGCTCTTGCGCCTCCCCTGCTCCTGCCCTCTGATGCCAAACCTATAACCTGGTCGATTAAACCACATGCAGAAATCAGTTGCTGTGGTAACTAACCGTCGGAGAATTATCCTGCTGGAGGTTTATTAATTAGCTGGAAAAACTATACTAGTAACAGAAATTGTTGTCTCTTGATCGATCATGGCGACTTACCGGTGCAGTCTGAATGGAACGACGGCTGTGCGCTGCTCTTGAGGCTCAGCCATCTCCTCACCGCCGTCCTCGTCCTCCTCGGCCACGACGACGACTGGTCAAGCAAACAACCAAACGAAAAATTAGTCGGTCTCTGTAAGCTTGTCGTAGAACCAACTTATTACTTACTTTGTAATCTATACAAGAAAGAAGAATTTGAAAGAGAATAGATGATCCTGAATCCGTAGATTGATTCGAAACCATACTAACCTTTGGGGTTCTGGCATTGTCCGTCGTCATGATTCGATCTGCCGACCAATCTCCTGGATGCTCTGTCCGCGTCCGTCAATCTGTAAAGAGATGATATATACGTGATGAGGGACTGACTGCTCCAAGTCGGAATCGAATCGAATACAACAGCTCTGATTCTTGGCTCTTTAACTAGGTGTAAAGAATGTCGCAAAAGCGTTAAATCTCAAGCCGCACCAGTAGTACTGATTAATAATCTATTTAAAAATGTAGCCATGTAGGGGAGGGAGGGGGGAGGTGCTATTAAACTACTGGTGCTAAACTAAACTAGTCCAGTAATACAGCTTAGCAGCTGCCCTGCTGGAGCTGGAGGATGAAGAGTAAAGTAAACGAGAGCTCAAGCAGAGCAGACCAGACCGGGGAAGAAGAATAAAGCAAAACCAACCAAGTGGAGGCCTGGAGGGACGATGCCAATCTGATACTAGTCTACTAAATAAATTTATCATGTTTGGCCGTTCTGGTTCAGAAATCATCAGGCAAGCAAGCAGATGGAGCACATGCATCGACGGCCGGTTCAAGCCACCGACCGGCACACATTGATCCCAAAATCCATCCAAATGGTGGAGGAAGCAAATATGCAAGAACCGGAAAGACGCCCATTTTCTCGACCTTAATCTATACTCTCCTAAATTCGTAAGAGGATCCCAAGAAAAGTACTCCTAGAAAACTGCAAACTGTTCATGAAAGCAGGGCAAAGCTCGGCAAGAAATCAATGAAGGATCGAAGCGGGAGCTCAGGAGCGGTTACCTTGACTTGATCGAGCAATCTGCCGCGGGAGGGGAAGGAAGGGAATGGAGTTGACGTGCCGCGCTCGCGAGAGAGAGAGAGATGGAGGGAGAGGGGAGAGGTGGGCGGTTTGCTGGGATATTATAACGGAGCGGCAGGGAGGGAGGAGGAAGAAGAGGTGGGGGAGGTGGGGGACGAAGCGTGGGAGTGGGGGGTGCGCCCCGGCCGTGCTGCCTTTATAGGTGCGCACTGCCATGTGGGTCATGGGTTGAAAAACGCTGGTCGCCACCCCTGTCTCTCTGCCTGTGGGCCCACACCACCTAGATAATGTAGTATGTAGCCTTTGTTCGTTGCATTTCCAAAATTGATTCCTACATTTTGGCGTCTCAGGTTTTCCTTGTAGTACTAAATAACAAGACAAAATTTTCATTTTCTTTTTGCCGGCAAAATAATGTTTCCGCCGCACTAGTCATTCCCCGAGGAAATACTATCTCTGGATCATTCAGTTGGTTTTCAACTGCACATAATCAATAATCTGACTATAATGAACTCACAAAAAGAAAATCTGACTATAATGCATCTACTTACAGTGTGCTAATCAGCCTGAGAGGAAATACAACCTCTGAAAAATTCCTTATTTTGATGTTACTTGCCTAATCGACCATATCGGATTTCCACACGTAATAATTTGATCGGTAGTTTGACAATAATGTTGGATAGTCAACAAATGTAACTTCACCTCTATAAATTTCCTTGTGGTGCGATCTATTTGCAAATCAATTTATTTTTGCTCCTTTTCACTCCATGTGGAAAGGTTTTGTAATTCATTGACATCATTCCCATATCCGAAAAACTGAAGAAAATGACAGTTTGCAACTTTCATGTTGTGTTTGTTGTTTCAACTGTACATAAAAATGTATGCAAGTAATGCCTGATAATGCTTCAAATTCGCTCTTTCATTTCCTTCCTACTATATCTCTTGTTGTCCGTCAAACACTGTATTATCGTTACGTCCGTCTATTCTGTCACCCTGGTTACGAGCATGGGGCAGGGATGGAGTTGGTGCCATGGATGCTAGAGCAGCAGCCTTGGAGGTGGGAGCCTAGGTACTCAAGGGCGGAGCACGTGGCTCAGATGATGTCTGGTGACCAGGGCTGTGTGGGTGTGGTGGTGGGCTGGGTGTGTGGTCCAATGTGGTGGTGCGGTTGAGAGTGCCGCAATTCGAGGACGGTGAGTGTCGGTTGGGGTGAGAACCTGTTATGACTTGTTAGGTCGTCGGCAAAGGCGTTCTTCGGCGTCGTCCCCTTTTTGAAGGCGTTGTTGCGGATACTCATTGTTCGCAATGGTGCTAACCTTGATCCTTGGATTAGGCGGTGTGAGTGCTCCGGTGTCGCTCCTTTCCTGAAGGTGCTGTCTTGGAGCCCATGGTTCGTCATTCTCTGGTTTGTCTCTTTGCAGTGGCTTGTCCATAGTTGAGAACCGTCCTAGCGACTCCATAGTGATGCCTATTGTTCATCTGTTGTTGACTTGAAGTTGTTTGGGGCAGTGAGGCTGTTCTCAGCATCTCTGTATCCTGCCTTGGGTCTGTTTTGTATCGGTTGGCTCGATGATGGTTGCTTTATATATAAAACGGAGAAACCCCCCTTTTTTTTTGACAGAGTGCAATCGAAGTCGCTCACATACACGAGCATACACTCACCTCTATGCACCCACGCATGCACACCCTATCCTTACGAGCACCTGTGAGAAACTGAGCCGACATAACATTTAGGATTTTACGGAGTCACCACAGGCGCCACACGGTCGACGGAAACATCTCCTCTCACTGAACGAATATCGCCGGAAGCTTGAAATTAACTCTGGAATACTGCAAGCACTAATGTAAAGTTTAAAACTTAAACCCTGATGGACGAGGGATATCACTGTCCTCCTAACCATCGAGCCATAGATTGATTCGCATGAAACCTTTTTTGATATTATCGTTATGCAAGTAGTAGAAATGGGTGAGGCCTGGTTCGGAAAAAAAATGTATGCAAGGATAAGTGTCACAAGAGCAAAAAAAAAATTGTTCTTGAAATGCAGTGCTTGCTGGTAGGATATTTGTCACTGGCATGCCTGGCCGGGGTTGACAAGTTACAACCACTGAGCTCTTGACACCGAGCTAGACCAAAAGACTGCCCTTGCTTAAATTTTTGGAGGCGTGGTGAAGGTCGGCGGAGCGTAGCTTCTTGTTGACTCCCTTTACCGACGCTTTTGAGCTTCTTTTGTGACACCAGCACCGAGAGCTGGGCCCTACGCGTACGTAGAGCACGTAGTGGTAGCTCAATTCAGCAAGTCAGCAGTCTTGGGCGCGTTGCTTAATTACAGAAAAGGAGCTGCTGGCATGCTGAATTGCTGACTCGACTTCCCGTACACCCACCGTGGCATACACACAAAGAGATAAATGGGCGGTATTTCATACTCCCTCCATTCCTAAATATAAGTCCTTTTAAAGGTTCCACTACAAACTACATACGGATATATATGGACATATTTAAGTGTAAATTCACTCATTTTGATCCGTATGTAGTTTATAGTGTAATCTCTAGAAAGACTTATATTTAGAAACAGAGGTAGTAAAATTTGGGGGTTGAGCTAAAACTCTGACTAACTTAGCTTGGTATATACCCGTTTCAAAAAGAGAAAAAAAAAGTTAGCTTGGTAGCAATCGTTTAGCGACAGCTAATCGCCTGGCTGCATAAGTATATACGTATATGTCACTTGGTGCGGCAAGCACACTGGTGCAAGTTGCAAGTAAAACAAACAAACAAAAATGTTATCCTCTGGTACACTCGCTTTTATACTTTTGTTCTCGATCGATTTTGTACTAGATACGCGTTCAATGCATGGGAGCTACTCCCTTCCTTCCGATTTAATCGTTACCACGACGACTAAATCGGAACGGAGGGAGTAGCTAGTAGGAGTAGGAGCCTGCATGGGTCAATGGTTAGAACATCTTCCCGATCGGTCCCTGCTGGCGGGCCCCACATGAGTGTTGCCCCTCGGCTACCAAGTGAGCTTGGATGCGGATATGGGTGGACTTCAAAATCGGCAGACATATACATCCCGGCGTACGCTTGGCCCGGGCCGGCCGTACGCCAACTGCGTATATGTCTTTTTTTTTCAAAATTTTCGACCTATTTATCTTTAATTATGGTAGTATAACGAATATCAAAAATAATAAAAATTATATCCAGATCCGTAGATCAACTAGCGATGACTACAAACACTGAAAAGACGAAGGCACGTCGTCGTCATGGCCCCTCCATCGTTGTAGTCGGGCACAACTTGTTATAGTAGACAGTCGGGAAATCGTCATGCTAAGACCTCGAAGGACAGCACACCAGAACAACAACCACCGCTGATGAAGATCCGAGTAAATGCACCAAAGATCGATCCGTCCAAAACACACCTCCACACGCCTACCAACGGTGCTAGATGCACCGCGGAAACGGGGACTAGGCAATGAGACCTTTATTCAGAGGCCGCCGCCGTCTCGTATTCCTGAGCAGGACACAAGCCCTAGCAAAACTAAAAGAAAATATTAAAACAAGCCCTCCCGCCGGCCCTTGACGAGATCCACCGCGTCCATGATCCTAGAGCCATGGGAGAGAAGACAGACCTGCAGCGGCGCTGGCGAAAGGCAGAAACCTTGTGAAGGAGGAGGCGTCGGCGGCTAGAGATAACAAACACGTATATGAATACAACTGCGTATATGTCTGCGTAGGTCGGCCGGGAGCCCCGGTTTGACACGCTAGCTACCTAGGAGTAGCTGGGTACAGCCAACTAGCTCGCCGAGTGAAGGCGGCCGGCCGGCGGTGCCTCCTCTGGTTTCGGTTCTAGTTCCGGTCAATGGACTGTTCGTGATGCCCGCGTGTGCACGTGCACTAGCTACAGCTGTGTTGACGTATAATGTGATGCCTAGTCTCTTCCATCAGATTGGTCTTTTGGTTACATTGGTTAGAGCATGCACTTCTACATGGTATCAGAGCCAAGAGGTCTTGAGTTCAAGATCCGGCTGACGCAATTAAATTGCAGCCCACTTTCGATCCACATTTAAGCCTGAGGGAGCCACACGTGAGGGAGAGTGTTGACGTATAATGTGTTGCCTAGTCTCTTCCATCAGATCGATTTTTTGGTTGCATTGACTAGAGCATGCACTTCTATAAGCTGCATGTATGGCCTACGCTGTATATGTACGGGATGGCTCCAGTCCAGCGCCCTTCACGGCTTTCCCTCTCGCATGGGATTGCATATTTTGCTTCCCTTTCCGTCGATCGCTGCAGCCAAATAATTAATATTTTTCATTACCATTTGACGTTGACTACGTGGATCCATGTAGACACTGAGGTTAATTACCGGCGGATATCGGTCACCAACTAGGTACCAAGGGCATCTCTGACGGGAACCCAAAATTTTCCTTCCGCATCTATCAGCGCACAAGGGGACCAGTTCGTAGACATAGATGCGGGAGGCCGTCTTCCAACCGTACCTGTATAATCTGGCCTTTCTCTTTTTTTTTTCTGATATCCGCACAATCAAATAGCCGCATATATAGTAGAAAAGTTTAAATAGCTGCATGCAGCATTAGTTTAATTTTTTTTTAATATTACACCCCAATATTGTTTTCCCCTTTAACGCTACTGATACTTAATCAGATCTTCCTTCAACTTCTCATGAGTTGATCGATGCTGAAATTGTTGATACATTTGAATAAACTCTTCAAATATGAACGGATTCTGGTCTGGAAGTTGGATAGAATCACCCATGTTCTCAAATTCTAAAGCGACGGCAGCATGGTCACCCTTATCCTCGATGATCATGTTGTGCATGATCACACAACATGTCATCACCTCCCATAAGATCTCCGGATCTCATTGTTTAGCAGGTCCACAAACAACTGCAAAACGGGCCTGCAGAATACCAAATGCCCTCTCGACATCCTTTCTAGTGGCTTCTTGTCTTTGGGCAAAGTGGGCATTTTTCTAGCCAACTGGGTTAGAGACGGTGCTGACAAAGGTAGCCTACGGAGAATAGATACTGTCAACCAGATAGTAATCCATGTTGTACTCATGTCCATTGATAGTATAGTGGCAAGGAGGAGCCTTTCCTTCAGTCAGTCTCACAACACAGCAGTGATCGCTACAGCATATTGATGCCATTGTGAGACCCGGGCATGCAAGAAAGAAGAAGGGAAAACTGTTTTTAGCTCTGGCAATTCATAACAGTTTCCCCGCATGGTGGGTATAACAGTAGCAGATGGTACCTGATGGAGCGGCCGGATGACAGGGGTTGAATGGCGACGGAGGAGAAGCGAGTTGGAGCCCTTCTGAAGCGTTGGAGGTGACGGAGACATAGAGTTCCGTCAGGAGTGTGGCGTGACGGCCGGGGTGGTGAAGCGGCGGCGAAGGCAAGAGAGAAAGAAGGCAGAAGAGAAAATTGGGAGGATGGAGGCACGGGATTTGGGAAGGGTTTTGGGTGGGCTGGAGTTGTCAGAGTCCTACATGCCTGGTGTCCGGACTCCCGAAAAGCTCCACCATGTTTGTCTCCTATTTGCGGGAGAAAATGCGTCCGGACGACCCTGCTAAACGTTACAGGCCTGGTTTAAATGGCTTCGACGGTCCGAACAACATGGTCCGGACGGATACAGGCGGTTTGCAAGTTCGCCTTGGAGAAGCCCTAACAGTCGACTAATTTCATCAGCTAATCGCCTACCGCGCAATATACTAGTACGGCGCGTACGTAAATAGCACCACTAACCGAGATTTAGCAACTGCGATGTAAATAATAATTACAATAACTAAAATTGTGAAATGTAGGGTATTTGTCACGAGCATGCATGGCCGGAGTTGACAACTTAGAACCATTGGTAGAAAAGAAAAACTCACAACCACTGATCTCTTAACACCAAACTAGGGCTGAACCAAAAGCTCGAAGCTCGCAATCTTAACGAGCGCTCGATAGTTCGGCTCGTTAACCTCGTGGCCGCTTTCTTAAAGAACATAGTCAATCATTGATTTCAACTTGTTAAGCTTAATGAGTTTAACGAATGAGCTAACGAGTTTCACGAGTAGCTCGTTAAACTCGTTAGTAACAACACAACGCATATTTTCATCTTACGTGACAAAATTTTCGTAGCATCTTGGCCCATCCATTCAATCTAATCTACATAGGAGGCAACAAATTAATGCATTTTCTTTTATAGTCACCATCTTCCTTCTTAAAAACCACATGTACACACTTATCGTGTAGACCGTAACATGTCAAAATCTTTTAATGAGCGCTCGTGAGTACTCATGAACTTAAGGAGCTTTAAACGGATCGAGCCAAGCAGAATTTCTGCTCATTAATCTTAACGAGCTTAACGAGCCGAGCCTTAACGAGCATGAGCAGCTCGTTCATCCACCCCCTACACCCAACCAAACCAAAAATACTGCCCTTGATTAAATTTTTGTAGGCGTGGTGAAGGTCGGTGGTGTGTGTATCTTCTTATTGACTCCCTTTACCGACGATTTTTAGCTTCGTTTCTAATACCAGCACGGAGAACTGGGCCCTACGCATATGTACAACACGTAGTAACCTAAGAGCAAATATAATAAGGTATAGTCAGCGGGCTATAAGGATTAAACAATTATATATGTGGGTGAGTTGGATGAGAGAGAAGAAGAGAGAAAATGGAAACGGGTTGTAGATTAACAGCCGGCTGCAGCACGGACTCCAAGAGACATTGTGAGAGTGTACGGTGGGCTATGCATTGATAAAATAATACTACTTAGCAACTAGCCACTATACATGTTGGCTATATATAAAATGGCAACTTCATATAACCGGTTGTTGACTACATTATTAACCATGCTCTAATTCAGCAAGTCAGCAGTCTTGGGCGCGTTACTTACAGAAAAGAAGCTGCTGGCATACTGAATTGCTGACTCGACTTCCTGTACATCCAGCCTGGCGTGCATACAAAGAGATAAAGGGGTCGGTATTTCATTCCCCCTCCGTCTTAAATTTCTTATCTTAAATTTATCTAGATATAGATGTATTTATTTACGTTTTAGATACATCTGTATCTAGATAAATCTGAAATAAGATTTTTGAAACGGAGGTAATATTTGGGAGTTGAGCCCTAAATTCTCTGTAACTTAGCTGGCTAGAAATCGTTCGGCGACAGCTAATCGCATGGCCGCATAAGTATATGCCACTTTGTGCGGCAAGCACACTGGCGCAAGCTGCAAGCAAAACAAACAAACAAACAAAAATGTTATCCTCTGGTACGCTCACTTTTGTGCTACTACCACCTTTACCTTTGTTCTCCATCGGTTTTGTACTACGTACGCGTTCAGTATAATGCATGGGAGCCTGCAAGGGTCAACGGTTGGCACGTCGGCATTAAACGCTATACGCCATCCTTCTCCTTCTGGATCGGTCCCTGCTGGTGGGCCCCACGCGAGTGTTGCTCCTGGGCTACCAAGTGAGCTTGGATGCCGACATGGTCGTATCGTATGCATGGATTTCCAAATCGGCACACATATAGGAGTACACCCTGGCGTACGCCACTGCGTATATCTGCGTATAGGTCGCCAATCACCGGTCGGCCATACGCCTCGTACATACGTCGTAGGCTGTAGGGATGAATGCATGCATACCGTCGTTGACCGGTGATTGGCAACTCCGGTGCACGTTACAGGAGAAACAGAGGGCGCTAGCTAGCTAGGTCATCTTCCACCTTCCAGCTCCAGTCCAGCGCCCCCACCATGGCTTTGCCACTCGCATGCATGGGATTGCATATTTTGCTTCCCTTCCCGTCGAATGTTGCAGCCCAATAATTAATGGACTCTTTTCATTACGATTTGACGTTGTTGATTACGTGGATCCATGTAGACACTGAGGCTAATTATCACTGGCTGATATGGGTCACCAACTAGCAAGTAGGAACTATCAGTCAACTAATTTCGTCAGCAAAAATGCTACACCTACGTAAAACACGGTACGCACTCATTATGAAATTTCCCTAACTCCTCCACCCCTGATTTCAACCGAAAATCCTACACCTACAAAGAGAACCTATGTATGG
>NC_041381.1:43026559-43035986 GCF_002162155.2 Triticum dicoccoides | reverse complement strand
AGTACGCAAATAGCATCTACAAAGTTTTAGGTAACTTGTCAAAAAAAAAAAACTTGTCAAATCCTAATCCTAACCCTCCTTGATTATCACTGGGGTGGGCCCCTTCACCGCCCACTTTCAATCCTAATCCTACAATCAGCCTGCGCGTATTACTCCCACTAGCCGAGAATTAGCAAGTGTGAAGTAAATAATAATGAAAATAATTAAGTTTGTGAAATGCAGGGCATTTATCACGAGCATGCATGGCCAGAGTTGACAACTTAGGAAGTTAGAGCCACCGATAGAAAAGAAAAACTCACAACGACTGAGCTCCTGACACCGAACCAAACCAAAAGTCTCATGCTGCTTATTTTTTTGTAAGTGTGGTGATGAAGGTCGGCGGTGCGTGCATATCTTACCGACGCTTTTGAGTTATTTTCTGGCACCAGCAGTGAGGGCGGAGGGCCCTACGCATACGTTGCTACTCCGCTAGTGAAATTGCTAGTATGCGTGCACACGTAGGCATGCAGGGTTGACTGGTCAGCCACTCTCACCGCGTTACAGGCAATGAGTTGGCATGCATGCATGCTGACTCGGCTGGCTCCAGGTACGTCCACCACTGTGGTAGACATGCATACAAAGTCAGTAAGGGATCGGTACTAACTGCGAGTTGAGCTAAACCGACAAAAGTACTTAGCCTGCTTGCAGGTAAGAAAGCTTAATTAGCTTGCTCTAGCAATGGTTATGCGACAGCTAATCACGTGGGTGCAATAAGTAAATATCAAGTGGTCAGGTCACTTGTTGCGGCCGGCATGCACCAGATAGTAGCAGTGGCGTGCCCCGTGATATATGTTACTCCATCCGTTCCTAAATATGGAGTATAATATGTCTTTTTAAAGATTTCAATACAGACTATGTACGTGGTAAAATGAATGATTCTACGCTCTTAAATATGTCTATATATACATCCATATGTAGTCTTTATTGAAATCTAAAAAAGACTTATATTTAGGGAAAGGGGGAGTAATAGTAACTAACCATGGAGTAAATCGATCGATTAAAAGTCACTCATTTTGCGAAACAACACATGGTTGCATGGTTAAGAGGGTGGTTGTATCCTAGCCCACCATGGATCAAACCCTAGGTTTG
The DNA here is from genome assembly GCF_002162155.2 of Triticum dicoccoides. Taxonomy (NCBI): domain Eukaryota; kingdom Viridiplantae; phylum Streptophyta; class Magnoliopsida; order Poales; family Poaceae; genus Triticum; species Triticum dicoccoides. Next base: position 43,034,858 of record NC_041381.1, on the reverse strand, counting down.
ACATTTGTATGTCTCACAAATGCAGATTATTCTTTTAGTAGGAGGCAACATTTTCGTTGATAGCGAGGCACATATGTGATGACTTTGTCAATCTTAAGACCCATTGGCTCAATCTTTTGAAGATGTTCATAAGAATAAATTTTTCATATGAGTGAGTGTATATGCATGTACGTAAGGGTCTGCATATTTCTCAAGAAAATAAGTGAAAGGATTTCATAAATAAATATATGATGCGTGTGTTACTTTAGTCAAACCAGGGTTAGACGAAACTAGGTGCATCGGTGCAAGTTGTTGCATGTAAAACAAAAAATGTATGTTATCCTCTGGTAATCATATGTGATGCTTTCCCTCATGTCACTGGCTTTTACCTTTGTTAACGTACCTAGGTGTTCGTGCGTGCGTGTGGGCCACATTCTTCCCTGTCCCTTCAAACGTCTTAAAAAGGTGGGCTTGGATATGGATGAAATTCAAATCGTCACACATTTGTCCTTGAAGCATCCTCGCGTTTGGCCGGGGCCGGCCATACGGCCAGCTTACGTACGTCGGCCAGGATTCCGGGTTTGACACGCTCCTCTGTGTCAAACCCGTATGATGCTTCAGAAACCCTTACTGATGCCCCCCATGGCCATGGCCATGCAGTTGCTGGCACCAGCAACAGCACAGCCGTACATGGACAGAGAGAACCAGCCTTTGTTGCAGGTGAACCAATTATTCCCTTTGTAAAGAAATATAAAATATTTTAGATCAGAAAAAAGTGATCTAAAGCGTTCTATAATACTAGTTTACAAAGGAATACATAATTACAGTTAGCGTGCGTCCAATGCAATGGCTTGATTAGAGCATCTCCAGCCGCGCCCCCAACACAGCCTTCCCAGGCGATTTTTTCGCGCCGGCGCCGAAAAAACGGCCCAGTCGCGCCTCAGGAGCCCGTTTTTTGACGGCTTAGGCCGAAATCAGTGCCGGCGGACCCAGGCCGAACCCAGCGTGCTGGGGGGCGCCGGGGCGAGTGTTTTGGCGCGAAACAGCCGTGGGCTCGCCGAGTCAGCGAGACGGCCGCTTCGTCACCCTCATCGCCTCGTTCCCGCGGGAATCAATGCCAAGGCTGCCGTGCTGCCGCCGCCGGTCAACATTTCCATTGATTCCTTATCACGGGCTGCGCGTCACGGGGCGGCGCGGCGACGCCTCCCCTCCCGCCACGCGTACAAACGGGCGCGGCTATATAAGCCGGTGGCCTCCCTCGCCTCTGGCCACACTACTAGGAAAAGGCCTACTAATGGCGCACCTAATTTGGGCATTAATGGCGCATTAGTGGTGCGCCATTAGTGCCACGCCGTTAGTATATTTTGGTGCGCCATTAGTATCTGATATACTAATGGCGCACCACTGATGCGCCATTATTGTATACATAAGTGCGCCATTAGTATGCCTCCCAGGGGCCATGTATACCCAGGTGCTCTGGCATACTAATGGCGCACAACAACGAGATGCGCCATTAGTAACCTCGGCATACTAATGGCGCACTGTTCAGTGATGCGCCATTAGTATGCTTTGTCATACTAATGGTGCACTGTCATGTGATGTGCCATTAGTATGAATATTAGTTTTTTTTTTTATTTTTTATTTTCTGTTTTTTGCACAGGTTACAAAATGTATAATTTGACAAAATATAGACAGCACACATCAACAACAGATTCATCGAATACAATAGAAGATTAGTCTTTGAATACAATTCATCATATTAGTCTCCGAATACAATTCATCATATTAGTCTCCGAATTGAAAAGACCGAACAAAGATAGAACATTATATTACAAGTCTCGAGACCGCGAGTAGCGAGTTTGTCTTCACATTACAAGTCGATATCGATCATCTAAACTACTATCACATAGAAGAGAGTTGCGGTCATCACGATGAGCATCATCACGATGAAACTCGTCTTCATCCGGTTCCTCCAACGCTCCCTCCCCTCTCCCGCTAGATAGCGGGCGTATCTAGATTCGGCCTCGGCCCTAGTGGTGTACCCTTTGTAACTGTTACCGCTGAATCGGTGAACCTGTCTCCGACACTCCTCCCAGTCGTCGTAGACTCCGGGAACCTTACCCTTGTACACGACATACGTCGGCATCGCTATGCACTAGCCAAACGAAACGTTAGTACCAATTCACAGACAATACATAAGCAATATATAAGTATGCAACAGAACGATCGGAAGAGAAAAGCAAGACATTAATAGCATCGATTACATCTAAGTTGAACGACTCTCGAAACCAAAGAGACATACTACAAGTTCATTAAAGTTTAATTACAACATGAGCCAATCGATGTTTCAGAACTAGACACAGGATCACTACTTTCGACTCGACTCAAGGGACCAAAGCGTGGATGAAGCCGCCGTCTATCGTGGGAGTCATGAAAGAACGGGCGTTGTCAGCCTGCATTTGTAGCATTGTGTCGATGTCACTCTTGGACGGTTGATTTCTGAGGTAGAACTGCCCCGAGGTACGAAGGACATCTTGATGGATGATTTCCGCAAACTCCAACTGGATGCGAAAGAATTCTTGTCAGAGGTCCGCGTCCTGGATTGCCGACACGCTCTTTGCCCAATCTTTGAGTTTACTTGGTAGCAGAAGTTGATGATGGTCCCGTACGATCGCCCGCATGTGATGGATGGCGTAGTAGGCACCCTTCTGACCGCCAGGCGGCTGCTTGACGCAGCAGAACATCGTATTGTGGGAGAACACGTGCTTGCCGTACTTACGAATAGGCCTGGTGAAGGTGCCTCCAGATTTGGCGTAGCCGGGGAGAACATCATCAAGAACCTTCTTGACATTTGTGTAGTCTACGTTCGACTGACGGTCCGGGTCGAAATACGTGGCCATGGAATATTTGGGGCTTAGGAGGATGAGCGTGCAATGTGTGTCACTGCAGAAAACACGGAATGTTAAAAGAAAAACAATCGAAATCTAAGAATTCATATGTTACGGGCCGGTTGAGGGGGGGACTTACTCGGGAAAGTAAGGCACGAGGAAGTTATCCTTATCTTGGTTTGCCAGAATGACGCCTTTGAGGTAAGAACTCGCGACTTGCCGGTCCCCAGCGCTGCCCAAGATCTTGGCACGCATGTAGAAGGGGTCGACTATCACGATGTCCGGGGTCTTGTCGCGAATGATCCGCATCTCCATACTCCGCGAAAATAGCCAAACGAAGGTGTAGTGCAGCGGATGAAGGTTCATCATAGCGTGGATGTCATCAAACCACAGGACGATCGTACGCCCGATGGAGTTATCCACAAAGCCCTTGCCCTCTGGCACCTTGGCCGCGAAAACCGGGTATGCCACATCCTTCTCTCTGAGACGCCGCTTCTCCAAAGAAAGAACACTGTCATGCAGACTCCGCATAGCACCGGTTGCAGCATTGAGCATATTTGTCGGTAGCATCGCCCTACCCGCCACATGCACCCTCCTCGAGATATCCTCAGGTGAAGGTGGCCCGTCCTGAGCACGGATCGTACTCGGTGCCGGCTGGCTCGCACACTTGTTAGTCTTTCTTTTGCGTGCCTTCTTCTTCTCCTGTAATGGGACCGAGTTCTGCTCACAAACCGCCTTCTTGAGTGTATTTGGGCTGATAATATTTCGCACCTCGCCTATCTGAGGCTCGGTGAAGTCGGCAGTTGGGGGCGTCTCCTGAGAGCTGAACGGCAGACGACACCTGTTGCAACTTGGCTTCTCCGCGGTACCAGCTAGATCGCGCACGTATTTTGTTGGGTTGGGTTCTTGAGAAGGAGCCCCCATGAAGTCGCCATCATACCCATGTTCGGCAAAGTACTGATCGACGTTGCCAAATGTATCGTCGTCGTAGTCGTTCTAATCCTGTGCCATATGCATGTTTGGATCCAGTGGCATAGGGATGTCCGGCACCGTTGCGGCGGTCTTGCCATGGGGCCGACTTGGCGCCGACATGACTGGCGGTGTTGTCTTTGGGGTGGTGTCCCCCGCCCCCAAACGAATCTGGCTCTTCGGCCAAAGCAGGGGCCAGCTCAGGCAGGCGCTGAGGGTCATCATGTCATCATCGTCGGCCCCGACGGGTCGAATCGGAGGTAACAACTCGCCCCAGCCTGGCAGCACCCGAACCAGTTGAACCCTAAACAAGTTGGGTGGCATCTGGGTACCGTGGAACAAGGGGTTGCCCGGTTGAACGATTTGGCCCTTGGCGACATCGACCAACTTGTTGTTCACGAAGTGCAGGAGAGTGCACGGAACGTCGGCGGCGCCCTGCGAAAACATGTAGGGCATCAGGGATGCCCAGTCAAAGGCAAGGAGATGAAGTCCTCGGCCGAGAGAGGCTTAATTAGTTACCGTGATGATGGCGTCGAGCTCGGCTAATGTCGAGGCACCGCCAACGGCGGGCGTGCAGTTGACGGAGGGGCCGCTTGCTGCAGAGGTGCCGGCCGGCGTACACCCGGGTGCATTAAGCTCCCGTGCCGGCGTCGGAGACACCAATGCCGCCTCCGCCGGAGACACCAATGGCCCCGCCATCACATTCTGCGAGTTGCTGGCCGTGAAGCTAGGAATCGGGGGCGGCCCCTGTTGGCCGCCCGCAATCCACGCACTCAACCCCTGGATCAAGGTAGGCACAATGGCGGTGATCATCGCTCCGAGTCGTTGTTCCACTTGTTATTGGACAATCTCCGGAATCCGTGCCACCTGTGCCTTGAGTTCTTGAACCTCGCGCGGTTGGCTTTCCAAGCTGGTCTTTTTCTCCTTCCACACACCAGCGGTATAGTATGACCCCCATTTTGTGGACAAGCCTTTGCCGGCCACACGACCAGCTGACGTCAGCTTACTGAGCTTATCCTTGTTCTTCATTACATTCAACGCCCTATTTAGAGTGGTGTCCCAAGGGTTGCTCGTAGTCGACCCCGCGCTACTGCTTTCAGTCGCCTGCGGAAGGAATGTGAACCATTTAGAAATTTGGCTTCATTAATTAGAATGCAACCATATGGAGCTAATTACGCGGGGGTGTATTCCTTACCAGAACAAGCTCAAGTGCCCTGGTCTTCGGATCCGTGGTAAGCTCCTTTGTTATCGGGTCCTCCTTGTACCGGGCCCTGACAAAGTTCCTGGTCTGCTTGTTACCGCTGTATTTCTCGAAGCGGGGCGGTAGGCCTTGCTCGGCATGCTCCGCGTCCTTCTTGTCCCATATAGGCTCCGCCACTCTGTAACCGCCGAGACCGAGTTTGTGTTCCCCTAAGTTTAGCTCCCGCATTTCTTTCCCCCACTGACTTGATTGGGAGTTTGCGGTGCTCGAGCAATTGATCTTGAAGTCGTTGTAGTCATCTTCGGTGATCGAAGGATTTTTCTCCTTGATCTTCTCATAACTCTCACCTTTCTCGATCATTCTCTTCACATTGCTTTTCCAAGTAGACAGGGCCTTGCTCATCTTCGTGAGGGCAGCATTGTTCACTTTATTCCCTTTGAGGCTTGTGTTTTCAAAAGCAGCGGGGAACTTGTATCGTTCGTGCAGCTTCGTGAAGAGGAGGTTGCGCAAATTCCCTCGGTCAGGATGCCTCAGGTTCTCGGTGTTGATCGAGACGGTGCTCCGGAGAATGCACCCGAGCTGAAGCGAGACCCCTTGACTATTCGTTCGGGCGCCGTTGGATTCCCGTCGGAGTCCACTTCAGTAACTTCCTCCTTGAGGGTGCGGAGCACGGTCGGGCGCCGGTCCTTCCATTGCCTCTTCTGTTGGCTGCCATCTGTGCGTGCGCCGCCATCATCAGTGGTGGCATCAGTGGGGTCATCCTCGGCGGTACCATCAGTGGTCTCAGGATCGGTGGGGAAGGCGGCGTCCTCATACAAGTGAGGTTGTTCCTCCATCTCCCGGGACAGCTACCGGAATGCCTTGCCACCCGAACCCCCGGCCTCATCGTTGTTGGCCATGTTTCTCTCTAAATAGGAACAAAGTTTGGTCAAAAAGTTGGTTATTGTCAAGGAACAAGATCATGGTCTCATCATTTAGGGTTTGTCGACATCGAGGCATCCTAAAAGCTAAGCTTTTATCATTGAGGGTTTTTCGACGCCGAGGCACCCTAAAAGCCTAAGCTTTCATCATTTCGGTTTTTATCGACACCGAGGCACCCTAAAAGCGAAGGTTGTATAATTAATGGTTTGTCGACACTGAGGCATCCTAAAAGCTAAGCTGGGAAGGAGAATTCTAAGTTGGGCCTAATCACTTGGCTCTATTGCCGCCTATGGTTTAATGCAGCTAGAATAAAGGGGCACTTGATCCTACTTAATTAACTACTAAGATACCCCGGCCCATGCATTAGTCACAAGTACCCCATATGTCCTATTTTTAGCAAAGTCATGCTAAAATTCACGGAAAATTTCAGCATGACCTTTGCTGAAAATAGGACATATGGAGTACCCGAATTTGCCGGAACGGAAGTTAATCGACATTCCGGCAAACTCAAGGGCCTCTCGGGGTACCTGCAAAATCATTATCCCAGGTGGACATGGATGCAATGTCACATGTCACATGGATCCCACACCCACAGGAGCTGGTGAAGCTTCATGTGTATTTCACGAAAACCAACCTGACTAAAGAGCTTTATGTAGAAAACAAATCACTCCACCAGCTCACACAGGATCCATCAGAGACATTCACCCAAGATTTGACGGCTGTCGTTGATTTTTTTTCTATGTTTGCACACAAAGTGGTGCTTCTATTGTAGTCTCCCCAGTACAGTTCATGTCCAATCTACCATACATTTGCTGCCAACTTGATCATCCCTCTAAGCAATTACTCAAAATTGATCAAAGTTTATGCATTAGAGAATATCAGTCATTGATATATGGGTCCACATATGTTATGAAACAAACACTAAAACAAATTGCATGCGTGATGCTGCTGATGATGACCAAGCCCAATTATCCAGGTGCTTTGTCCAACTATAAGCACAGTGGAGTGCAGCAAAATAAGTACATAATTCTTTTGTTAATTCACAACTTTGTACACATACTCTGCATAGACAAAGTGCCTTCTTTTCATATATAATAACATGCATGGTGACGAGGAAACACTGAACCCTACATCAGGAAACAGCCTAGTAATCTATTGGCAAAGCAGTAATCATACAAGAAGGCAGGAAGGGAGCAGTAATCTATTGGCAAAGCAGTAATCATATTTTAATCATATTCATATATTTTAATCAAGTCCAGCGGGGAGGAATCTCGCAAAATTATATTAAAGAGTTGTAAAAGACCTGGAGACTACATTGAGACTCATTTTGTATATCATAGTTTGAAATGGCCAGGGAGGAAATCTGACTGACAAATGTTGAAGAAAATGGCGAAAGAACAGTTTGCTTTGTGCTTACCACGCAGGGGAGGAGGCGACGAGGTCCGGGTGGTGGTGGTGCTCCGGCGACACCTACATTGTACCCATGGGCATTCAACAATTTTGCATAAGAGAGCATGTCTTAGGCTCAACCACTTGTTCAGGTTTATGAAAAAATTTAACCAATTTAACCAATTTAAGCATATGAATTGCCACCAGGACATGTTATGTATGTACAGTTAACCAATTTTCTTGTCGGTTCGAGAGCTGGTAGCACCACATTGATGTGTTTATGCCAGCTAGAGCAGAACTAGTCGTCCTCACAATAGAACATTTGACTTGGTAAAAGAATCATATTCTTGAGTGAGTGCTGCGTGCAAGCAATCAGACATGGTCCTCTGACTAAAATAAACAGGGCAGCAACAACCAGCCATCATGCCTAACTGCCTACCCAATTCCCATTTCAATTTGCACTTGACCAAACCATGTCCATCGTGCCTAACAAGCAGCAACCTATTCATACAAGTCGGGTGAAACATGCATGTGCTAATCAAACATGAAGGAAGGGCATACATATATGATTATTAACCAATCCGAGAGACTTTGCGGGTTTTCTGAACCAAACCAAGTGCAAGTAGCGCTAGATTTTAGCCTTTCACATCATCACCACTACGAATTCCACAACAGCCCTGACTAATTAACCGCATGATCGTAGAAAAGGAGAAAAAATCCCCACCCAGTTCGTCGAACAGAGCAGAGCACAAAAATCCCCTCCAGTGAATTTTACCACGATCTACTACTTGGGGCCGCGAATTCGCAGGACTGTAGGAGCATGGAATGGATAATAAGGAGGCGCATACCTAGAGGAAGAGACGACCACCGACGATTCTGCGAAGTTGAAGAAGAAGAAGCCGATCTGGATGGATGATGACGATCTCCTCCGTGCGCTCCGTGGATATTTGGG
>NC_041381.1:43017078-43026549 GCF_002162155.2 Triticum dicoccoides | reverse complement strand
GGGGCGACGGTGGTGTCGGGGCGGCGCTGGCGACGATGGTGTGGACGGGGCGGCGCTGGTGTCGGGGCGGCGTCGAGGGCGGCGGGGCGGCAGCGTCGGGAGAGGAGAGGGGAAGGGGATCGCGGGCGAGAGCGAGGGAGAGAGAGGGGATCGATACGAAGTAGGGGCGGCACAATACTAATGCCGCACCACCCCTCGGTGCGCCATAAGTACATACATGCTAATGGCGCACCTCACCCAGGTGCGCCATTAGTATTTTTTTTTACTTCTGCTCGAGCCAACAGGTTATCTACCACCTGACCTGATACACATCAAGTCTTCTCTACTAGCTCGATTGGTCAGCAGCTAGTTCTCACACCAGGAGGTCCTAGGTTTGATTCCCAGGCTCCACAATTTTTTTTATGCATTTAAAATGCTGTTTGATACTTATTTGTGTTTAAATATGTTCAAACTTGTTTAAATCATAACAGTAATATTTTTTTTATAAGACAGTAATAATTTTTTTAAAAATATCATCAAACAGTAATGCATGCCTGTGGAGCGGGGGAGGGTGCGGGGGGTGCGGGGGGTCGGCGGCGGCGGTTGAGTAGGGGAGGGGTGCGGGGGGTCGGCGGCGGCGGTTGAGTAGGGGAATCGAGGGTGCGGGCGGTCGGCGGCGGCGGCCGGTGGACCGGATCTGGCGAGGTGGGATAGCGATCGAGATGGAGGGGGATCGAGATCGAGTGTCCATGAAATTAAAAAATATTCATGATAGTTCAAAAAGTGCCCATGAAATACAATCGAGAAATGAAGTCTACGATTTAAATACAATCGATCTTAGCTAGCTATCTCTTCACAATCTTCTTGCCCTTCTTTTTCGCAAATGGAGTTCTTCTATGGAACGGACGTCCTTTAGGTAGGGTGCTCCTACTTCTTCTTGTGGTGTATGCTGCTACTTCATCATCGTCGTCATGTTCGATCCTCGGGTCGCCGTACTTGTCGAAGTCTTGCTCATTGGCTACTCCATCCATTCCGATGATCTTTCTTTTGCCTCTCCTCACGACAACACGACTGGGCTTTGGCGGGTAGGTAATGAAGAAGCATTGGTCCACTTGGGAAGCTAGTACCCATTGCTCATTTTTTGCGGTGACGTTTGCGCCCGCGGTCTTGGATTTGGCTTCGGGTATAACCATGGTGGTGAAATACCGGTCTTATTTTATGACGTTCTTGGCCCATCTGACACGGAACATCGGGACCTTCTCTCCAGCGTAGCTCAGCTCCCAGATCTCCTCGATCCTTCCGTAGTATCTGTCCTTGTCGTTACCGGTGTAGGATTCCATTGTTACCCCGGAGTTCTGATAACCATCACTCTTCATGTCCTTGGCCTCGGTGTAGAATGTGTAGCCGTTGATATCGTACGCCTCATAGGTCATCAGGTTGTGCTCGGCGCCCTGCGACAAGGCGAATATGAGTTGTTCTTCCGCGGAAGAATCCTCATGTAAAGGGTACGACAGAAGCTTCTGCTTGAACCAACGCGTGAAACATGAGTTGTGCTCTTTGAGTATATCTCCGTCCGTCCTCTGTTGGCCTCGGTCATTGTACGTCTTCTTAATAAAGGTTTTGTGCTCTACCACCCAAGGATCGATCACGTCTATGTGTTGTAGCGCGACTAGGTTTGCTCTTTCAAAGTCGGCGAGTCGACCCTCGAAGTCGACATGCATTTCGCGGCGACCCTCACGGTGACCCCATCCAGCGAGCCTGCCGAGGTGCCTGTTGATGGGCAGACCAACGGAGTTCTCGATGCCTAGATAATTCGTGCAGTAGGAGATGCACTCTTCGGTCAGAAAGCCCCTGGCTATGCTTCCTTCTGGACGTGGCATGTTGCGAACGTATCCTTTGATGACACCATTCATCCTTTCGAACGGCATCATGCTGTGCAGGAACGTCGGCCCGAGTTGGATGATATCCTCCACTATATGGACCAGCAGATGCACCATAACGTCGAAGAATGCGGGCGGGAAGTACATCTCAAGCTCGCATAGTATCACCACGATCTCTTCCTGTAGCCTTCTGAGTTGCCTCACGCCAATCGACTTTCGAGAGATGACGTCAAAGAAGTTGCATAGGCCAAATAGCGTTTCACGGGCGTGCGTGTCCATGATCCCACGGATTGCAACTGGAGGTATCTGCGTCATCAGCACGTGACAGTCGTGAGACTTCATCCCGCTGAACTTCTGCTTCGCTGGGTCTAGGTATCTGCTTATCTTCCCCACGTAACCGTAAGGAAGTTTTACTCCTAGGAGGCAGGTGAAAAACTGCTCGATCTCCTCCTGACTTAGAGTGAAGCACGCGGGAGGGTAGTCATTTCCGGCCTTCTTGGCCTTCTTGCCTTTGCGACGACTTTCTGTGTCCTGCTTCGCCTCATCATCATCATCATCATCATCATTAGCGTGAAGCTCCTGCCTGATGCCCATTGATTTCAAGTCTGCCCTTGCTTTCGGCCCATCTTTGGTCCTCTCTGGCATGTTGAGCAGGGTACCAAGCAGACTCTCGCACACGTTCTTCGTGATATGCATGACATCAAGGCTGTGAGGCACACGGTGGATCTTCCAGTATGGCAAGTCCTAGAAAACAGACCTCGTTTTCCATACCTTCAGCAGCGGCTCTGGCGCCTTTCGCTTCTTTCCCGGCAGTGGGCAGTCTTTCCAATTTTTCAACAGCTTGTCTATTTCCTCGCCGCTCCTCGTACACGGGCGTTTTCGGGGTTCGGTTTCACCATCGAACAGATCCTTGCTTTTCCTCCACGGGTCATCGTCGCGAAGCCACCTTCGATGTCCCATGAACACGGTTTTCGAAGACCCGGGATCTCTATCTAGCTGGCGATACGTTGTGTCATCCATGCACCTTACGCATCCAGAAAATCCGTGGACTACCTGCCCCGCGAGATATCCGTAACCGAGATAGTCGTGCACCGTCGTGAGCAGTGCGGCTCTCATAGGGAAATATTCTTTCTCTGCGGCGCCCCACGTATTGGCTGGCGTTTTCCACAGTGTGTCTAGCTCCTCCTTCAGCAGCCCCAGATACAGATTGATGTCGTTCCCTGGTTGTTTCGGCCCTTCAATTAGCATACTCATGTGAATGTACTTCCTCTTCATGCACAACCAGGGGGGAAGGTTGTACATCCACACAAACACAGGCCAGGTGCTATGTGTGCTTTTCTGGCTGCCAAACGGATTGACTCCATCGGTGCTCGCACCCAGCACGATGTTCCTTGGATCCTTCCCAAATTCTGGATATTCAAAATTCAATGCTTGCCACTGGCTCGCATCCTTAGGGTGACTCAGCATCTTGTCTTTTTTATCTATCTCCGGATCATTTGCGTCATCTTCTCGCTTCTTCTCCTCCCTATCCGTGTGCCAACGCAGGAGCTTTGCTACCTTAGGATCCGCGAAATACCGCTGCAGACGAGGAGTGATCGGAAAGTACCACACCACTTTTCGAGGAGCTTTCTTCCTCTTCTTGTATCGAGTGACGCCGCACACCGGACATATGGTAGACTCCGCGTGCTCGTCCCGATAAATGATGCAATTGTTCATGCACACATGGTATTTCACGTGCGTTAAATCCAGAGGACACACGATTTTCTTCGCCTCCTCCAAACTGGTCGGGCACTTGTTCCCCTTTGGAAGACGTTCGTTCCAGAATGACATGTTCTCGTCGAAGCATGCGTCGGTCATTTTGTGTTTTACCTTCATCTCCAGAGCCATGAGCGTTACTTTCAGGCGGGTATCCTCGGGCCTGCATCCTTCATACAATGGAGTAACCGCGTCTAACTCAAGTTGATCCATCTTGGCTTTCTCTCGGGCGGCAGCTCTTGCGTTATCCGTCTGCTTGAGAAGCAGCTCTTGAATATGAGGGTCCTGCACCCAGCCCATGGATGGTCCAGCGTCGTCTGCTCCGCCGGCATCATCATCATGTCCTGCATCTTCTACATGATGACTGTGTACAGCATCACCGTCGTGATCATCTCCTGGGGATTCTTCGTCTTCTCGCCCGCCCGAGCCGCGGTGGTTGTCTTGCTGCCCTTCCTCATTTCTTTCCCGGCCCCCATGGACGACTTCGTAGTCATCTTCATCACCTTGCCACCGATAGCCATCCATGAAACCACGCAAGAGCAGGTGGTCCCGCACCTGCCCGAAATCCGGGTCCGCAATAAGGCTGTTCAGCTTGCATCTTCGACACGGACATCTTATCTCCGTCTCGTTCTTTTGAAGCATCTCGGCCTTCGCGGACCTCAAAAACCTATTCATGATGCCTTCGCTCATCATGCGGACCATGGTCGTCTGCGGGGTAGAGCAAAACGATATTTTAGAACCAAGAAAAAATTTGGCATGACCTTCCCTAAAAATAGGACCAAAAAGAATGCTTAATGCCTAAATTCTCGCCGAAACGGAAATGAATCAACATTCCGGCAAAATATTGGCAACTATCGCATTTCAAATACCGGTACACCTCCAAACACAAACACATATGCAACACCACAAACATATGCAACGCCATGAACATACATAGATCTAGCTAGGCCATAAAAAGTGCATGTGCACATTGTTGTATGGAGAACAACATAAATATAGCTTCCCCCCTTACTTACCTATCAAAACAAGGTAATTTAACCACTTAATTTGAATGAATCTATGATGGAAATGAGGTGAAAAAGAGGAGGCACCCGAGACAAGGAGGAGGCGGTGGAGAGAATGAAGTGGGGAGAAAGTGAGTGTGGGAGAAGAGGCTGTCCAAACTATCTTGTTGCTGCCCACTTACTAATGGCGCACCAACCATAAATGCGCCATTAGTAATCTAGGTTACTAATGGCGCACTCTCCCTCGGTGCGCCATTAGAAGTTTTGCACAAAAAAAATTGCTAATGGTGCACTGTCCCACGGTGCGTCATTACTAGTTTAAACTAGTAATGGCGCACCGTGGGACAGTGCGCCATTAGTAGTTTTGCAAAAAAAGGAATAAAAAATAAAAAAAAACAACATTAGTGGCGCACTTACTGACGGGTGCGCCATTACTAGTTACTAGTAATGGCGCACTTCCTCGGGATGCGCCATTAGTATGTTTGGACAGGCGCGCTAGTTCAATTTTTTTTTGATACTAATGGCGCACCTTGGGCCAGGTGCGCCATTAGTAGTTTCAACACTAATGGCGTATCAGAAGATGGTGCGCCATTAGTATATACTAATGGCGCACCACTTGTCTGGTGCGCCATTAGTGTCAATCCCATCTATAGCCCTTTTTCTAGTAGTGCCACACCAGCCCTAGCCGTCGAGCTCTCCCTCTCCCGTGCGCCGACGCCGACGCTTCTTCCTCCCTCTCTTTCTCCCGTGCGCCGCCGCCGACACTTCTTCCTCCCTCTCCCTCACTCCTACACCCGATGGCCGCGCGTTTCCCCGGCGACGCGGTGGCCGCCAACGGCTTCGGCCGCCGCTCGCTCCACGAGTGGGAGTCGTGGCTCATGTTCGAGACCAACATCCCGGCGCCGCCGGACATGCGCGCCGGGCCGAGGGGGTGGAGGCTCAGCAACAGGGGAGTGCCCATTCCCCCGTTGCCCGAATTCGAGGCGTGCCCCGCCTACTTCGCCACCGAGATCGACCGCGTGCGCGCCTCCCTCATCGACGAGCAGCTCGCCCTTTCCTAGTACGCCACCGACAACCATGCAGCGTGGGCGGCGTACGTCGAGCGCCGCTAGGAGCAGAGGCTGGCGTCCACCAACGGGGCGCCGGTGGTGGGCGGCGTGAAGAATAGCGAGGGGCGCCGTGTGTGGTGGGGCGCCCCCGGCCGCACGCTCGATGGCGTGTTATCTTACCTTGAGGGAGGCAACGAGCCGCCGCTGGCATACCCTCCCACGGCGGCTGCCCCGGCCCACCGCCGGCGCGCCGGGCAATGAATGCCTAGGAGGTTCGGTTCCTCCTCGTCTTCCTCCTCGCACTCCTCCTCACGCTCTTCTTCCCATTCCTCTCTCCGGCGTTGCTCAGCGCCAAGGCCGAGCCCGCAGCGGAGACGCCGCTCGGCCGGCGCATTCGCAGCGCCGGCATCTTTATAAACGAGGGCGGTCGACGCGCCTCCTCGTCGGCTCGTCCGCGCTTCGTCAAGCCAAAGACGGAGCCGGGGCTCGCGACCGTGAAAACGGAGCCGGGCCTTCCGGCCGTGAAGACAGAGCACGGCGACGAGGAGCTCGACGACGAGGCGGCCCTGAAATGGGCGTGCAAGGACTACCTCAAGATGGAGATGGAGCGCCAGTGCGCCGCCCTGCAGCGCTTCGAGCAGCGCCGCCGGGGCCGCGACGAAGGAGGCGTCGTCGTCCTCGACGACGATGACGCGCCGCCACCGCCACGGGTCCGCCATGGCGACGCCGGGCAGGGGTCCTGCAGGGGCGGCCGCGTCAAGGAGGAGAAGGCCAATGACGACGACGGCAACGAGGATGGCGGAGACGACGGCGACTACGCCGCGTTCCGCGACTTCATCGCCCCTTAGTTGTAGTTTAGGCATTCTTTAGATAAATTTTGCTATGTAAACCGCAAACATGCCTAATATATGCCAAGTTTGGCGAATTTTAGCCGAGTTTAATCGAACTTTGCCCAACGTTTTTTAATTTAGACGGCGTCTGAGGGCGGCTCTATGGTCTGCGACTGGGAACCAACTCGCCCCCAGGCCGTTTCTTTTTTATGCCGGCTCACCCCCATGTGGCGATTTTACGCGCCCCCAGGGGCCAACGGCTGGAGATGCTCTTAGAAGATATCGGTGAGGCCACTTGATGTGCTAACTGTTAGTAGAGACGTGCATCTTCGCTGGTGCGCCGCCGGAGGCTCAGCAATGGCTAGGACCCCATTTTCTTGCCAGGCATGGCTGCAGCTAGCGCGGATCCGAGCTTTATCCGTGTATACGGCACGACGCCTATTCTCACAATTGTTTTTTCACGTGGAACCCTTGCTCTATCCGTATCTCACTAACTATAAAACCGACAATTCTCAGTACTCCCTGGGTCCGGAAATACTTGTTATCAAAATGAATAAAAAAGAATGTATCTAGATGTATTTTAGTTATAGATAAATCCTTTTTATCCATTTTTTTCTCAAATACGCACGAGTCATATATTATAGAAGGAAAGGATAGAAACCCTCTACACTTAATGTTACAATGTTATTTACAGATAACCCTCGGCCACCCCACCTGCCTAACTCGCTAGTAAGACCTACTCGCTATTCTCCCACAGTGCAAGGCCAACCAAGAACGCCTCGCCTTCCCCTCGTAATGATCTTGCCTGCTTCCATGCCCTGACCTCATCCCCAATGCTCTGGAACACCGTGCGTGTGGAAGGCACCGCTCCATCGAAAACCACTCCATTGCGGTGAGTCCACGGTTCCCATAGCACCAAGATACAGATTGTCCTAGCGAGCTTTCGGTGCTGTGCAATTTCCTCTTGTCTGATGCACCACCCCGGAAGTGACTCCGTCGCTGTTGGAGCGCGGTCCGGTCGTCCCAAGGCCAGGCACACCTTGCTCTAGACCTCTCTTGCAAAGACGCATCCGATCATGATGTGGGTGATTGTCTCCTCCTGTTGGCCGCATAGTGGACACGAGCTTTGGTGGGGGTGTCCTCGTCGAGCAAGGCGGTCAGAGGTCGAACACCTATTCCTCATGGCAAGCCAAACGAAGAAGCGACGCTACAGAGGCGCTCGTGACTTCCATGTGAATTCCGCCGTTGGTGCAACCTCAAGTCCCGCGAACTTGGCCGCATATGCTGATCGTGCCGAAAACATGCCGTCCTTTTCCCACGCCCATTGTATCTTGTCCTGCGCACCCTCCTCCAGGGCCACCTCCTCCAGTCACTGCCATATAGCAAGGAACTAGCGGAGCATGCCAGCCGTGAGCTCTGTCCCAATGTCCGCCGCCCACGAGTGGTTTGCAAGTGCCTCTGCCACTACTGGAATCAGCTTCTTTGCCGTCCGCCATGGCGGACGGCAAAGGCATACAAGGCGGACGATAAAGACCTTTGCCGTCCGTCAGCTGACGGCAACAGGTCCAGCTGAATAGGCTACGACAAAGGCTTCTTTGCCGTCAGCTGGCAGACAGCAAAGATGAAACGGTCTTTGCCGTCAGCTGGCTGACGACAAAGGTCCTGGACGGCACACGTGACAACGTCTGGCCGTTAGGGGGCTAACTGTTGGAAATATGCCCTAGAGGCAATAATAAAGGAATTATTATTATATTTCCTTGTTCATGATAATTGTCTTTTATTCATGCTATAATTGTATTATCCGGAAATCGTAATACACGTGTGAATACATAGACCACAACATGTCCCTAGTGAGCCTCTAGTTGACTAGCTCGTTGATCAACAGATAGTCATGGTTTCCTGACTATGGACATTGGATGTCGTTGATAATGGGATCACATCATTAGGAGAATGATGTGATGGACAAGACCCAATCCTAAGCATAGCACAAGATCGTGTAGTTCGTTTCGCTAGAGCTTTTCCAATGTCAAGTATCTCTTCCTTAGACCATAAGATCGTGTAACTCCCGGATACCGTAGGAGTGCTTTGGGTGTACCAAACGTCACAACGTAACTGGGTGACTATAAAGGTATACTACGGGTATCTCCGAAAGTGTCTGTTGGGTTGACACGGATCGAGACTGGAATTTGTCACTCCGTATGACGGAGAGGTATCACTGGGCCCACTCGGTAATGCATCATCATAACGAGCTCAAAGTGACCAAGTGTCTGGTCACGGGATCATGCATCAAGGTACGAGTAAAGTGACTTGCCGGTAACGAGATTGAATGAGGTATTGGGATACGACGATCGAATCTCGGGCAAGTAAAATACCGATTGACGAAGGGAATTGTATACGGGGTTGCTTGAATCCTCGACATCGTGGTTCATCCGATGAGATGATCGAGGAGCATGTAGGAGCCAACATGGGTATCCAGATCCCGCTGTTGGTTATTGACCGGAGAGCCGTCTCGGTCATGTCTACATGTCTCCTGAACCCGTAGGGTCTACACACTTAAGGTTCGGTGACGCTAGGGTTGTATGAATATGAGTATGCAGCAAACCGAAAGTTGTTCAGAGTCCCGGATGAGATCCCGGATGTCACGAGGAGTTCCGGAATGGTCCGGAGGTAAAGAATTATATATGGGAAGTCAAGTTTCGGCCATCGGGAAAGTTTTGGGGGTCACCGGTATTGTACCGGGACCACCGAAAGGGTCCCGGGGGTCCACCGGGTGGGGCCACCTATCCCGGAGGGCCCCATGGGCTGAAGTGGGAGGGAAACCAGCCCCTGGTGGGCTGGCGCGCCCCCTGCCCCCCCTCTGCGCCTAGGGTTGGGAACCCTAGGGGAGGGGGCGCCTCCACTTGCCTTGGGGGGCCAGTCTCCCCCCTTGGCCACCACCCCCCTAGGAGATCCCATCTCCTAGGGCCGGCGCCCC
>NC_041381.1:42977338-43016736 GCF_002162155.2 Triticum dicoccoides | reverse complement strand
CAGCCGCACCCAACACCTGGCGCCTCCCTTCCCCCCTTTGGTACACGTCTCCCTCCCGTAGTCGGTTGGCGAAGCCCTGCCGGAGCCCTGCTGCATCCACCACCACGCCGTCGTGCTGCTGGATCTTCATCAACCTCTCCTTCCCCCTTGTTGGATCAAGAAGGAGGAGACGTCACGCTGACCGTACGTATGTTGAACGCGGAGGTGCCGTCCGTTCGGCGCTAGGAACTCCGGTGATTTGGATCACGACGAGAACGACTCCCTCAACCCCGTTCTCTTGAACGCTTCCGCACGCGATCGACAAGGGTATGTAGATGCACTCCTCTCTCTCGTTGCTAGATGAACTCATAGATTGATCTTGGTGAACGTAGGAATTTTTTTATTTTATGCAACATTCCCCAACAGTGGCATCATGAGCTAGGTCTATGCATAGTTCTCTATTGCACGAGTAGAACACAAATATGTTGTGGGCGTAGATCTTGTCAACTTGCTTGCCAATACTAGTCTTATTTTGCTTCAGCGGTATTGTAGGATGATGCGGCCCGGACCGACCTTACACGTACGCTTACGTGTGACAGGTTCCACCGACTGACATGCACTAGTTGCATAAGGTGGCTAGCGGGTGTCTGTCTCTCCCGCTTTAGTTGGAGCGGATTCGATGAAAAGGGTCCTTATGAAGGGTAAATAGAAGTTGACAAAATCACGTTGTGGTTATTCGTAGGTAAGAAAATGTTCTTGCTAGAACCCAATTGCAGCCACGTAAAAGATGCAACAACAATTAGAGGACGTCTAACTTGTTTTTGCAGCAATTGCTATGTGATGTGATATGGCCAAAAGTTGTGATGAATGATGAATGATATATTGTGATGTATGAGACCATGTTCTTGTAATAGGAATCACGACTTGCATGTCGATGAGTATGACAACCGGCAGGAGCCATAGGAGTTGTCTTAATTATTGTATGACCTGCGTGTCAATGATTTAATGCCATGTAATTACTTTACTTTATTATTAAACCGTTAGCCATAGTAGTAGAAGTAATAGTTGGCGAGCAACTTCATGGAGACACGATGATGGAGACCATGGTGTCATGCCGGTGACGAAGATGATCATGGAGCCCCGAAGATGGAGATCAAAGGAGCTATATGATATTGGCCATATCATGTAACTACTATATAATTGCATGTGATGTTTATTATGTCTTATGCATCTTGTTTACTTAGAACGGCGGTAGTAAATAAGATGATCCCTCATAATAATTTCAAGAAAGTTTTCCCCCCTAACTGTGCGCCATTGCTAAAGTTCGTCGTTTCGAAGCACCACGTGATGATCGGGTGTGATAGATTCCTACGTTCACATACAACGGGTGTAAGACAGTTTTACACATGCAAAAACACTTAGGTTAACTTGACGAGCCTAGCATGTACAGACATGGCCTCGGAACACAGAGACCGAAAGGTCGAACATGAGTCGTATGGAAGATACGATCAACATGGAGATGTTCACCGATGATGACTAGTCCGTCTCACGTGATGATCGGACACAGCCTAGTCGACTCGGATCGTGTAACACTTAGATGACTAGAGGGATGTCAAATCTGAGTGGGAGTTCATTAAATAATTTGATTAGATGAACTTAATTATCATGAACTTAGTCTAAAATCTTTGCAAAATATGTCTTGTAGATCAAATGGCCAACGCTCATGTCAACATGAACTTCAACGCGTTCCTAGAGAAAACCAAGCTGAAAGATGATGGCAGCAACTATACGGACTGGGTCCAGAACCTGAGGATCATCCTCATAGCTGCCAAAAAAGCATATGTCCTAGAAGGACCGCCAGGTGTAGCACCCATCCCAGAGAACCAAGACGTTATGAACGCTTGCTAGTCACGTGCTGATGATTACTCCCTCGTTCAGTGCGGCATGCTTTACAGCTTAGAACCGGGGCTCCAAAAGCGTTTTGAGCAATACAGAGCATATGAGATGTTCGAGGAGCTGAAAATGGTTTTCCAAGCTCATGCCCGGGTCGAGAGATATGAAGTCTCCGACAAGTTCTATAGTTGTAAGATGGAGGAAAATAGTTCTATCAGTGAGCACATACTCAAAATGTCTGGGTTGCACAACCGCCTGTCCCAGCTGGACATTAACCTTCCGGACGAGGCAGTCATTGACAGAATCCTTCAGTCGCTCCCACCGAGCTACAAGAGCTTTGTGATGAACTACAATATGCAGGGGATGGTGAAAACTATTCCTGAAGTATTTTCAATGCTGAAGTCAGCAGAGGTAGAAATGAAGAAAGAACATCAAGTGTTGATGGTCAATAAAACCACCAAGTTCAAGAAGGGCAAGGGTAAGAAGAACTTCAAGAAGGACGGCAAGGATGTTGCCGCGCCCGGTAAGCCAGTTGCCGGGAAGAAGTCAAAGAATGGACCCAAGCCTGAGACTGAGTGCTTTTATTGCAAAGGGAAGGGTCACTGGAAGCGGAACTGCCCCAAATACTTAGCGGACAAGAAGGCCGGCAACACTAAAGGTATATGTGATATACATGTAACTGATGTGTACCTTACCAGTACTCGTAGTAACTCCTGGGTATTTGATACCGGTGCCGTTGCTCATATTTGTAACTCACAGCAGGAGCTGCGGAATAAGCGGAGACTGGCGAAGGACGAAGTGACGATGCGCGTCGGAAATGGTTCCAAGGTCGATGTGATCGCCGTCGGCACGCTACCTCTACATTTACCTACGGGATTAGTTTTAAACCTCAATAATTGTTATTTAGTGCCAAGTTTGAGCATGAACATTGTATCTGGGTCTCGTTTAAGACGAGATGGCTACTCATTTAAATCCGAGAATAATGGTTGTTCTATTTATATGAGAGATATGTTTTATGGTCATGCCCCGAGGGTCAATGGTTTATTCTTAATGAATCTCGAACGTAATGTTACACATATTCATAGTGTGAATACCAAAAGATGTAAAGTTGATAACGATAGTCCCACATACTTGTGGCACTGCCGCCTTGGTCACATTGGTGTCAAGCGCATGAAGAAGCTCCATACTGATGGACTTTTAGAGTCTCTCGATTATGAATCATTTGACACATGCGAACCATGCCTCATGGGCAAAATGACCAAGACTCCGTTCTCCGGAACAATGGAGCGAGCAACCAACTTATTGGAAATCATACATACTGATGTGTGTGGTCCAATGAGCATTGAGGCTTGCGCAGGATATCGTTATGTTCTCACTCTCACTGATGACTTAAGTAGATATGGGTATGTCTACTTGATGAAACACAAGTCTGAGACCTTTGAAAAGTTCAAGGAATTTCAGAATGAAGTAGAGAATCAACGTGACCGAAAGATAAAATTCTTACGATCAGATCGTGGAGGAGAATATTTAAGTCACGAATTTGGTACGCACTTAACAAAATGTGGAATCGTTTCACAACTCACGCCGCCTGGAACACCTCAGCGTAATGGTGTGTCCGAACGTCACAATCGCACTCTATTGGATATGGTGCGATCTATGATGTCTCTTACCGATTTGCCGCTATCATTTTGGGGATACGCTCTAGAGACAGCTACA
Source organism: Triticum dicoccoides (assembly GCF_002162155.2). Lineage (NCBI taxonomy): Eukaryota > Viridiplantae > Streptophyta > Magnoliopsida > Poales > Poaceae > Triticum > Triticum dicoccoides. The sequence goes on along the minus strand of NC_041381.1, from coordinate 43,013,148 downwards.
GTCACTCTAAATAGGGCACTGTCTAAATCCGTTGAGACGACACTGTATGAATTATGGTTTGGGAAGAAACCTAAGCTGTCGTTTCTAAAAGTTTGGGGATGCGATGCTTATGTCAAGAAACTTCAACCTGAAAAGCTCGAACCCAAGTCGGAAAAATGTGTCTTCATAGGATACCCTAAGGAAACCATTGGGTATACCTTCTACCTTAGATCCGAAGGCAAGATCTTTGTTGCCAAGAACGGATCCTTTTTGGAAAAAGAGTTTCTCTCAAAAGGAGTAAGTGGGAGGAAAGTAGAACTTGATGAAGTACTACCTCTTGAACCGGAAAGTAGTGCAGCTCAGGAAAATGTTCCTGTGGTGCCTACACCGACTGGAGAGGAAATTAATGATGATGATCAAGGTACTGCGGATCAAGTTGCTACTGAACTTTGTAGGTCCACAAGGACACGTTCCACACCAGAGTGGTATGGCAACCCTATCCTGGAAATCATGTTGTTAGACAACAGTGAACCTTCGAACTATGAAGAAGCGATGGCGGGCCCAGATTCCAACAAATGGCTAGAAGCCATGCAATCCGAGATAGAATCCATGTATGAAAACAAAGTATGGACTTTGACAGACTTGCCCGATGATCGGCGAGCGATAGAAAACAAATGGATCTTTAAGAAGAAGACGGACGTGGATGGTAATGTTACCATCTACAAAGCTCGACTTGTCGCTAAGGGTTATCGGCAAGTTCAAGGGGTTGACTACGATGAGACTTTCTCTCCCGTAGCAAAGCTGAAGTCCGTCCGAATCATGTTAGCAATTGCCGCATACTATGATTATGAGATATGGCAGATGGACGTCAAAACGGGATTCCTTAACGGCTATCTTAAGGAAGAACTGTATATGATGCAGCCAGAAGGTTTTGTCGATCCTAAGAATGCTAAAAAGGTATGCAAGCTCCAGCGATCCATTTATGGGCTGGTGCAAGCATCTCGGAGTTGGAACATTCGCTTTGATGAGATGATCAAAGCGTTTGGGTTTATGCAGACTTATGGAGAAGCCTGCGTTTACAAGAAAGTGAGTGGGAGCTCTGTAGCATTTCTCATATTATATGTAGATGACATACTTTTGATGGGAAATGATATAGAACTTTTGGACAGCATTAAGGCCTACTTGAATAAGTGTTTTTCAAAGAAGGACCTTGGAGAAGCTACTTACATATTAGGCATCAAGATCTATAGGGATAGATCGAGACGCCTCATAGGTCTTTCACAAAGCACATACCTTGATAAGATATTGAAGAAGTTCAATATGGATCAGTCCAAGAAAGGGTTCTTGCCTGTATTGCAAGGTGTGAGATTGAGCTCGGCTCAATACCTGACCACGGCAGAAGATAAAGAAGAGATGAGTGTCATCCCCTATGCCTCAGCCATAGGATCTATTATGTATGCTATGCTGTGTACCAGACCAAATATAAACCTTGCCGTAAGTTTGGTAGGAAGGTACCAAAGTAATCCCGGCAAGGAACACTGGACAGCGGTCAAGAATATCCTTAAGTACCTGAAAAGGACAAAGGACATATTTCTCGTTTATGGAGGTGACGAAGAGCTCATCGTAAAGGGTTACGTCAACGCTAGCTTCGACACAGATCTGGATGACTCTAAGTCACAAACCGGATACGTGTATATGTTGAATCGTGGAGCAGTAAGCTGGTGCAGTTGCAAGCAGAGCGTCGTGGCGGGATCTACATGTGAAGCGGAGTACATGGCAGCCTCGGAGGCAGCGCATGAAGCAATATGGATGAAGGAGTTCATCACCGGCCTAGGAGTCATAACCAATGCGTCGGGGCCAATCACTCTCTTCTGTGACAACACTGGAGCTATTGCCCTTGCCAAGGAGCGCAGGTTTCACAAGAAGACCAGGCACATCAAGCGTCGTTTCAACTCCATCCGTGAAAATGTTCAAGATGGAGACATAGATATTTGCAAAGTACATATGGATCTGAATGTCGCAGATCCATTGACTAAACCTCTTCCGCGAGCAAAACCTGATCAACACCAGAACTCTATGGGTGTTCGATTCATCACAATGTAACTAGATTATTGACTCTAGTGCAAGTGGGAGACTGTTGGAAATATGCCCTAGAGGCAATAATAAAAGGATTATTATTATATTTCCTTGTTCATGATAATTGTCTTTTATTCATGCTATGATTATATTATCCGGAAATCGTAATACACGTGTGAATACATAGACCACAACATGTCCCTAGTGAGCCTCCAGTTGACTAGCTCATTGATCAACAAATAGTCATGGTTTCCTGACTATGGACATTGGATGTCGTTGATAACGGGATCACATCATTAGGAGAATGATGTGATGGACAAGACCCAATCCTAAGCATAGCACAAGATCGTGTAGTTCGTTTTGCTAGAGCTTTTCCAATGTCAAGTATCTCTTCCTTAGACCATGAGATCATGTAACTCCCGGATACCGTAGGAGTGCTTTGGGTGTACCAAACGTCACAACGTAACTGGGTGACTATAAAGGTATACTACGGGTGTCTCCGAAAGTGTCTGTCGGGTTGACACGGATCGAGACTGGGATTTGTCACTCCGTATGACGGAGAGGTATCACTGGGCCCACTCGGTAATGCATCATCATAACGAGCTCAAAGTGACCAAGTGTCTGGTCACGGGATCATGCATCAAGGTACGAGTAAAGTGACTTGCCGGTAACGAGATTGAACGAGGTATTGGGATACGACGATCGAATCTCGGGCAAGTAAAATACCGATTGACGAAGGGAATTGTATACGGGGTTGCTTGAATCCTCGACATCGTGGTTCATCCGATGAGATGATCGAGGAGCATGTAGGAGCCAACATGGGTATCCAGATCCCGCTGTTGGTTATTGACCGGAGAGCCGTCTCGGTCATGTCTACATGTCTCCTGAACCCGTAGGGTCTACACACTTAAGGTTTGGTGACGCTAGCGTTGTATGAATATGAGTATGCAGCAAACCGAAAGTTGTTCAGAGTCCCGGATGAGATCCCGGATGTCTAGAGGAGTTCCGGAATGGTCCGGAGGTAAAGAATTATATATGGGAAGTCGAGTTTCGGCCATCGGGAAAGTTTCGGGGGTCACCGGTATTGTACCGGGACCACCGGAAGGGTCCCGGGGGTCCACCGGGTGGGGCCACCTATCCCGGAGGGCCCCATGGGCTGAAGTGGGAGGGAAACCAGCCCCTGGTGGGCTGGTGTGCCCCCCTGCCCCCCCCTCTGCGCCTAGGGTTGGGAACCCTAGGGGAGGGGGCGCCTCCACTTGCTTTGGGGGGCAAGTCTCCCCCTTGGCCACCGCCCCCCTAGGAGATCCCATCTCCTAGGGCCGGTGCCCCCCTGGGGTCCCTATATAAAGAGGGGGGGGTGGGAGGGCAGCCGCACCCAACACCTGGCGCCTCCCTTCCCCCTTTGGTACACCTCCCCCTCCCGTAGTCGGTTGGTGAAGCCCTGCCGGAGCCCTGCTGCATCCACCACCTCGCCGTCGTGCTGCTAGATCTTCATCAACCTCTCCTTCCCCCTTGATGGATCAAGAAGGAGGAGACGTCACGCTGACCGTACATGTGTTGAACGCGGAGGTGCCGTCCGTTCGGCGCTAGGATCTCCGGTGATTTGGATCACGACGAGAACGACTCCCTCAACCCCGTTCTCTTGAACGCTTCCGCACGCGATCTACAAGGGTATGTAGATGCACTCCTCTCTCTCGTTGCTAGATGAACTCATAGATTGATCTTGGTGAACGTAGGAATTTTTTTATTTTATGCAACATTCCCCAACAGTGGCATCATGAGCTAGGTCTATGCATAGTTCTCTATTGCACGAGTAGAACACAAATCTGTTGTGGGCGTAGATCTTGTCAACTTGCTTGCCACTACTAGTCTTATTTTGCTTCAACGGTATTGTAGGATGAAGCGGCCCGGACTGACCTTACACGTACGCTTACGTGTGACAGGTTCCACCGACTGACATGCACTAGTTGCATAAGGTGGCTAGCGGGTGTCTGTCTCTCCCACTTTAGTTGGAGCGGATTCGATGAAAAGGGTCCTTATGAAGGGTAAATAGAAGTTGACAAAATCACGTTGTGGTTATTCATAGGTAAGAAAATGTTCTTGCTAGAACCCAATTGCAGCCACGTAAAAGATGCAACAACAATTAGAGGACGTCTAACTTGTTTTTGCAGCAATTGCTATGTGATGTGATATGGCCAAAAGTTGTGATGAATGATGAATGATATATTGTGATGTATGAGACCATGTTCTTGTAATAGGAATCACGACTTGCATGTCGATGAGTATGACAACCGGCAGGAGCCATAGGAGTTGTCTTAATTATTGTATGACCTGCGTGTCAATGATTTAACGCCATGTAATTACTTTACTTTATTACTAAACCGTTAGCCATAGTAGTAGAAGTAATAGTTGGTGAGCAACTTCATGGAGACACGATGATGGAGATCATGGTGTCATGCCGGTGACGAAGATGATCATGGAGCCCCAAAGATGGAGATCAAAGGAGCTATATGATATTGGCCATATCATGTAACTACTATATAATTGCATGTGATGTTTATTATGTTTTATGCATCTTGTTTACTTAGAACGGCGGTAGTAAATAAGATGATCCCTCATAATAATTTCAAGAAAGTGTTCCCCCTATCTATGCGCCATTGCTAAAGTTCGTCGTTTCGAAGCACCACGTGATGATCGGGTGTGATAGATTCCTACGTTCACATACAACGGGTGTAAGACAGTTTTACACATGCAAAAACACTTAGGTTAACTTGACGAGCCTAGCATGTACAGACATGGCCTCGGAACACAGAGACCGAAAGGTCGAACATGAGTCGTATGGAAGATACGATCAACATGGAGATGTTCACCGATGATGACTAGTCCGTCTCACGTGATGATCGGACACAGCCTAGTCGACTCGGATCGTGTAACACTTAGATGACTAGAGGGATGTCAAATCTGAGTGGGAGTTCATTAAATAATTTGATTAGATGAACTTAATTATCATGAACTTAGTCTAAAATCTTTGCAAAATATGTCTTGTAGATCAAATGGCCAACGCTCATGTCAACATGAACTTCAACGCGTTCCTAGAGAAAACCAAGCTGAAAGATGATGGCAGCAACTATACGGATTGGGTCCGGAACCTGAGGATCATCCTCATAGCTGCCAAAAAAGCATATGTCCTAGAAGGACCGCCAGGTGTAGCACCCATCCCAGAGAACCAAGACGTTATGCACGCTTGCTAGTCACGTGCTGATGATTACTCCCTCGTTCAGTGCGGCATGCTTTACAGCTTAGAACCGGGGCTCCAAAAGCGTTTTGAGCAACACAGAGCATATGAGATGTTCGAGGAGCTGAAAATGGTTTTCCAAGCTCATGCCCGGGTCAAGAGATATGAAGTCTCCGACAAGTTCTATAGTTGTAAGATGGAGGAAAATAGTTCTGTAAGTGAGCACATACTCAAAATGTCTGGGTTGCACAACCGCCTGTCCCAGCTGGACATTAACCTTCCGGACGAGGCAGTCATTGACAGAATCCTTCAGTCGCTCCCACCGAGCTACAAGAGCTTTGTGATGAACTACAATATGCAGGGGATGGTGAAAACTATTCCTGAAGTATTTTCAATGCTGAAGTCAGCAGAGGTAGAAATGAAGAAAGAACATCAAGTGTTGATGGTCAATAAAACCACCAAGTTCAAGAAGGGAAAGGGTAAGAAGAACTTCAAGAAGGACGGCAAGGATGTTGCCGCGCCCGGTAAGCCAGTTGCCGGGAAGGAGTCAAAGAATGGACCCAAGCCTGAGACTGAGTGCTTTTATTGCAAAGGGAAGGGTCACTGGAAGCGGAACTGCCCCAAATACTTAGCGGACAAGAAGGCCGGCAACACTAAAGGTATATGTGATATACATGTAACTGATGTGTACCTTACCAGTACTCGTAGTAACTCCTGGGTATTTGATACCGGTGCCGTTGCTCATATTTGTAACTCACAGCAGGAGCTGCGGAATAAGCGGAGACTGGCGAAGGACGAAGTGACGATGCGCGTCGGAAATGGTTCCAAGGTCGATGTGATCGCCGTCGGCACGCTACCTCTACATTTACCTACGGGATTAGTTTTAAACCTCAATAATTGTTATTTAGTGCCAAGTTTGAGCATGAACATTGTATCTGGGTCTCGTTTAAGACGAGATGGCTACTCATTTAAATCCGAGAATAATGGTTGTTCTATTTATATGAGAGATATGTTTTATGGTCATGCCCCGAGGGTCAATGGTTTATTCTTAATGAATCTCGAACGTAATGTTACACATATTCATAGTGTGAATACCAAAAGATGTAAAGTTGATAACGATAGTCCCACATACTTGTGGCACTGCCGCCTTGGTCACATTGGTGTCAAGCGCATGAAGAAGCTCCATACTGATGGACTTTTAGAGTCTCTCGATTATGAATCATTTGACACATGCGAACCATGCCTCATGGGCAAAATGACCAAGACTCCGTTCTCCGGAACAATGGAGCGAGCAACCAACTTATTGGAAATCATACATACTGATGTGTGTGGTCCAATGAGCGTTGAGGCTTGCGCAGGATATCGTTATGTTCTCACTCTCACTGATGACTTAAGTAGATATGGGTATGTCTACTTGATGAAACACAAGTTTGAGACCTTTGAAAAGTTCAAGGAATTTCAGAATGAAGTAGAGAATCAACGTGACCGAAAGATAAAATTCTTACGATCAGATCGTGGAGGAGAATATTTAAGTCACGAATTTGGTACGCACTTAACAAAATGTGGAATCGTTTCACAACTCACGCCGCCTGGAACACCTCAGCGTAATGGTGTGTCCGAACGTCACAATCGCACTCTATTGGATATGGTGCGATCTATGATGTCTCTTACCGATTTGCCGCTATCATTTTGGGGATACGCTCTAGAGACAGCTACAGTCACTCTAAATAGGGCACTGTCTAAATCCGTTGAGACGACACTGTATGAATTATGGTTTGGGAAGAAACCTAAGCTGTCGTTTCTAAAAGTTTGGGGATGCGATGCTTATGTCAAGAAACTTCAACCTGAAAAGCTCGAACCCAAGTCGGAAAAATGTGTCTTCATAGGATACCCTAAGGAAACCATTGGGTATACCTTCTACCTTAGATCCGAAGGCAAGATCTTTGTTGCCAAGAACGGATCCTTTCTGGAAAAAGAGTTTCTCTCAAAAGGAGTAAGTGGGAGGAAAGTAGAACTCGATGAAGTACTACCTCTTGAACCGGAAAGTAGTGCAGCTCAGGAAAATGTTCCTGTGGTGCCTACACCGACTGGAGAGGAAATTAATGATGATGATCAAGGTACTGCGGATCAAGTTGCTACTGAACTTTGTAGGTCCACAAGGACACGTTCCACACCAGAGTGGTATGGCAACCCTATCCTGGAAATCATGTTGTTAGACAACAGTGAACCTTCGAACTATGAAGAAGCGATGGCGGGCCCAGATTCCAACAAATGGCTAGAAGCCATGCAATCCGAGATAGAATCCATGTATGAAAACAAAGTATGGACTTTGACAGACTTGCCCGATGATCGGCGAGCGATAGAAAACAAATGGATCTTTAAGAAGAAGACGGACGCGGATGGTAATGTTACCATCTACAAAGCTCGACTTGTCGCTAAGGGTTATCGGCAAGTTCAAGGGGTTGACTACGATGAGACTTTCTCTCCCGTAGCAAAGCTGAAGTCCGTCCGAATCATGTTAGCAATTGCCGCATACTATGATTATGAGATATGGCAGATGGACGTCAAAACGGCATTCCTTAACGGCTATCTTAAGGAAGAACTTTATATGATGCAGCCAGAAGGTTTTGTCGATCCTAAGAATGCTAAAAAGGTATGCAAGCTCCAGCGATCCATTTATGGGCTGGTGCAAGCATCTCGGAGTTGGAACATTCGCTTTGATGAGATGATCAAAGCGTTTGGGTTTATGCAGACTTATGGAGAAGCCTGCGTTTACAAGAAAGTGAGTGGGAGCTCTGTAGCATTTCTCATATTATATGTAGATGACATACTTTTGATGGGAAATGATATAGAACTTTTGGACAGCATTAAGGCCTACTTGAATAAGTGTTTTTCAAAGAAGGACCTTGGAGAAGCTACTTACATATTAGGCATCAAGATCTATAGGGATAGATCGAGACGCCTCATAGGTCTTTCACAAAGCACATACCTTGATAAGATATTGAAGAAGTTCAATATGGATCAGTCCAAGAAAGGGTTCTTGCCTGTATTGCAAGGTGTGAGATTGAGCTCGGCTCAATACCTGACCACGGCAGAAGATAAAGAAGAGATGAGTGTCATTCCCTATGCCTCAGCCATAGGATCTATTATGTATGCTATGCTGTGTACCAGACCAGACATAAACCTTGCCGTAAGTTTGGTAGGAAGGTACCAAAGTAATCCCGGCAAGGAACACTGGACAGCGGTCAAGAATATCCTTAAGTACCTGAAAAGGACAAAGGACATATTTCTCGTTTATGGAGGTGACGAAGAGCTCATCGTAAAGGGTTACGTCAACGCTAGCTTCGACACAGATCTGGATGACTCTAAGTCACAAACCGGATACGTGTATATGTTGAATCGTGGAGCAGTAAGCTGGTGCAGTTGCAAGCAGAGCGTCGTGGCGGGATCTACATGTGAAGTGGAGTACATGGCAGCCTCGGAGGCAGCGCATGAAGCAATATGGATGAAGGAGTTCATCACCGACCTAGGAGTCATAACCAATGCGTCGGGGCCGATCACTCTCTTCTGTGACAACACTGGAGCTATTGCCCTTGCCAAGGAGCGCAGGTTTCACAAGAAGACCAGGCACATCAAGCGTCGTTTCAACTCCATCCGTGAAAATGTTCAAGATGGAGACATAGATATTTGCAAAGTACATATGGATCTGAATGTCACAGATCCATTGACTAAACCTCTTCCGCGAGCAAAACATGATCAACACCAGAACTCTATGGGTGTTCGATTCATCACAATGTAACTAGATTATTGACTCTAGTGCAAGTGGGAGACTGTTGGAAATATGCCCTAGAGGCAATAATAAAAGGATTATTATTATATTTCCTTGTTCATGGTAATTGTCTTTTATTCATGCTATGATTGTATTATCCGGAAATCGTAATACACGTGTGAATACATAGACCACAACATGTCCCTAGTGAGCCTCCAGTTGACTAGCTCATTGATCAACAAATAGTCATGGTTTCCTGACTATGGACATTGGATGTCGTTGATAACGGGATCACATCATTAGGAGAATGATGTGATGGACAAGACCCAATCCTAAGCATAGCACAAGATCAAGTAGTTCGTTTTGCTAGAGCTTTTCCAATGTCAAGTATCTCTTCCTTAGACCATGAGATCATGTAACTCCCGGATACCGTAGGAGTGCTTTGGGTGTACCAAACGTCACAACGTAACTGGGTGACTATAAAGGTATACTACGGGTGTCTCCGAAAGTGTCTGTTGGGTTGACTCGGATCGAGACTGGGATTTGTCACTCCGTATGACGGAGAGGTATCACTGGGCCCACTCGGTAATGCATCATCATAATGAGCTCAAAGTTACCAAGTGTGTGGTTACGGGATCATGCATTACGGTACGAGTAAAGTGACTTGCCGGTAACGAGATTGAACGAGGTATTGGGATACCGACGATCAAATCTCGGGCAAGTAAAATACCGATTGACGAAGGGAATTGTATACGGGGTTGCTTGAATCCTCGACATCGTGGTTCATCTGATGAGATCATCGAGGAGCATGTAGGAGCCAACATGGGTATCCAGATCCCGCTGTTGGTTATTGACCGGAGAGCCATCTCGGTCATGTCTACGTGTCTCCCGAACCCGTAGGGTCTACACACTTAAGGTTCGGTGACACTAGGGTTGTGTGAATATGAGTATGCAGCAAACCGAAAGTTGTTCGGAGTCCCGGATGAGATCCCGGATGTCACGAGGAGTTCCGGAATGGTCCGGAGGTAAAGAATTATATATGGGAAGTCGAGTTTCGGCCATCGGTATAGTTTCGGGGGTCACCGGTATTGTACCAGGACCACCGAAAGGGTCCCGGGGGTCCACCGGGTGGGGCCACCTATCCCGGAGGGCCCCATGGGCTGAAGTGGGAGGGGAACCAGCCCCTGGTGGGCTGGTGCGCCCCCCGGCCCCCCCCTCTGCGCCTAGGGTTGGGAACCCTAGGGGAAGGGGCGCCTCCACTTGCCTTGGGGGGCAAGTCTCCCCCCTTGGTCGCCGCCCCCGTAGGAGATCCCATCTCCTAGGGCTGGCGCCCCCCTGGGGTCCCTATATAAAGAGGGGGGTGGGAGGGCAGCCGCACCCAACACCTGGTGCCTCCCTTCCCCCCTTTGGTACACCTCTCCCTCCCGTAGTCGCTTGGCGAAGCCCTGCCGGAGCCCTGCTGCATCCACCACCACGCCGTCGTACTGTTGGATCTTCATCAACCTCTCCTTCCCCCTTGCTGGATCAAGAAGGAGGAGAAGTCACGCTGACTGTACGTGTGTTGAACGCGGAGGTGCCGTCCGTTCGGCGCTAGGATCTCCGGTGATTTGGATCACGACGAGAACGACTCCCTCAACCCCGTTCTCTTGAACGCTTCCGCACGCGATCTACAAGGGTATGTAGATACACTCCTCTCTCTCGTTACTAGATGAACTCATAGATTGATCTTGGTGAACGTAGGAAATTTTTTATTTTATGCAATGTTCCCCAACACTAAATGTGAGGTTTGCCGTCAGATGGCGGACAACAAAGACCATTGCACCTTGCCGTCAGCCAACGGACGACAAAGTAACCAAATAGGACAGCCCCCAGGTTGTGCAGGGAGCTGCCATGTGGCATCTTTGCCCTCTGCTGGCAGATGGCAAATTTCTTTGCCATCCGCCAATGGACGGCAAAGATCCTGTATAGCCCCTATTTTTTCTGTTTTTTCTTAAATTCATTCAATTTGAACACACAAGTTTCAACACACAAAATTCACAAAATACATATCCAACACACAAGTTTCATCTTATATACATACATAACCAACACATAGTTCCATCCATACATATTACAAAAGTTTCACATTGTTCATCCAACACCGTTATCCATCCATCCATATAACAGTTCCATCCATGCAAGTTCATTGATACAAAATAAAAGCAGAAAGGTAAAAGAAACACTCCGTCCATGCAAGCTTCCGTGAATTAAATGAGATCTAGAAAATGGGAAACAAGAAAGTTAGAAGAAGAAGAACATGACGAAGAAGAAAATGAAGAAGAAGAAGAAGAAGAAGAAGACTGGAATAAGAAGTAAGCATACTTAGGTAAAATGGAGCTAACCTAGCTAATTATGCCATCTTTGAGTGAACTAAGCATATTATGCAATCTTGGTCATTTTGGAGCTAACCTAGGTAAACTAGGTCATTTTGGAGCTAACCTAGGTAAAATTGGTCATTTTGGAGCTAACCTCGGTAAACTAGGTCATTTTGGAGCTAACCTAGCTAAAATGGATCATATTGGAGCTAACCTAGGTAAACTTCGTCATTTTGGAGCTAACCTAGCTAAAATGGATCATATTGGAGCTAACCTAGGTAAACTTGGTCATTTTTGAGCTAACCTAGGTAAACTTGGTCATTTTGGAGCTAACCTAGCTAAAATGGATCAAATTGGAGCTACCATAGGTAAACTTGGTCATTATAAAGCTAACCTAGGTGAAATGGATCATATTGGAGCTAAACTAGGTTAAATGGGTCATTTTGAAGCTAACTTAACTAATTATGCCATTTTTTAGTTAATTAAGCATAATTATGCCATTTTTTTTACAAAAGTAAGCCAAGTGTATGTCATTATTGAGAAAAACCTAGGAAAGTAAGCATATTAGAGATAACTTAGCATATTAGAGCTAATTTATGTCATTTCGGAGGAAACAAAGCTAAGTATATATAGATCACTCTGGAGATCTGACATACCTGACATAGTTCACTCCTCATTCTTCTTCTCCTTCTCCTTCCTCATCCTGATGCGCCAAGAGCGGTGAGGCGGTGGAGGCAGTGGGATGTAGTCTTCTACCACAATTGGCATGGTCATGTCGCCCGACTGTGGGATCGCCGGCGCCACCACCATCACGAGGTTATTGTCAGGCACCACCACCATCGCGAGGCCATCTTCAGGCAGCGCCATCGCCAGGTCATCCTCAGCCACCACCATCTCTTGCCCATCGTCAACCACCACCATCGCTACGTCATCCTCAGCCACCACCATCTGTTGCCCATCATCAGCCTGCACCTCCTCATCCCTACTCTGCTCCTCTTCTTCCCCACTCCATTCCGGATCATCCTCGCTGCTGCTTTTGCTACAGCCAGAGTCGTTGCTGCTTTGGTTGTAGCCAGAGTCGTTGTTGCTGCTCCCATTGCTTGACCAAATGCAACAATGACCATTAGCAATCAATGTGAGACAAAGCAAAATGTAGAGGAAGAAGAGGCAGAACGTACTGGCATCATCGTCATCCTGGTAGCGCAAGCGACACATAGTCGTGTTGAACACCTTCATGGTGAGCATGGCGTCACCGTCGTACCTGAAGAGAAGGAACTACTCGTGCCGCAGGTCGTAGGCACGGTAGAACTGCTCCCAGCCACGACACAAGTACATGTGACTGTACCTGATCACTGATACGTCTCCATCATATCTATAATTTTTGATTGTTCCATGCCAATATTCTTCAACTTTCATATACTTTTGGCAACTTTTTATACTATTTTTGGGACTAACATACTGATCCAGTGCCCAGTGCCAGTTCCTGTCTGTTGCATGTTTTATGTTTCGCAGAAAACCAATATCAAACGGAATCCAAATGGGATAAAAACGGACGGAGAATTATTTTGGAATATTTGGGATTTTCCGGAGGAAGAATCAACGCGAAACGGTGTCCAGAGTGGCCACAAGACAGGGGGGCGCGCCCTCCCCCCTGGGCGCGCCCTGGACTCTCGTGGGCCACCTGTAAGTCGGTTGACGCTCTTCTTTTTCTGCAAGAAAGCTAATTTTACAAGAAAAATCTGGGCGAAAGATTCACCCCAATCGGAGGTACGGATCTCCAGATATAAAGGAAACGGTGAAGGGGTAGAATCAGAGAACGCAGAAACAGAGAGATAGATCCAATCTCGGAGGGGCTCTCGCCCCTCCCAAGCCATGGGAGCCAAGGACCAAAGGGGAAACCCTTCTGCCATCTAGGGAGGAGGTCAAGGAAGAAGAAGAAGAAGGGGGCCTCTCTCCCCCTTGCTTCCGGTGGCGCCGGAGTGCTGCCGGGGGCCATCATCATCACCGCGATCTTCACCAACACCTCCGCCATCTTCACCAACATCTCCATCACCTTCCTCCATCTATATCCAGCGGTCTACTCTCCCGCAACCCGCTGTACCCTCTACTTGAACATGGTGCTTTATGCTTCATATTATTATCCAATAATGTGTTGCCATCCTATGATGTCTGAGTAGATTTTCGTTGTCCTATCGGTGATTGATGAATTGCTATGATTGGTTTAATTTGCTTGTGGTTACGTTGATGTCCTTTGGTGCCCATCATATGAGCGCGCGTGTGGATCACACCATAGGGTTAGTTGTATGTTGATAGGACTATGTATTGGAGGGCTAGAGTGACAGAATCTTCAACCTAGCATAGAAATTGATGCATACGGGATTGAAGGGGGACCAATATATCTTAATGCTATGGTTGGTTTTTACCTTAACGAATGTTAGTAGTTGCGGATGCTTGCTAATAGTTCCAATCATAAGTGCATAGAATTCCAAGTCAGGGATGACATGCTAGCAGTGGCCTCTCCCACATAAACTTGCTATCGGTCTAGTAAAGTAGTCAATTGCTTAGGGACAATTTCACAACTCCTACCACCACTTTTCCACACTCGCTATATTTAGTTTATTGCTTCCTTATTTAAAAAACCCCTACTTTATATTTACATGCTCTTTATTATCTTGCAAACCTATCCTACAACACCTACAAAGTACTTCTAGTTTCATACTTGTTCTAGGCAAAGCGAACGTCAAGCGTGCGTAGAGTTGTATCGGTGGTCGATAGAACTTGAGGGAATAGTTATTCTACCTTTAGCTCCTCGTTTGGTTCGAAACTCTTACTTATCGAAAACTATTGCGATCCCCTACACTTGTGGGTTATCAAGACCTTTTTCTGGCGCCGTTGTCGGGGAGACATAGCGTGGGGTGAATATTCTCGTGTGTGCTTGTTTGCTTTATCACTAAGTAATTTTTATTTGCTGTTCTTAGTTGTTCTCTATATTCAGTTATGGATATGGAACACGAAAAACCAAAAAAATTAGGTGTACTTGCTACTCATGTAGATGGGGTAACTCCTAAAACCCCCAATTCTCGTTATGTGAAACATATTATGTACTACTTTGATAATCCTGAGAAAACCCCTTTCAACTTTATAATGGGAGACACGTTGGATCAACGTGAATACTTTAGGGATTATCGCTCGACACAAAAATGGAAACTATTATGGGATCAGTTTATTATGTTGCGTTGGTATGCTCGGGATCTATGCTTGAGATATGATATTTCTTGTTGCTCTAGGATGAAGGCTCCACACCTTCCCTTTTCATGAAAATTTAATGAGAATGAAACCTTAGCTTCTTATGCTAATGGTATATATGATTACTATGATGTGGAACAAATAGAAGAATTTGTTGCTTTTAGGGCTGCTTATGAAATTGAATCTTTGTTTGAAAAGTATGAAGCTTTTGATGATGATGGTGTTTATAGGCCGGAAAATCTTGCTATACTTTGATATTGCTATGAAAATTATGAATACAATTGCTATATTAATGCTTTTATGAATAAAGTCTCCGCTGTCGAAGAAGAGACTAATATTTTGCAGGAAGCTATGGAAGAAGAAATTGATGAAACTGTGAGCTCATTGGATGAAAAAGATGATGAGGAGAGCGAAGAACAAAAGGAGGAAGAGCGGATTAGCTACCCGTGCCCACCTTCTAATGAGAGTAACCCTCCAACTCATACATTATTTAATCCCCCTTCGTGCTTACCGAAGGATGATTGCTATGATCCCTTGAATTTGTTTGAAATATCCCTTTTTGATGATGCTTGCTATGCTTGTGGCCAAGATGCCAACATGAATTATGCTTATGGAGATGAACTTGCTATAGTTCCTTATGTTAAACATGAAATTGTTGCTATTGCACCCACGCATGATAGTCCGATTATCTTCTTGAATTCTCCCGACTACACTATATCGGAGAAGTTTGCGCTTAGTAAGGATTATATTGATGGGTTGTCTTTTACCATTGCATATGATGACTTTGATGAATATAATATGCATGTGCTTGCTGCTCCTACTTGCAATTATTATGAGAGAGGAACTATTTCTCCACCTCTCTATGTTTGCCATACTATGAAATTACAAGAAACTGCTTATACTATGCATTGGTCTTTACTATGTGTGCATGAATTGTTCTCTTATGACATGCCGATGCATAGGAAGAGAGTTAGACTTCATTGTTGCATGATATATGTTACTTTGTGCTCACTACTAAATTATAAATCATTGTTAATTAAAATTGGCATTGATATACCTTGGGATCCGGGTGGATTCATTACTTGAGCACTATATGCCTAGCTTAATGGCTTTAAAGAAAGTGCTGCCAGGGAGACAACCCGGAAGTTTTAGAGAGTCATTTATTTCTATTGAGTTCTTTTATATAGTTTAAAAACAAAAAAAATAATGAGGGGAACCTAAAAACTTTTCAAAAAGAAAAGTGAAAGTGAGAAAGATAAGCATTGTTGAAGTGGGAGCTAGCCTTGAACTTTGTTCATGCTCACGAAACTTTGTGAATCTTGATTACAGAAAATTTTCATCAAAAATGATTATCCCCTTGTACAATTCCATTGTATTATAAAAATATTGTGCCAAGGTTTGCCTTTAGGATGTTTACAATGCTTGTTGGTTTGTACGGTGCAGGATAGAAACTTTGGCTGTAGTGCGTGATTTTACATTTTTATCTGGAATGTCAATTGGTTCTGATTCCTTTTAGACTGTCTTTCTATACAACTTGTTTATTTTTCCTAATTCTGGTAGAATATTTGGGGTTCCAGAAGTATGGTGGATGTTCAGATTGCTACAGACTGTTCTGTTTTTGACAGATTCTGTTTTTGATGCATAGTTTGCTTGTTTTGATGAAACTATCAATTTATATTAGTGGATTAAGCCATGAAAAAGTTATATTATAGTAGACATAATGCGAAAAAAATATGAATTGGTTTGCAACAGTACTTAGAGTGGTGATTTGCTTTATTATACTAACGAATCTTACCGAGTTTTCTGTTGAAGTTTTGTGTGGATGAAGTGTCTAAACGAGGAGGTCTCGATATCAGGAAAAGGAAGAGAGGCAAGAGCTCAAGCTTGGGGATGCCCGAGGCACCCCAAGTAAATATTCAAGGAGACTCAAGCGTTTAAGCTTGGGGATGCCCCGGAAGACATCCCCTCTTTCTTCAACAAGTATCGGTATGTTTTCGTATTCGTTTCGTTCATGCATTATGTGCAAGTCTTGGAGCGTCTTTTGCATTTAGTTTTCACTTTTCTTTTATGCACCATGCTGGTATGAGATAGTCCTTGGTAGATTTATAGAATGCTCATTGCACCTCACTTAAATCTTTTGAGTATGGCTTTATAGAATGCTTCATGTGCTTCACTTATATCATTTGAAGTTTGGATTGCCTGTTTCTCTTCATATAGATAACCGCCATTTGTAGAATGCTATTTTGCTTCACTTATATTTGTTAGAGCGTGGGCATATCTTCTGTAGAAAGAATTAAACTCTCTTTCTTCACTTATATCAATTTAGAGAGATGACAGGAATTGGTCATTCACATGGTTAGTCATAAAATCCTACATAAACTTATAGATCACTGAATATGATATGTTTGATTCCTTGCAATAGTTTTGCGATATAAAGGTGGTGATATTAGAGTCGTGCTAGTTGAGTAATTATGAAATTAATAAATACTTGTGTTGAGGTTTGCAAGTCCCGTAGCATGCACGTATGGTGAACCTTATGTAACGAAGTTGGAGCATGAGGTGCTCTTTGATTGCTTTCGTTATGAGTGGCAGTCGGGGACGAGCGATGGTCTTTTCCTACCAATCTATCCCTCTTGGGGCATGCGTAGTAGTACTTTGCTTCGAGGGCTAAGTAGACTTTTGCAATAAGTATATGAGTTCTTTATGACTAATGTGAGTCCATGGATATACGCACACTCATCCTTCCACTTTGCTAGTTTCTATTTTACCGCGCAACTTTCGCCGGTAGCATAAACCCATTATTTACCTTCCTCAAAACAGCCACCATACCTACCTATATGGCATTTCCATAGCCATTCCGAGATATATTGCCACGCAACTTTCCACCGTTCCGTTTATTATGACATGTTTCATCATTGTCATATTGCTCTTTGCATGATCATGTAGTATACATCATATTTGTGGCAAGGCCACCTTCATAATTTTCATACATGTCACTCTTGATTAATTGCATATCCCGGTACACCGCCGAAGGCATTCATATAGAGTCATATTTTGTTCTAGCTTTGAGTTGTAATTCTTGAGTTGTAAATCCATAAAAGTGTGATGATCTTCATTATTAGAGCATTGTCCCAGTGAGGAAAGGATGATGAAGACTATCCCCCACAAGTCGGGATGGGACTTCGGACTTTATAAAAATAAAAGAGGCCAAAGAAGCCCACCAAAAAGAAAAAAAAAGAAAAAAAAGAAAGAAAAAAAAGGAAAGAAAAAAAAGAAAAAAGAAAAAAGAAAAAAGAAAAAAAGAAAAAAAATGAGAGAAAAAGAGAGAAGGGACAATTGCTACTATCTCTTTTTCCACACTTGTGCTTCAAAAATAGCACCATGATCTTCTTGATAGAGAGTCTCCTATGTTGTCACTTTTATATACTAGTGGGAATTTTTCATTATAGAACTTGGCTTGTATATTCCAATGATCGGATTCCTCAAAATGCCCTAGGTCTTCGTGAGCAAGCAAGTTGGATGCACACCCACTTAGTTTCTTTTGTTGAGCTTTCATATATTTATAGCTCTAGTGCATCCGTTGCATGGCAATCCCTACTCACTCACATTGATATCTCTCGATGGGCATCTCCATAGCCCGTTGATATGCCTAGTTGATGTGAGACTTTATTCTCCCTTTTTGTCCTCACAACCACCACCATATACCACCATAGTGCTATGTCCATGGCTTGCGCTCATGTATTGCGTAAGAGTTGAAAAAGCTGAAGCACGTTAAAAAGTATGAACCAATTGCTCGGCTCGTTATCGGGGTTGTGCATGATGGGAGCATTTTGTGTGACGAAGATGGAGCATAGCCAGACTATATGATTTTGTAGGTATGAGCTTTCTTTGGCTATGTTATTTCGATAAGACATAATTGCTTGGTTGGTATGCTTGAAGTATTATTGTTTTTATGTCAAATGATAGACTATTGCCTTGAATCACTCGTGTCTTAATATTCATGCCATGATCAGACATATGATCAAGATTATGTCAGGTGGCATTCCACATCAAAAATTATCTTTTTTATCATTTACCTACTCGAGGACGAGCAGGAATTAAGCTTGGGGATGCTGATACGTCTCCGTCGTATCTTGATTGTTCCATGCCAATATTCTTCAACTTTCATATACTTTTGGCAACTTTTTATACTATTTTTGGGACTAACATACTGATCCAGTGCCCAGTGCCAGTTCCTGTCTGTTGCATGTTTTATGTTTCGCATAAAACCAATATCAAACGGAATCCAAACGAGATAAAAACGGACGGAGTTATTTTGGAATATTTGGGATTTTCCGGAGAAAGAATCAACGCGAAACGGTCACTACTAGGAAAAGGCATGCTAGTGGCGCACCGAATTTGCCTTCTAATGGCGCACTACTGGTGCGCCAAATTCTAATGGCGCACTACTGGTGCGCCATTAGTATCTGGTGTTCTAATGGCGCACCGCGTAGTGCGCCATTAGTATAGCCTGCAGTGCGCCATTAGAATGCCTCCCAGGGGCCATATGTATAAATGTGCTTTGGCATTCTAATGGCGCACCAGCAGCTAATGCGCCATTAGTGTGATGATCACAGTGCGCCATTAGTGTCTTGTGTGGTGCGCCATTAGTATGAATATTAGGTTTTATTTTTTTTGCTTTTCTGATTTTTGCACAGGTTACAAAATATATTATTGCATAGAATATAGACAGCAGCACACAGCAACATCAGATTCATCAAATACAATAGAAGATTAGTCTCCGAATACAATTCATCATATTAGTCTCCGGATTCAAAAGACCGGACAAAGATAAAACATTACAAGTCTCAAGACCGCGAGTATCGAGTTTGCCTTCACATTACAAGTCGATATCGATCATCTAAACTACCATCACATAGAAGAGAGCTGTGGTCATCACGATGAGCATCATCGCGATCAAACTGGTCTTCATCCGGTTCCTCCAACGCTCCCTCCTCTCTCCCGCTAGATAGCGGGCGTATCTAGATTCGGCCTCCGCCCTAGTGGTGTACCCTTTGTAACTGTTACCGCTGAAACGGTGAACCTGTCTCCGACACTCCTCCCAGTCATCGTAGACTCCGGGAACCTTACCCTTGTACACGACATACGACGGCATCTCTATGCACAAGCCAAACAACAGACAATACATAAGCAATGTGTAAGTATGCAACAAAAGGATCGGAAGAGAAAAGCAAGACATTAATAGCACGATTCATGGTCCTACTAATAAATAGCATCGATTACATCTAAGTTGAACAACCGTCCAAACCAAAGAGACATCCGAATTCATTAAAGTTTAATTACAACATGAGCCAATCAATGTTTCAGAACTACACATCACTACTTTCGACTCAACTCATCGGACAGGAGCGTGGGTGAAGCCGCCGTCTGTTGTGATGGTCATGAAATCACGGTCGTTGTCACCCTGCATTTGTAGCGTTTCATCTATCTCACTGTTGGACGGTTGATATCTGAGGAAGAACTGCCCCGCGGTATGAAGGACATCTTGATGGATGATGTCCGCAAACTCCGACTGGATGCGAAAGAATTCTTGTCTGAGGTCCGCGTCCTGGACTGCCGACAAGCTCGCGGCCCAATCTTTGAGATTATCTGGTAGCAGAAAGTGATGATGGTCCCTTACGATCGCCCGCATGTGATGGAGGGCGTAGTAGGCATCCTTCTGACCGCCAGGCGGCTGCTTGACGCAGCAGAACTTCGTATTGTGTGAGAAGATGTGCTTGCCGTACTTACGAACTGGCCTGGTGAAGGTGCCTCCAGATTGGGCGTAGCCGGGGAGAACATCATCAAGAACTTTCTTCACATTTGTGTAGTCTATCATGGAGTTACGGTTCGGGTCGAAATACGTGGCCATGGAATATTTCGGGCTTAAGAGGATGAGTGTGCAATGTGTGTCACTGCACAGAACACGGAATGTTAGAAAAAAAAGAACGATTGAAATCTAAGAAATCATATGTTACGGGGCGGTTAAGGGATGACTTACTCGGGAAAGTAAGGCACAATGAAGTTATCCTTATCTGCGTTTGCCAGAATGACGCCTTCGAGGTGTGAACTCGCAACTTGGCGGTCCCCAGCGCTGCTCAAGTGCTTGGCACGCATGTAGAAGGGGTCGACTATCACGATGTCCGGGGTATTGTCTCTAATGATCCGCATCTGCATGCTCAGCGAAAACAGCCGAACGAAGGTGTAGTGCAACGGATGAAGGTTAAACATAGCAAAGATGTCATCAAACCGCAGGACGATCATACCCCCGATGTCGCCATCCACAAAGCCCTTGCTCTCTGGCACCTTGGCCACGAAAACCGGGTATGCCACATCCTTCTCTCTGAGACGCCGCTTCTCCAAAATCAAAACACTGTCGTGCAGACTCCGCATAGCACCGGTTGCAGCATTCAGCATATTTGGCGGTAGCATCGCCCTACCCGCCACATGCACCCTCCTCGAGATATCCTTAGGTGAAGGTGGCCCATCCTGAGCACGGATCGAACTCGGTGCCGGCTGGCTCGCACCGGCGCCCTTGTTAGTCTTTCGTTTCTGGCCCTTCTTCTTGATCTCCTGTAATGGGACCGAGTTCTGCTCACAGACCGCATTCTTCAGCGTGTTGGGGCTGATAATATTTCACGCCTCAGCTATCTGAGGCTCGGTGAAGGCGGGAGCTGGAGGCGTGTCCTGAGAACTGAACGCCAGACGACGCTTGTTGCAATTGGATTTCTCCGCCGTACCAGCTAGATCGCGGTGGTCTTGGTTGGGTTCTTGAGAAAGAGGCCCACAGAACTCGTCAGCGTACCCATGTTCGGCAAAGTACTTATCAACTTTGGTAAATGTACCGTCGTCGTTGTCGTCGCCGTCCGGATCCTGTGCCATAGGGCTGTCCGGATCCTGTGCCATAGGGATGTCCGGCAGGTCCGGTAGCGTTTCGGCGTTCTTGCCATGGCTTGGCGCCGGCACGACTGGCGGTCTTGTCTGTGGGGTGGTGTCCCCCGCCCCCAAACGAATCTGGCTCTTCGGCCATAGCAGGGGCCAGTTTACGCAGGTGCCGAGGGTCATCTCATCTTCTTCGTCGGCCCCAGCGGGTCGAATGAGGTAATAGCTCGTCGCAGCCTGGCAGCACCCGGACCACTTCAACCCTATACATTGTGGTTGGCATCGGATTACCGTGGAACATGGGGTTGCCCGGTTGAACGATTCTGCCCTTGGCGACATCGACCAACTCGGCGCCCACGAAGTGCAGAAGAGTGCAAGGAACGTCGGCAGTGCCCTGGAAAAACATGTATAGGGCGTCAGGGATGCCCACTCAAAGGCAAGGAGATGAAGTCATCGGCCGAGAGGCTTAGTTACCGTGATGCCGTCGAGCTCGGCTAATGTCGAGGCACCGCCAACGGCGGGCGTGCAACTGACGGAGGGGGCGCTTGCTGGCGAGGTGCCGGTCGGCGTACACCGGGGTGCATTAAGCTCCAATGCCCGTGCCGGTGCCGGAGACACGAATACCGCCTCCGCCGGAGACACCAATGGCGCCGCCGCCGGAGACACCAATGGTGCCGCCGCCGGAGACACCAATGGCGCCGCCGCCGGAGACACCAATGATGCCGCCGCCGCGCTGTGCGAGTTGCTGGCCGTGAAGCTGGGAACCGGGGGAGGCCCCTTTTGGCCGCCCGCAATCCACGTCGTCAGCACATGAATCAACGTAGGCACCATGGCGTTGAGCGTCGTTCCAAGTTGTTGTTGCACTTGCTCATGGACAAGCTCCGGAATCCGCGCCACTTGTGCCTTGAGTTCTTCAACCTCGCGCATCTGGCTTTCCGAGCTGGTCTTTTTCTCCTTCCGCACACCAGCGGTATAGTATGACCCCCATTTTGTGGACAAGCCTTTGCCGGCCACACGACCAGCTGACGTCGGCTTATCGAGCTGATCCTTCTTTTTCATTACGTTCAACGCCCTATTTAAAGGGGTGTCGAAAGGGAAGCTCTTAGACGACCCCGCGCTACTGCTTTCATTGTCCTGCGAAAGGAAAATGAACCATTTAGAAATATTGGGGATTAATTAGAGTGCAACCATATGGAGCTAATTACGCGGGGGTGTATTCCTTACCAGAACAAGCTCAAGCGCCCTGGTCTTCGGATCCGTGGTAAGCTCCTTTGTTATCGGGTCCTCCTTGTACCGGGCCCTGACATAGTTCCTGGTCTGCTTGTCACCGCTGTATTTCTCGAAGCGGGGCGGTAGGCCTTGCTCGGCACGCTCCGCGTCCTCCTTGTCCCATATAGGCTCCGCCACTCTATAACCGCTGGGACCGAGTTTGTGTTCCCCTAAGTTCAACTCCCGCATTTCTTTCCCCCACTGACTTGATTCGGAGGTTGCGGGGCTCTGGCACTTGATCTTGAACTCCTTGTACTCATCTTCGCTCATCAAAGGATATTTCGCCTTGATCTTGTCATAACTATCACCTTTATCAATCATTCTCTTCACCGCGCTTCTCCAAGTAGACAGGGCCGTGCTCATCTTCGTGAGGGCGGCATTGTTCACTTTATTCCCTGAGAGGCGTGTGTTTTCAAATTCGGCGGGGAACTTGTATCGTTCGTGCAGCTTCGTGAAGAGGAGGTTGCGCAAATTCCCTCGGTCCTTATGCCTAAGGTTCTCGGTGTTGATCGAGACGGTGCTCCGGAGAATGCACCCGAGCTGAACCGAGTACCCCTTGACTATATGTTTGGGCTCCGTTGGATTCCCGTCAGAGTCCACTTGAGTGAATTCCTCCTTGACGGTGCGGAGCGCATTCGGGCGCCGGTCCTTCCTTTGCTTCTTCGGTTGGCTGCCATCTGTGTGTGCGCCGCCACCATCTGTGTGTGCGCCGCCATCATCAGTGGTGGCATCCTCGGTGTCACCATCAGTGGTGTCATCCCCGACGCCACTAGGGGTTGTGTAATCAGGATCGGTGTCTTCCGCGGCGTCATCATAGCGGTGAGGTTGTTCCTCCATCTCTTGGGACAGCTCCCAGAATTGCTTGCCGCCCGAACCACCGGCCTCATCGTTGTGGGCCATGTTTCTCTCTAAATAGGAAAAAAGTTTGGTCAAAAAGATGGTTATTGTCAAGGAACAAGATCATGGTCTCATGATTTAGGGTTTGTCGACACCGAGGCACCCTAAAAGCCTAAGCTTTCATCATTTAGGTTCTCATCGACACCGAGGCATCCGGGGCAACCAAGTTAAGTTTTCATCATTTAGGGTTTATCGATGCCGAGGCACCCTAGGTTGGGCCTAATCTTGGCTCTATTGCCACCTATGTTGGGTTTATCATCTAGGGTTTATCGATGCTAAGGATAATTCTAAGTTGGGCCTAATCACTTGGCTCTATTGCCACCTATGATTTAATGCAGCAAGAATGGCAGGGCAGTTGATCCTACTTAACTAAGTACTAAGATAGCCCGGCCCATGCATTAGTCACAAGTACCCCATATGTCCTATTTTTAGCAAAGTCATGCTAAAATTCACGGAAAATTTCAGCATGACCTTTGCTGAAAATAGGACATATGGAGTACCCGAATTTGCCGGAACGGAAGTTAATCGACATTCCGGCAAACTCAAGGGCCTCTCGGGGTACCTGCAAATTCAGCACGACACGATGGTCGGAGACAAAACCCAGCCACAGACCATATGGTCCTCTGCTTTCATATGGACAAAAATCAGCTCAACTTATGTGAGCTTCCATTCCAGATATAATATGTCTCCCAACAAAAAATCATCAATAGTTTAGCAAGTCTGTACAAACACAGAAAGAATGACAAATGTATTTTTACAGATCATGGCTCAGAGGTCTCTGTTTAACGGTGATAAGTCAACAACAAGGAACATCAAGCTTATTACAAAATCTCTTAGAACCTTATGAGACTATGTACATATACAGATTTTGTTTACTAGCTGGGCACATGTCAAGTCTCACTTGCAGGTGCACATTTTTTCTTTCAAAGCAAACCTCTTTCTTTCAGCTATCTATATATCTTGTTCTATGTTGCATTTTTAATTCCTGATGTTAACAAGAGTGTTTGTCAAAAGGAAAAACAAAGTTCATGGCAGTGTAGCTAGCTTCTCATGCATCCCTATTATCATCTAGCTAGCTAACTCTTGAATCCATGGGTGTCCAAGATTTTCTTTATAATTATTAGTATATCATCGTATGAACAGATAAATCTTAAAAAAAATTATGAGCAGAGAGAAAAAGAAAGGAAAGAACAGTAGCAGTAGTACTACTACTAGCTAGCTAGCTAGCTGGTACTGATCTAGCTTCTGCATGCATTTCTCTGAATTTTTTTATACTTAAACACTACAAGGAATTATACTTTGTCATAGCTATTAGTCTTTGGACTAAGGGGCACTAGCACACTAGTAAGTGATAGGCAACCATCCTACATGGAAATGTGAAGAGTTACATGGATGAGTACCAGCTCTAAGTGAAGGCTCAATGGATTCAAGATCAACCGACTGAAGTTGCCCAAACCTGCAAGGAAAAGAGAGAATAGTGATTTCGAACTGCTTCTGATGGCATACATAAGCATAAGTTCAGTCCCCCAAATCAAGCATGGTTTCTTACTGCCCATCTAAACAACCACCACCACAAGGAGCTGATGCAGATAACTCACTCAAAAAGACTAATAAACACCAGTTGCAGATGGATCACTTCCTTTTAACCTTACTAATGATATATATGTTCCCTTATTGCAAGATTGCTAATAGAGGATGACATCAATTTGCTGAAATAGCTATAACAGAACACGCATAGTCAATCATCTAGAGAGCTTTATGCCCTTTCACTCTCGGGGATAATTCAATGATCCAGTAAAACCATGAGGAGACTTACTTCTAGGCTAGCAACAACTAAAGGCAGAAGGGTCGACAACTCCCAGGAAACTTGTCACTAAATGGCCAGTAAAATGATCTAGTTTTGAAAACTCTACTGCTTTGACACTCCATCTGCTTTGACACTCCATCAGAAACAGAACATCTCAAACTCGATTCAGTTGACTAACTAAAACATCTGTACATGGAAACATGAACTAAAACACCTGAGTCAAACAAACCCACAAGCAAACCATCACAACTAAAACTAGAACAATACCAACATCTAATAGCACATACATATCATTACCAGCATCGGTCTGAGGGTGAGACCAACCTAATGCATAGCAAGTTAATTCAAGAAACTGCAGTTGGACAAAACAGGAAATTTAGAAGCATTCTACATAGAGCACAAGGAAGCAGAATGAAATCTCAATCTACTTCAGATGCATTTGCAACTGAACAATGTCCAGAGGTTGAGCAACTTGCATGCTTATAGCCTCCTGAAGAGTTGTATCACACACTGCCATGTAAACAGTTTAGATTCTTCCATGAAGCAATTGCAGCAAACCATTCGTGGTAGTTTAAGCTAGAAAAGAAAAAGAATTTGGAAGCAGCAACTTCCTGCCTACTCAACTGAACTCATCTTCACCATGCATAGGTTGGGGAGGGAGGAAGGATGGAGAGGGAGGAAGGAGGAAGGAGGAGAGGTACCTGGGCAGGCGCGGCCGGTCGCCGGAGGGGTCAGGGTCGGGGTTGGGGTCGGGGTCGGCGGCGGCGGCGGCGTCGAAGGGATGCCTTAGTTGGCCGTGGGAAGGCCGGCGGCCGCGGTCGTCGTCCTGCACCCCGTGCCCGGACTTAACAAAAATAAAGAAATGATATTACACAAGTATTAACAAAAACAATATGTATACATAAAAGTAACAGCAGCAATATAGTTAGGCTTTAACAGCAGTGCAAGGAGTTCATCCTAAATAACACATAAACCTGATTCAACATGTCTTCAAACAACCCAAAAGCAATCATATTACACAAGTATTGAGAGCTCATATAGTTAAATTTATTAATGCAGAGTACTACACGAACGCTGGCACCAAAATCCACTTGCATTTTACAAATCTGTATACTGTCCTACCCAGAACTTGCAAGGCATTACAGTTTTGCTATTTCAGTCGTTGTTTGTTAGCATCCACATAGAGGTCTTCATACCTAATATTACAAATTGAGCTTTTGGATATATCACTTTAT
The DNA here is from genome assembly GCF_002162155.2 of Triticum dicoccoides. Taxonomy (NCBI): domain Eukaryota; kingdom Viridiplantae; phylum Streptophyta; class Magnoliopsida; order Poales; family Poaceae; genus Triticum; species Triticum dicoccoides. Next base: position 42,986,360 of record NC_041381.1, on the reverse strand, counting down.
TGCTACCTATCTGCATTTTTCCCGATAGTTTCAATAATTTTAGATGAAAACACCAAGTTCTAAGTTATATCTTATATATGCAACTATAGTCAGACTCCAGATCCTTGATTGTTTTGCTTTTCTCCTCTGCTACATGGATTCCCTTCTTAGAGAAGGGAGAAGACACTGGTTTGGAAATCTTTCTGTCATACACTTCTATTTGAAAATTGCAGTTACTGTCAGACCAAAGCCTTTGGAAGTTTCGTCAGCTTATAATGAACTGGTGTTTTCTTCGGTTAAAAGAGGTGACCTGCTTTTCTTTGGCCAATGCAATTGTATTTCTAAGTCCAATTCAATATCAAATCAATTTTCATTTCACATGAATCCAGTCCAGAATGTATCTGGACACAAACGTGGTGTGTACTACAGTACTAAATCAGTTTGCTTGCCTGATATAATAAACCTTTTTTCCAGTGTTGAGATCACCCATTTTGTCTTTTATTTACCTATATTTGGTTGTTGCAGTTTTGCAGGGGTCTGCAATTATATAAATCTTAAACTCAAAACACAGCATGGTACGCGGGCATCAAGCGATTGGTTGGCTAACAGCACCGGAAAGCCAGGCCTACCCTAGGGTTTTCAGGTGAGGGGATGGAGGAGAAGGGAGGAATCACCTGGGGGAGGGGATGAAGGAATGGAGGAAGACGCCGGCGTTGAAGCTCCGGCAGCGGCTGGGCGTTGAAGCTCCGGTGACACGCGGTGGGCTCCTCCACTCGCCTGTCTCTGCATCTCAGCTAGGGCGGAGGACGTCGAGGGCGCGGGCGCGGGCGGAGGGGGGACGGCGAGGTAGGCGGCGCTCGGCTCGGCGTCGCGTGGCCTGGCTGAGCTGAGGTAGAGGTGGTCGTCGTCTCCTCTGGCTCGGGGGGCGACGGCGCGGGGGCGACGGTGCGGGGGCAAAGTTAGGTCGAGTGGGGGGGGGGGATCTGGCGAGGGAGGGAGAGAGGCCAGAGGGGAATAGGTGGAGGGAAGCTTTCTAATGGCGCACCACACGCCGGTGCGCCATAAGTACGACTGTTCTAATGGCGCACCACCCCTCGGTGCGCCATTAGAATTTTGTTTTAATCTAGCCCAGTAGCCATATCTACAGCCCAACCCTATCTACAACAGAACCCACCCACTAGCCCGACTGGTCAGCACGCAGCACACACACCAGGAGGTCCTGGGTTCGATTCCCAGGATCCCCAATATTTTTTATGCATTTTAAATGGTGTTTTTATATTTATTTGTGTTTAAATATGTTCAAACTTGTTTAAATCATAACAGTAATATTTTTTATGCATTTTAAATGCTGTTTTTTATATTTATTTGTGTTTAAATATGTTCAAACTTGTTTAAATTATAACAGTAATGTTTTTTATAAAAATAGTAAAAAAAATTTAAAAAATATGTTCAAAAAGTGCGGGTGCGGGGGGCCGGGTGCGGGGGAGGGTTGCGATGGGTGGAGCTAGCGGGGGAGGGTGCGGGTGCGATCGAGATGGAGGGGGATCGAGATCGAGATGGAGGGGGAATCGAGATCAAGTGTCCTCATGAATTCAAAAAGTGCCCATGAAATTTAAAAATATTCATGATATCAAAAAGTGCCCATGAAATACAATCGAGAAATGAAGACTACGATTTAAATACAATCGGTCTTAGCTAGCTATCTGTTCACAATCTTCTTGCCCTTCTTTTTCGCAAACGGAGTTCTTCTGTGGAACGGACGTCCTTTAGGTAGGGTGGTCCTGCTTCTTCTTGTGGTGTGTGCTGCTACTTCATCATCGTCGTCATGTTCGATCTTCGGGTCGCCGTACTTGTCGAAGTCTTGCTCATTGGCTACTCCATCCATTCCGATGATCTTCCTTTTGCCTCTCCTCATGACAACACGACTGGGCTTTGGCGGGTCGGTAATGAAGAAGCATTGGTCCACTTGGGAAGCCAGTACCCATGGCTCATTTTTCGCGGTGACGTTTGCGCCTGCGGTCTTGGATTTGGCTTCGGGTATAACCATGGTGGTGAAATACCGGTCTTCTTTTATGACGTTTTTGGCCCATCTGACACGGAACATCGTGACCTTCTCTCCAGCGTAGCTCAGCTCCCAGATCTCCTCGATCCTTCCATAGTATCTGTCCTTGTCGTTACCGGTGTAGGATTCCATCGTTACCCCGGAGTTCTGATAACCATCGCTCTTCATGTCCTTGTCCTCGGTGTAGAATGTGTAGCCATTGATATCGTACGCCTCATAGGTCATCAGGTTGTGCTCGGCGCCCTGTGACAAGGCGAATATGAGTTGTTCTTCCGCGGAAGAATCCTCATGTAAAGGGTACGACAGAAGCTTCTGCTTGAACCAACGCGTGAAACATGAGTTGTGCTCTTTGAGTATATCTCCGTCCATCCTTTGTTGGCCTCGGTCATTGTACGTCTTCTTAATAAAGGTTTTGTGCTCTACCACCCAAGGGTTGACCACGTCTATGTGTTGTAGCGCGACTAGGTTTGCTCTTTCAAAGTCGGCGAGTCGACCCTCGAAGTCGACATGCATTTCGCGGCGACCCTCATGGTGACCCCATCCAGCGAGCCTGCCGAGGTGCCTGTTGACGGGCAGACCAACGGGGTTCTCGATGCCTAGATAATTCGTGCAGTAGGAGATGCACTCTTCGGTCAGAAAGCCCCTGGCTATGCTTCCCTCTGTACGTGACATGTTGCGAACGTATCCTTTGATGACACCATTCATCCTTTCGAACGGCATCATGCTGTGGAGGAACATCGGCCCGAGTTGGATGATATCCTCCACTATATGGACCAGCAGATGCACCATAACGTCGAAGAATGCGGGCGGGAAGTACATCTCAAGCTCGCATAGTATCATCACGATCTCTTCCTGTAGCCTTCTGAGTTGCCTCACGCCAATCGACTTCCGAGAGATGATGTCGAAAAAGTTGCATAGGCCAAATAGTGTTTCACGGACGTGCGCGTCCATGATCCCACGGATTGCAACTGGAAGTATCTGCGTCATCAGCACGTGACAGTCGTGAGACTTCATCCCGCTGAACTTCTGCTTCGCTGGGTCTAGGTATCTGATTATCTTCCCCGCGTAACCGTAAGGAAGTTTTACTCCTAGGAGGCAGGTGAAAAACTGCTCGATCTCCTCCTGACTTAGAGTGAAGCACGCGGGAGGGTAGTCATTTCCGGTCTTCTTGGCCTTCTTGCCTTTGCGACGACTTTCCGTGTCCTACTTCGCCTCATCATCATCATCATCATCATCATCATTAGCGTGAAGCTCCTGCCTAATGCCCATTGATTTCAAGTCTGCCCTTGCTTTCGGCCCATCTTTGGTCCTCTCTGGCATGTTGAGCAGGGTACCAAGCAGACTCTCGCACATGTTCTTCGTGATATGCATGACATCAAGGCTGTGAGGCACACGGTGGATCTTCCAGTACGGCAAGTCCTAGAAAACAGACCTCGTTTTCCATACCTTCAGCAGCGGCTCTGGCGCCTTTCGCTTCTTTCCCGGCAGTGGGCAGTCTTTCCAATTTTTCAACAACTTGTCTATTTCCTCGCCGCTCCTCGTACACGGGCGTTTTCGGGGTTCGGTTTCACCATCGAACAGATCCTTGCGTTTCCTCCACGGGTCATCGTCGCGAAGCCACCTTCGATGTCCCATGAACACGGTTTTCGAAGACCCGGGATCTCTATCTAGCTGGCGATACGTTGTGTCATCCATGCACCTTACGCATCCAGAAAATCCGTGGACTACCTGCCCCGCGAGATATCCGTAACCGAGATAGTCGTGCACCGTCGTGAGCAGTGCGGCTCTCATAGGGAAATATTCTTTCTCTGCGGCATCCCACGTATTGGCTGGCGTTTTCCACAGCGTGTCAAGCTCCTCTTTCAGCAGCCCCAGATACAGATTGATGTCGTTCCCTGGTTGTTTTGGCCCTTCAATTAGCATACTCATGTGAATGTACTTCCTCTTCATGCACAACCAGGGGGGAAGGTTGTACATCCACACAAACACAGGCCAGGTGCTATGTGTGCTTCTCTGGCTGCCAAACGGATTGACTCCATCGGTGCTCGCGCCCAGCACGATGTTCCTTGGATCGTTCCCAAATTCTGGGTATTCGAAGTTCAACGCTTGCCACTGGCTCGCATCCTTAGGGTGACTCAGCATCTTGTCTTTTTTATCTATCTCCGGATCATTTGCGTCATCTTCTCGCTTCTTCTCCTCCCTATCCGCGTGCCAACGCAGGAGCTTTGCTACCTTATGGTCCGCGAAATACCGCTGCAGACGAGGAGTGATCGGAAAGTACCACACCGATTTTCGAGGAGCTTTCTTCCTCTTCTTGTATCGAGTGACGCCGCACACCGGACATATGGTAGACTCCGCGTGCTCGTCCCGATAAATGATGCAATTGTTCATGCACACATGGTATTTCACGTGCGGTAAATCCAGAGGACACACGATTTTCTTCGCCTCCTCGAAACTGGTCGGGCACTTGTTCCCCTTGGGAAGACGTTCGTGCCAGAATGACATGTTCTCGTCGAAGCATGCGTCGGTCATTTTGTGTTTTACCTTCATCTCCAGAGCCATGAGCGTTACTTTCAGGCGGGTATCCTCGGGCCTGCATCCTTCATACAATGGAGTAACTGCGTCTATCTCCAGTTGATCCAGCTTGGCTTTCTCTCGGGCGGCAGCTCTTGCGTTATCCGTTCGCTTGAGAAGCAGCTCTTGAATATGAGGGTCCTGCACCCAGCCTCCATCGTCGTCTGCTCCGGCATCTTCATCTTCATGATCATTCCCTTCGTCTTGATCTTCCTCATCATCATGTACGACATCTTCTACATGATGACTGTGTACAGCATCACCGTCGTGATCATGTCCTGGAGATTCTTCGTCTTCTCGCCCGCCCTCGCCGCGGTGGTACTTGTCTTGTTGCCCTTCCTCATTTCTTGCCCGGCCCCGGCCATGGACGACTTGATAGTCATCTTCATCACCTTGCCACCGATAGCCATCCATGAAACCACGCAAGAGCAGGTGGTCCCGCACCTGCCCGGAATCCGGGTCCGCAATAAGGCTCTTCAGCTTGCATCTTCGACATGGACATCTTATCTCCATCTCATTCTTTTGAAGCATCTCGGCCTTTGCGGAGCTCAAAAACCTATTCACGATGCCTTCAGTCATCGTGCGGACCATGGTCGCCTGCGGGGTAGAGCAAAACGATATGTTAGAACCAAGAAAAAATTTGGCATGACCTTCCCTAAAAATAGGACCAAAAAGAATGCATAGTGCCAAAATTCTCGCCGAAACGGAAATGAATCAAAACATTCCGGCAAAATATTGGCAACTATCGCATATTTCAAATACCGGTACCTTCAAACACAAACATATATGCAGCACCACAAACACATGCAACACCACAAACATACATAGATCTAGCTAGGCCACAAAAAGTGCATGTGCACGTTGTTGGAGCGAGCTAGGGAGAAAAAAAAGTAGATCTATATCATGAAGATAGCTTTCCCTTACTTACCTATCAAAAAAAGGTAATTTCACCACTTAATTTTGTTGAATCTATGGTGGAAATGAGGTGAGGAGGAGGAGATGGCCGAAAGCTTGGAGAAGGAGGTGGATGGAATGAAGTGGGGAAAGTGAGTGGGTAGGTGTGGGCTGTCCAAAATATCTTGTTGGTCCCAGGTTACTAATGGCGCACCGTAGGAAAATGCGCCATTAGTAACCCTGGTTACTAATGGCGCATCAGCCTACGGTGCGCCATTAGTAGTTTTGCAAAAAAGTAAAAATAATAAGTATATATACTAATGGCGCATCTCCTCTGAGTGCGCCATTACTAGTTTAAACTAGTAATGACGCACTGTGCCACGATGCGCCATTAGTAGTTTTGCAAAAAAAAGAATAAAACAAAATTTACAGTAATGGCGCACTGCCTGCTTGGTGCGCCATTAGTAGTTATAGATAGTAATGGCGCATTATGGACCCGATGCGCCATTAGTATGTATGGGAAAATGAAAAAAAAATTCATACTAGTGGCGCACCCTGTTTACGGTGCGCCATTAGTGTCTTCCACACTAATGGCGTATCACAAACAGGTGCGCCATTAGTATATAGTAGTGGCGCACTGCCTCCACGGTGCGCCATTACAATCAATCCTATCTATAGCCCTTTTCCTAGTAGTGGGTGTCCAGAGTGGCCACGAGACAGGGGGGCGCGCCCTCCCCCCCTGGGCGCGCCCTGGACTCTCGTGGGCCACCCGTAAGGCGGTTGGTGCTCTTCTTTTGCCGCAAGAAAGCTAATTTTACAAGAAATATCTGAGTGAAAGATTTACCCCAATCGGAGGTACCGATCTCCAGATATAAAGGAAACGGTGAAGGGGTAGAATCAGAGAACGCAAAAACAGAGAGATAGATCCAATCTCGGAGGGGCTCTCGCCCCTCCCAAGCCATGGTAGCCAAGGACCAGAGGGGAAACCCTTCTCCCATCTAGGGAGGAGGTCAAGGAAGAAGAAGAAGAAGAAGGGGGCCTCTCTCCCCCTTGCTTTCGGTGGCGCCAGAGTGCTGCCGGGGGCCATCATCATCACCGCGATCTTCACCAACACCTCCGCCATCTTCACCAACATCTCCATCACCTTCCCCCATCTATATTCAGCGGTCCACTCTCCCGCAACCCGTTGTACCCTCTACTTGAACATGGTGCTTTATGCTTCATATTATTATCCAATAATGTGTTGCCATCCTATGATGTCTGAGTAGATTTTCGTCGTCCTATCGGTGATTGATGAATTGCTATGATTGGTTTAATTTGCTTGTGGTTGTGTTGTTGTCCTTTGGTGCCCATCATATGAGCGCGCGCGTGGATCACACCATAGGGTTAGTTGTATGTTGATAGGACTATGTATTGGAGGGCTAGAGTGACAGAATCTTTAACCTAGCATAGAAATTGATGCATACGGGATTGAAGGGGGACCAATATATCTTAATGCTATGGTTGGGTTTTACCTTAATCAACGTTAGTAGTTGCGGATGCTTGCTAATAGTTCCAATCATAAGTGCATAGAATTCCAAGTCAGGGATGACATGCTAGCAGTGGCCTCTCCCACATAAAACTTGCTATCGGTCTAGTAAAGTAGTCAATTGCTTAGGGATAATTTCACAACTCCTACCACCACTTTTCCACACTCGCTAGATTTACTTTATCGCTTCCTTATTTAAATAGCCCCTAGTTTATATTTACATGCTCTTTATTATCTTGCAAACCTATCCTATAACACCTACAAAGTACTTCTAGTTTCATACTTGTTCTAGGTAAAGCGAACGTCAAGCATGCGTAGAGTTGTATCGGTGGTCGAGAGAACTTGAGGGAATAGTTATTCGACCTTTAGCTCCTCGTTGGGTTCAAAACTCTTACTTATTGAAAACTGTTGCGATCCCCTACACTTGTGGGTTATCAATCACCAACTCCACGTCCCAAAGCCTGCGAAGCCCGCTGCCGGCCTGTCGCAGCTTCACATTCTTTGGTCAGTGGCCGTCCAGCATAGCCATAAAAGTGTCATGCAGCCTCTGCAGTTTTGGACAAGGAGTGATGTAGCAAACAACAGAGTTATCATAATGAGATGGGTGAAGGGGAGATCTCTTCTTTTATATACCTGCCTGTTGGAGGAAGTCCCAAGTATGATACTGAAGAACTCGAAAGCATCCAACTCGTACTCCGGTGTGGCAGAGCAGAGCCTGCGGTGACGGCCTCCCCCCATATCTAGTAAGAAACAGAAGAGACCAATCAGTATCTAGAAGAATATCTATAAACATAGAGCCAAGTTTCTAGACATGAAAGAAAACTGAGAAAAAAAGCAATGCACTTGTGCTCAACAACATCAACAACACTTAATTAGTTTGGTAGGTTAGTTGGCAATGGCAATTGGCACCCTTCAAAACTAGGGACTCCGTTAGACGTGAAAGAAAACTGAAAATGTTGAGAAAAAGAGCATAGTAATCTAAAAATAGGGAAAAAATACACTTCTTCTTCCTCCTCTTTAATTATCTTATTCCTCTTATTTTTTTCATCTTTCTTCTTTCTTCTTAACCAAAACTAAACCTAAAGTTCCTTGTGGTGTGATCACATTAGAATACTTGTGGCAACAATCATAGTTGCACCATATTTTAGGTGGCTCTAGGTGCCACACACCAAGCAAACAAACATACCTCAAATCAGAAACTAAGGGTATAGTGTCCTAAAATCAATTTACTTTGAATGCAAATCAGAACAAGTACCACATCACATTACCATAGGATCCTATTACAGAAAAGGTATGTAAATGCAAGTTGGGGTAAGACATTATAACCATATTGCAATCTTATACTTGCTCAACTATGATCACAGAAGACGCGACTAACATACGAGTTTGAGGCACACACACCTCAACTATCATGTCGCCACTTGCCAGGACCACATACTCAGGTGTGATCAGTAGCTGGATTATACACCATGCTTCACATTAGTGCACCAGAACCGCATTTCAGTAGCAGGCTACGCATCTCGAGCTACTGGTGTGTATCAGCAAGCTAGCAGAGTCAACCTAGCTATCAGGTTCTATTTGCACGGACCCTAAGAACTTCCAAGTCTGGATGAGCTATCATAATCAATTATTGCACTGGAATATAAGGCTCTCTGCTCTAAACGTAAACTAAAGTAAGCCTAAACTAAACCAAACATAAAGTAAACCTAAACTAAACTTAAAATACAGAAACAAAAACAGAAAAATACAAGAGGTCTCACCGGATGGAGGAGGGGGCGCCGGAGGGGTGGGGAGGCCGCGGTGGTGGAGGAGAGGGGCGCCAGGGCGGCCGGGTGGAGGAGGAGGCGCCGGAGCGGCGGGGTGGCCACGGTGGTGGAGCAGAGGGGCGCCGGGGCCGCCGGGTGGAGGAGGGGGCGCCGGAGCGGCCGCGGTGGTGGAGCAGAGGGGCGTCGGGGCCGCCAGGAAGGAGGAGGGGGTGCCGCGGC
>NC_041381.1:42965822-42976634 GCF_002162155.2 Triticum dicoccoides | reverse complement strand
TGGGGCGGCGGCGGCTCGGGCATGGGGCGGGCCGGGGCGGCGCGACGCGATGACGGGGATGGCGCGGGGTCACCGGGGCTGCTGGGGCGGCGCGGAGATGGGGATGGCGCGGGGCGGCGGCGACACGGGGGAGGGGTGACACGGGGCGGCGACGGCTCGGGCGCGGGCAGAGAGAGAGGGGACAGAGAGATGGGGCGCGGGCGGGCATCGATGGATTTTAGTTAGGGCTACTCTCTTTGCCGTCTGCTAGCGGACGGCAAAGAAAGTGTCTGTTAGGTGGTACTCGGTAGTGGGCCACCCTTATTCTTCGCCGTCCTCTAGCGGACGACAAAAGAGTTGGCTGACGGCAAACATGATCTTTGCCGTCAGCTTCTATTAAGCTGAGGGCAAAGACCTTCTTTGCCGTCAGCTAGCAGACGACAAAGATCTAGCTGACGGCAAAGATCCTGATTCTAGTAGTGTGCGACCGTTCTGGTAGATCTCGTTTGTCTTGTTACCTTCAAGTAGAGCATGGGTGCCAGGTCCTGGACTCGATAGCCGTTGATCGACTTGTCCTCCCAAAAGAGCGTGTCATTTCCATGTCCCACCGTAGCCATAGCTGCAACTTGGAAGAGTGCTCTTGATTCTGCTGGGACTGCGATTTGGAATTCTGCCCAAGGTCTTGTATGATTAGTACGCTCCAGCCACGGTCATCTGGCCATCATTGCGGTGTTCAACCACCTCAGGTTTGGTATGTCGAACCTCCGGCCCACCTAGGGTGGCACACCGAGTCCCATGCCACAACACAGTTGCCTCCCCGCGCTTCCATCTTACCACATCAGAGGAAACCACGACATAACTTCGTCAGGGCGGTGAGGGTCTTCGGTGGTATAGTCAGGGCAAGCATGGCATGTATGGGAATTGCACAAAGAACTGAGAGGATGAGGATGAGCTGTCCGCTTTTAGGTAGGGTAGCAGCCTTCTAGTTGGGCAGGCGGCTGGCGAAATACTCCACCATGTATTGGAACTGCGCGGAGGTGGCCTTTCTTATTGAGAGCGGAAGGCCAAGATACTTGCACCGAAATGATGCACTTGTGCAGGCCAAGGAGGTGCAGACTGCCTCCAACTCCTGCGTTGAGCAACGGATGGGTAGTGCCGTGCTCTTAGCTAGGTTCACCACTGGGCCCGAGGCAGCCCCAAACAGTGCCAGGATCTCTCTGCAAGCCCGTATTTCCTGAGCAAAGGGCTTGAAGAACAACATGACGTCATCGGCAAACATGGACAACCGCTGGTGCACTCCATTGCTAGCCAAGGGGCGAAGATGCCCTGCTCCGTGGCTTTGCTGAACAAGGCTTTCAATGGCTCCCTGTAGAGGATGAAGAGCATGGGGGAGATTGGATCCCCTTGCCTTAGCCCACACACATTGTAAATTGTCTCCCCTGGCACACCATTCACTGCAATCTTCGTCGTCGAGGTGGCAAGAAGTCCACAAATCCACTCAATCCATCTTCTCCAAAACCCATCCGCGTCATTACTTCCAGGAGGAAGGGCCACTGCACCGTATCAAAGGCCTTGGATATATCAAGTTTGAGTAGGACCGTTGGGTTTCTGAGCGCATGCAATCTCCTTGCAGTACACTGAATGACCATGAAGTTGTCATGCAAAGTGCGGCCCGTACGAAGGCACTTTGATGATTGCCCACCAAATACGGCAGCTCATCCGCAAGCCTTGTTGCGAGAATTTTGTCGAAGATCTTGATGGCCCCATGAACTAAACTGACCGGTCTGAAATCCTTGAGATCCATTGCACCCTCTTTCTTCGGTAATAGTGTTACCACTGCCCGGTTGATGGCCGCCAAGCCTCGCATATCTCCACGAAAAAATTGGTCCAAAGCGCGCATGAAATCCTCCTTGATGATCGGCCAACAAGCGGCATAGAACCTGCCCGTGAAACCATCGGGGCCCGGTGCTTTGTCCAACGGCATGGACTTGATGATTTTCTCCACTTCTTCCGGCAAGAAAGGCATCTCCAAGTTTGGCATGTCCCGGCTTGGGACGTTTAACTGATCTAAGTCCAGAGCATGGGTCCACTGATGGGGTGAGCCAAAGGTGCGAGCATAGTGGGCATCAACCACTCTAGTGATGTTGTCTTGGCCGGTGACCACCTCCTCATTATGCCACAAGGTGAGAATGGTGTTTTTGCGCTGCCTATGGCATGCATGTTGATGGAAAAAACCAGTGTTGGCGTTCCCCTCCTTGAGCTTCACCATGCGAGATCTTTGCCGGGTGATTGTTCTTTCTAGAGAGCTTAACCGAAGTAGCTCCCTTTTTAACACTTTCTGTAGCCCATGCTCATGGTCCGTAAGAACGCGATTGTCCGCTGCCCCATCAAGTCTGAAGATGACCTCATGAGCGATGAGGATTTGCATCTTGATGTTCCCGATCCACCCCTTAGTCCATCGTTGCAACTGTTTGGCAGTGGCCCGGAGTTTGCAATCTAACACTTTGAATGGATTTCCGGACGATGGGACCGAGTGCCATGGCTCTGCCACGATATCCAAAAACCCCTCTGCCTTTGGCCAAAACGCCTCGAACCGAAATCGTCTACCCATGTGGAATGCAGCATCCAACTCGAGAAGGAGTGGGCAATGGTCGGATACTGCTGATCCAAGCGCCGTAAGCAGGCAGGACGGGTGCAAGTCTTTCCAGGAGTTTGTAGTGAACACATGGTCGATCTTTTCCATGGTTGGCAGCCTTCTTTCATTGCTTCACGTGTATCGTCGTCCGAGCAAATACATCTCCTTGAGCTCTAATCTGTGTTCAGCGTTGCTCTGAAGCGTGCGATCATTCGACGGTTAACTGCCTCATTGTTCTTATCTTCTGGGTTTGTGAGCAAGTTGAAATCACCCACGATCGCCCACGGCCCAGCGTGTACGTCCCTAATATCCTCGAGCTCGGCTAAGAAGTCCACTTTGGCGGCATCGCTTTGTGGCCCGTACACGCCTGTGTGCCACCACACCGGAGTCCATTTTGATAACAAGTATTTTCGAACGGAAGGAGTATATGTTAAGAAGCATATTGTTGTAGTAGTTAAAGTTATCCTTACTACACTGTAACATCCTATTTCTATCATCTCTCTTTGGGTGACGTCCTGTGCATCCTACGTATGTACGCACCTACCACATCTCACAAGGATTTACTGGATCGTGAAACAACTTGTAACGAGATGGGCCCTGACGATGTGTAAGTTGCCCCCACCACTCAGTTACAATCATCCATATGGTATACAATACTCACACTACACTAATATATGTCTAATTCGTACAAAGGAATGTAAGCTTAATAATCTATACATATGTTCTACTTTCAGTATTGCAGTGCAGTGTATCGTGCAAAAGTGACGGGCCATCATGCATGGTGGGCTAGTAGCCAGAGTAAGGGCATGTACAACGGTGGCAATACCAAACGGTAGCCTCATGTATGCATGCGTATAAAGTCGTATGGAGCAGCTATCTATGGGAGCATGGAACCAACGGAAGCAGCAGCGCCCTGGGGCCACTCACCAGCTTTTCCTGTTCTTTTCTTTCCCTCAAATGAGCTCAACCCTCTCTGGCTCATCCTCTCTCTCTCCTCACTTTCTTTGCTTTATTGATGAAGCGCCTACCTCCTCTGCAAGAGGTCGTTTGGGTCTGCAGGCAGTAGTCTTTTTAACTCGATTCTCCACGGCAGATGATTCTCCAACGTGGACGGGCGGAGCAGCTGTCCAGCGTGGAGCATTGGCCATGCCCTTAAGAGAGAATGAGAGATGTACACACTACTACTTCATATCACCCTCGTAAAATTGGGTATCTTTTGCACATCATTTGACGCTTTTGTGTCACCTTTCGTGGCACTCTTAAAATAATTTTTCTATGGACCACAATTTTACATTAGTTAATGCCTGCGAGAGAGTAGCTAATGTTGTTGAAAGAAAAACACTGCTTACACCTATAAGCATATTCTTGTATCTAACTGTGCCTGCTCCATTAATAATAGCCCCATGTAAAGAAATGTGTGTTTTCATTCTATCTATGAATGTATAATTTTATTTGTTTGTTTGGTAGGAGAGTCCCGGCCTCATGGCACATATGTACATGGATGCAGTTAGTTGTGAAGTCTTGTGGTTTTTCAACCAGTTGTAACTTGTACTTTTTCACTCAATTGCATTTCCATAGGTAAGTGCAGGTTACATTTCGGTGAACTAAGGTTACACTTTTCTGAAATGGTTAGCACTTACACAAATCTGAGTCGATTTGGACTTAACATGCACCACAAGGAAAACTTCAATGTTGAGTATCCAAAATACCAGGTGAAGACCCAAGGATAGTCGACAACCTGTTTGCCGACTGTTGCACTCAGTGAAAATGGCTCGGCTTACATCATGTCGATAATGCGGTTTTAGCCCAGTGTCTTTTGTCGGGCACCCGCAAAGCTTTGCCGCATTCAATATAGGGGGTGCTCGGCAACAGAAAGGGCCCTGAATGCGGCGTTAACGGTGGTTCCATGTGGTACCTCTCTTTGCCGAGTGTTTGCTGCAGGCGTTCGGCAAACATGGCAGATGCCAGGCTGCGACGTGTCCCAGACACAAGCCGAGTGTCTTGCCATGCCTACTCGGCATAGATGTTCATCGATTGTCGGTACTTGGCACAACTCTATCCCCAGATACTGCCACATTTCCACGCTATAATCCAACTTCCTCATAGCTGGTAATGGGCATAGCTCTTTGCAGACTGTTGGTGCTTGGCGAACAACTATCCCTAGTTGTTGCCACGAGCTCATGCTATATGCCGAGTTCCTCACACACAATACTCATCATAGCTGTTCGTTGAGTGCCGGCACTCGACAAATAACTTTGGTGTGCAATGCCATATGGCCCAAAGTTCCTAGGTTGTGCCACATGGCACATTTTCCTAGTGTAACACTTGGCATATACCTCTTTGCCAAGTGTAACACGTAACACTCGGCAAAGTGTCAAGTAACCTTTTTGTTTGGTCACACACACACACACACATGCACCCAAACTCCATCTGTTACAAAATATACGGTGTATTAGTTTTTTCAAAAGTCAAACATGTGCATGCTTGACCAAGTTTTTATAAAAATATATATGAATATCTACGACACCAAATTAATATCTATTGATCCATCAGGAAAAGTATTTGATCTATTAGGTATAGTAGATGTTGATATTTTATTATATAATTTTGGTCAAATATTGAAATGTTTGACTTGCATGAAAATCAATACGTCTTATATTCTGGAACAGAGGGAGTATATATCATCATACAGTTTAGCACATATTATAGAACAAGCACATATAGCATAATAACATATAGGTCCATAGAAGCAACAAGTCACATATATAAGTATATAACATTCTCCAACAATTGTTCAGAAGTACATGCGGCATAACATGCATACAAGTAACAGGTCACTTATATCAACAAGTTTAGAACCAACAAGAAGCGTAGATATCATTGAGGTCACTTGATGCGGTAACTATCAACAGAAGCGTGCCTCTTCACTTGTGCGCCGCCAGAGCTTCTGCAGTGGCTAGGTTGCCATTTTCTGACTGGATATGACTGCGCAGCTAGGGCGGATCCAAGCATATATAGGACAACTATTATTACCACGATTGTACTTTCACGCGCCCTTGCTCTACCCATATCCTAGAAACCGTAAAACTGTCCACACAGCTCAGATACGACAATCCCCGGATGAGTACTACACTACTATACTTCTAATTCCTACAAAGAAATGTACACTTAATAATATTTACATATCTGCTACTTTCTGTATTGCGGCGTAGTTTATCGTCCAAAGGTGAAGGGCCATCATGGTGGGCTACTAGCTAGAGTAAGGAATGAGAGATTTACCCACTACAACTTGATACCTCCCTTGTAAATTTATTATCTTTTGCTCATAATTTGACGCTTTCCATGTCACCTTCCACATCACTCTTAAAATAGTTTTTCTATGGATCGCAATTTTACATCAGCTAATATGTACGAGTGTCAACAACATGGTAGCCATCATTATTAACAAAAATAAAACCCCACTTACGCACATAAGCATATTCTTGTATCTAAGTGTACCTGTTCAATTAACAAGGGTCCCGTCGTTCGTGCCTAGACGTGTGTGTTTTAGTTCTCTTTCGTTTTATTGGCAGGGGACTCACAGACTCGTGGCTTATGTACATGCATGCAGTAAGTTGTGCATTTTTTTGCTTTTTCGCAGAATGTAACTTGGTAACTTTTCACTCCGTTGCACTTCTGTAATTAAGTGTACAAGTTAAAATCTTCAATGAACTGACGTTGCACTTTTCTGAACCAATTGGCACTTACAGAGTCGATTTTGACATAACATGTATGTTGCACTAGTTTTTAATCTAATTGGCGAAAGAATGTTTTCATATATATTCGAGTGTATGTATGTGCATTCCCATTGTGTACGCATGCATGTGTAGGTTGAACCCTTGTTATTTTACAGAGAAATCAACAAAACGTTGCTGCACACACCAGAACTTTGGCTTCAGATGTGTACTATCCACACAGAAGCCAGAGGAGTATCTTCTGGACGTGAGTTTCTACACCCAGGAGCAAATGCTCCTGGTGTGAACAGTAAAATAAAAAAAATCAAAAAAATGTCAAAAAATTCTGAATTTTTTTATGGCATACTTATACAAATGTTTATTGTGCATGTAAAATTTCATCATGAAATCACATTGGTGGAAGGTGTGGTAAAAAAACAAAATCGATGCTCTAAAAATATTACTTACAAAAGCATTTTGGAGCTCTGATTTTTTTTTTCAGCACGACTTCCACGAATGTGATTTCGTGATGAAATTTTTCATGCACAAGAAACACTTGTGAAAGTATGTCACAAAAAATTTTCTGAATTTTTTGAATTTTTTTCTATTTTTTTGATTTTACTGTTCACACCAGGAGCATTTGCTCCTGGGTGTAGAATGGTACTTTCGATATCTTCTTCGCTACTATCCCTATGTCCTTTAAACCCGCATAGAAGGGAGACTCCTTGTTTTTCCAGGGTGTGTGGCACGCGTGGGACCAGGCTATCGGCCAATGAGAGAAATGTAATGTTCTTACTATCAGATGCACATTCCGCAACACAATCAAATTTGACGTATACATACGTACTCAGCAAGTCAACGGTAACACCATCAACATTAATATTGCAACATTCTTGAGAAACGGAGATGCATCATCCACTATGAATAGGAGGCATAGTCTGATCAAGTGTGCGCTCCATCGGTTAATTAGTATTCTGATCATCAATTAAGGGTTATTTTTTTTGGAAAAATAAGTAAAAGCAGAGCGGTATATATAATTCCGCATGGGTGAAGAATATGAATAACCAGACAATCATACAATAGAGAATGAGTCAATGTGCGAGATAGAGGAGGAAGAAAGGGAAGTGCTTAGAACTGTACTTGCACACTAGTGGTGGTGCTACCTAGATGTATTTGTATGTTTCACCATTCTTACGGTCCAGATGTAGTGGTGAAAAATTGAAGAGAGAGAGAGATGGCGTATGAAGAGATCTTGTTATAGCAATGAAGACAATGATTCTATCTAGGTCCCATATCATGCATTGTAGGGGTGGATTTTTTTCTCAGCACCGGCCACCTCCGTAGTTGTCTTCACCGCCGCCGCCTCCCGCTGCCTCCGGTGGCGGTCCTGTTACCATGGTGGGTGCCCAACCGATTCCCCGGAGGCATCATCTGTTACCATGGTGGTGGACTCGATTGTTACCGACAACATCAACGACGACCGAGGGGGGCGGCGAGCAAGGGAGGAGGTGGGCGGCTGCGTAGAGGCGTGAAATGGAGGACGAAGGCGCGGGGAGTTGGGTTGAAGTGGAGGACTAGTTAATTTTGAGAGGATTTAGGATGGAACCGGCTTGTCGAGGACGGCGTGGCAGGCGCGTCCCCGTGTCTCCATATCCACCCCAAATATTGGCCTGGTATGGGTAGTGCGGAGGTTTGGGCCGGATTTAGGAGGACCGGTTGGGTGACAATTTTGCTTCCGAATATTGACTGGACAGCCCACCCTAACGTCTGGGGCGGATTTGAGGGCTCCGGTTTTAGGTATTCTAAGAGCTCACCGGTCATCAACAACCGGCCCCAAGGTGTGTTCAAAGAAAAGGGAGGTCTGACTTCTAGCTCCAGTGTTCGTCCCCAAAATGAAAAAAGTTCCACTCCGGTGTTTATGCCTTACCTCCCACATTTCAGCTTGCTTAATGAATATGTATGCATGGATCTACATACACTACGGTTAATTACTACTCCGTTCATCCCGGTACATACTACATAGGATGTGTCCATGCTTTTAGATTGGCACAAATTTTGATAGCCAAATTGACAACCTAGCTAGAGGCATGTGCAAGCTTGTAGAGCCACACGAAAGAGTACTCGCAGACATCCATCACAAAAAGACCAACCAACGGAAGCAATCTGTGGTCGGCAGCTAATCTCTCCCGGCCCGATCGCGCGCTACATAATTAAATTAGTGCTACCGGCAAGGTAGCAATGGCCCATAGCGCAAGCACTTTTGCAAGAGTAAATTAGCAGGAGTAATTGAATTCGCTATTCAACTACTAATTACATTAGCTCAAGTGACATAGACGTCAATGTTTATGTTAACTATACACTCACATAACCGCCCCTTTGATACAATACTAATGCGCACTCTTATCATTTGTTCACAAATTATATACTCGGTAGCCTCTTTCGGTAACACGGCGCATGGTATATATCAATCAAAAAGGGACGGATCATAATGATGTCTTACTAATCAAAGCAGGGTGGGTCACAATAAAATTTGATATCTTGAGAGTAAAATTTGTTATCTCTCTTGATCATCATTTGACGCTTTCTTGAGTCAAATTTACATTACTTTTTTCTCCCAAGGATACGACTTGAATTAGTTTCCTTTTGCCTGATCACTTGTACATTAGTTAACGTAGGGGAGCTCATGATGCATGGGAGCGTCAATGTCAATAACGCAACCTCACCTCAGAATTAACATATTGCCACTAGCACTATGTAGAGGCATCATGCATGCACGTGATATATTCTTCGTTAGTTATAGTTCGTGCATAGAACTGCGCCGGATCGATTAACCTAACTAATATCTCCTTGTAGCAAAGAGCGTGCCACATGCTTGCAAATTGAGCTTCATTGTGTGCTCTCCTACCAAATAAATCTACTGGCCTCCACTCCACAATGCTTCTGTCTTGGAGCTACTTACGTTGGTTAAAGGCCTGCCAACATACAAGCAGAACAAAAGCAATACATTTTTTCGACAGAAATGCACACAAAAAGTCAGCCTAATATGATCATCTGACAGACGACTCACCTTGGAGGATGATTAATTAATATTTTTGAAAGAAAATATGATAAATTATTTAATTTCAAGTTGTGTGGAAAATATGAGTAGTCAATCTTGTTTTGTTGTCCGAACGAAATCTTTGGTTTCAAAAACAAAAAGTTACTGGATAGAATACAGTACTAATCATGGAGACCATGTATCATGTGACTGAGAAATATCACATCAATTGCACAGTGATTTTGCATGAAAGAGTTTAGTAACCGTTTCTCTTGCAAAAAAATCAATACACCGGCAAAGCTCTACTACTAAATAACTTGCACACTAACACATTGGACTCTACATTGCTTAACAAACTAATTTGTGGAAGTACACTGTATTCTTCCTAGGGTGTCGTTGTCAGTGGGCCGACCACGCATCCACCGATCTCACCGCCTTAATTTTCAACTCACATGACCACCAAAAAGAGAGAGAGAAAAAATAACTAGTCGCACATGAATGTAAACATCAGTCCAAGCAAATAGACAATCAACCCATGATGACCAATCCTCTTTAATTAGTCTGCTCGACGATTCGCTGCAAATTAAGAAATAGATTTGCCTGTGACACGCGTCAAACACTGCTCTTACCAGACGGATTACGCGAGTAATGAACAAATTAGTGACCTTCCGACCAAATCACTCACTAGCTAGGAGCTAAGCTATCTGCTGGTGAGAGGTCATGAATGTAGATACACATGCTAATTACTTCCAAAATCCAATTAGAAAGTCCTTGGGAGTTTGCTAATTAATATACTACTTTGTTGTAACGCCCCGGATACAACTTTCCATATTTGTAACTCCGACTCTTGCCTTTTCTGGAGATGCTATATGATATTTCCTTCGTGGTTGGGTTTTTATCTTTTGTTTTGCATTTTGTTCGTGTCATGCATTTCATCATCGCATCATTCGCATTGCATTGGCACTCTGTTGCCATCATAGTTTTCAAACTTGCATCCATTCGGGTTCCGCCGGTTCTCTTCGTTGTCCGTTGTGAGCCCGACCACACTCGCACGCGCCTGCGGCACCTCCGAAATATTATTTTATAAGCGGCATAAAAATGTTCTCGGAATGGGTTGCAACTTGTCGTGCGGCCTTATTATAGTGTAGACAGGCCGCCTGCCAACTTTCGTCGCATTCGGAGTCCGTTTGACTGCCCAACCGTTATATTTATAACCGCGATATAGTCGGTTTAATCGTCGGAAGTTTCGGTCTCCGAAACTGCCACCGGGTCGCTCTGTTTCTCTTTCTTCTCAGCTCGAGGCATTCTACACAACCCACCTGCAGCCACCTAGTCCCCCCCCCCCTCTGTCCGGAGCGCACGATCGCGATCCGAGGGTCTGGAAACCCCCTAAACCCCCTATAGACTAAACCCTAGCCCCCCTTTCCTATTTAAACCCCCCTCCTTCC
>NC_041381.1:42954255-42965553 GCF_002162155.2 Triticum dicoccoides | reverse complement strand
CCAAATCTGGTCGCCCTAACCCCTCTCCTCCTCGTTTTCACAGCTTCCCCCGCCACCTCGTCCGGCTCGCCGGAGCCGCGCCGTCGAGCACCAGCAGCCAGGCCGGACCTCACCTCCCCTGCTCCTCCTTCCCCTACCTTCTCCTTCCTCTCTCTCACTCTCTCTCCCGCAAGAATTCTGCCATGGCCGCCACCACCCGAGCTCGGGAGCCGCCTCTGCCCTGGAGACTTGTCCTCGCCGCCCAGACGCGCCCGCGGCCAACCGGACGCGCCACGTCGCCCCAACCAGCATCCACCGCCGCGGCCCGCGAAGCCCACGGGGAGACCGCCCCGGGCCGCGACCGGGCCCAACCCCGTGCACCCCTGACCCCTCGCCCGCTCGCCCGCTTCCCCTCGTCGTCCCCTCATCCTTGCGCTCCGGCCACCAGGGGCCTCGTCGGAGCAGGAGCGCCCGACCCCGCCGCGTTGCAGCCTCGTCGCCGACGACCCTCAGGCCAGCCCCATCGCGCCTCCCTCACCCCCTTTTCCCTTCCTGCCTTTCCCTCTCTCACCCGCGGCCATGGCTGCTCTCTTTCTCGCAGAACCGCCGCCGCCGCCGCCATGGACTGCCGCCCCGCACGTGAAGCTCCTCCCCCGCTGGATCCGGTACCCGAAGGCCCGATCCACCGGTTCCTGGCCTCCCTTGCCGCCGCCTTGCCCGGATCAGGCGGATCCGACGAGGTCAACTGCCGCCGCCGCCATGAACGAACTCGGGATCGAGCAGAGCAGCTCGCCCGACCCCTCGCGCGCCCGTTGACCGGCCCGTTCTTGCGTGGGCCACCTCTCCTCCCCGCGGCCCAGCAGCGCCCGGCCCAAGCCGGCCTGCCTCCTCCTCCCGACTGGGCTTGGCCCAATGTGAGCAGCTCCCTCAGCCTCCAGTTTCAGCCTGCAATGTTTTTTTTTCCAGTTCTGGACGTTTAATCAATTTTCTAGAGTCTGTCAGTTTTACAGAATAGTCCCCCTAGATCATGCATTTAATAACTCCTCAACCGTGCATCATATTAAAATGTTTTATATATGTAAAATGCTCAGAAAATTGTGTAGATTAATAATATGCCACTTTCATCTATGTTAAAAATGTTTAACTTGCTGTTTGTTTAAATTTGCTAATATGCCATGTTAAAACGATTTATTTCATAACTAAATAACCGTAGCTCCATTTTAAATAAACTTTATATGTAAATGGGGTGGAAAAATTCCTAGTTTAACATGGTCCACTTTATGTTGCTGTTTAACAACATTAAAATTGTGTTTAGGGAAGAACAGTACCGAATCTAAAATTTGCATACGGGGATTTTCCGGAATTGTTGTTTGTTGTTTCCGGCCTCATTTAAACTTGCCTAGATAGGTAGTTTTCATATGTTTCACCTCTTGCCATGTTTAAAAACATTTAATATTGTTGGGTACATAACCGAGATCAAACTAAATAATCGATGTGGTGTTCCGTCAATATGCAACATATTGAGCTCCACTTAATTTGTAGTGTTGTTTATTGCACTTTGCTATGCCATGCCTCATTAAACCGGACATGCATCATGCTTGGTTGTGCATCATGCCATGTTTATGCTCGTGCATTTACCATGTTGTTTGTTTCTTTCCGGTGTTGTTTCTTAGTCCCAGTAATGTTGCGTTCCTGAGGATTCGTTCGACTACTTCCGCTTGTCTTCTTCATGGACTCGTTCTTCTTCCTAGCGGGATTTCAGGCAAGATGACCGCTACCCTGGATCTCACTACTATCATTGCTATGCTAGTTGCTTCGTTCTATCGCTATGCTGCGTTACCTATCTGTTGCTCATCAAGCCTCCCCAAATTGCCATGAACCTCTAACCTTTGACACCCTTCCTAGCAAACCATTGATTGGCTATGTTACCGCTTTGCTCAGCCCCTTTTATAGCGTTGCTAGTTGCAGGTGAAGTTGAAGATTGCTCCATGGTGGACAGGATTTTGGTTGGGATATCACAATATCTCTTATATTATTAATGCATCTATATACTTGGTAAAGGGTGGAAGGCTCGGCCTTATGCCTGGTGTTTTGTTCCACTCTTGCCGCCCTAGTTTCCGTCATACCGGTGTTATGTTCCCGGATTTTGCGTTCCTTGCGCGGTCGGGTGATTTATGGGACCCCCTTGACAGTTCGCTTTGAATAAAACTCCTCCAGCAAGGCCCAACCTTGGTTTTACCATTTGCCTCACCACCACCTATATTTCCCTTGGGAGTAATTAACCCAAGGGTCATCTTTATTTTAGCCCCCCCCCCCCGGGCCAGTGCTTGTCTAAGTGTTGGTCCGAACCGGGCAGACTGCGGGGCCACCTCGGGGCAACTCGAGGGCTGGTTTTACTCGTAGGCTGACCTATCCGATGTTGCCCTGAGAACGAGATATGCGCAGCTCCTATCGGGATTGTCGGCGCATCGGGCAGCTTTGCTGGTCTTGTTTTACCATTGTCGAAATGTCTTGTAAACCGGGATTCCGAGTCTGATCGGGTCTTCCTAGGAGAAGGTCTATTCCTTCGTTGATCGCGAGAGCTTGTCATGGGCTAAGTTGGGACACCCCTGCAGGGTATAATCTTTCGAAAGCCGTGCCTGCGGTTATAGGCAGATGGGAATTTGTTAATGTTCGGTTGTAGATAACTTGACACCAGAGCCAAATTGAAACGCATCAACCATGTGTGTAGCCGTGATGGTCTCTTCTTGGCGGAGTTCGGGAAGTGAACACGGTTTCTGTGTTATGTTTGATGTAAGTAGGAGTTCAGGATCACTTCTTGATCATTGCTAGCTTCACGTCCGTTCCGCTTGCTCTCTTCTCGCTCTTATTTGCGTATGTTAGCCACCATATATGATTAGTCGCTGCTGCAGCCTCACCACTTTACCCCTTCCTTTCCCTTTAAGCTTTGCTAGTCGTGATACCCATGGTAATGGGATTGCTGAGTCCTCGTGGCTCACAGATTACTACAACAATAGTTGCAGGTACAGGTTATGCGATGATCATGACGCGAGAGCGATGCTTGCTTGCGTTGAGTCCTTCTTCTGCTTCTTCTTCGATCAGGGGATAGGTTCCAGGTCGGCAGCCTGCGCTAGCAGGGTGGATGTCGTTTGAGCTTCTGTTTGTGTTTCATCCGTAGTCGGATGTTGATATTGTGTATGATATATTGTTGTATCCGTGTGGCATTGTATGCCTTATGTATGTATCCCCATCTATTATGTAATGTTGATGTAATGATATCCACCTTGCAAAAGCGTTTCAATATGCGGTTCTATCCTTGGTGGGACCTTCGAGTCTCTTTAGGATAGTATCGCATATTAGGCGTGACAAGTTGGTAATCAGAGCCTCGACCGACCCTAGGAGCCCCCTTGATTGTTGGCCGTTGTTGAGTCTAGAAGAAAACTATTTTGAGTCTTAGGATTATATATATCGGAGAGTAGGATTCTTTTTACTCCTCAGCCCCCTTCGTCGCTTTGGTGAGGACTCCTGACGTAGATGTTCTGTCTTTCCTCTCCTCAAATTTCACTAAATTGTTTTTAGGATCACGTGGGTATCTTGGAATCGTTCCGATGGTTTTGTGACGAGAACATTGTTCTTGGTGCTTCCTGTCTATTTATGTGGCATTGACCCGGGGAGTTGAGCTCCGAGGTGTTGTCGTCACAATTTTATCATTGCAGTTCTGGAATACCTGAGTTTTGCCGACATCGAAAATCTCTTTTATGCAGTTGTTGGTGAGATAACCTCGACGTCACCCAGTACTGGGGAGTTCGGGAGTATTGCCATAACTCGTATAACAGATGCTTTTCGAAGGTTGAGGTACACGATTTCCGAAGGTTTCTTGGTTATGTGTTGACGGATGGATACAGCTGGATGTAGGTATTGTTAGTTTGGGTGAGATATATTGCTTCCCCTGTATCCCCAACACCAGATTGCATAACCAGAAAGTTTCGGGAGTTTATAGGTGGGAATTCAAGTAGCTCTAGTTTTATCTTTCCAACAGACACTTGATACGACATAGGGTCTATCATATGTTTGTTTCCAGCTTATTCTACAAGCCAATCCTTTGTTTTGTTTTATCTGTGGTATTCGAGTTGCTTCGAAGTCAAGTGCTGAATCCATACCTTTCCTAAGCGGTGTTCTCATATTTCTATGGGAGTACTAATCCTTTTGATCATCGAGATTGTCATGTCAATTCTTTTCCAAACCGGCGTGCTTCTCTTCAAGTGGAGCCGATCATTTTCAACATCCGCAAGATCAATTCTAAGTTTTCTCAACGGTGTTTGTTCCATTTTCCCCAAGTTGCCTTTGTTTTCCCTGCCCTCCCACCCTTTTTCTTCAAGGACCCAGATTTCTTAATCAAGTATCCATTTATTCATGTGAAGTCTCTTCACTCTTTTCAATCAATGTTCCGATCCGATGATCCCTTGTGAAGATGCTCATGAGCTTCAAGTTCATCATCCTTCGTTCTTTTTCTTCTCCGGTGGATCCATTTCAAGCTTTCAGTGTTGATCATATTCTTTTCCTCGTTTCAAATGCTTTTTCATACCGGTGCACCCCTTAATCTTTCACTTCTCGCTATTCATTTGTTCTGGAGTGCTGAAGATATCTCGGAAGACTTGTGTTTCCATTCTCAATCCATTCAAGATATTTCGAGGTTGTTATCTCATTCAAGTCATTTAATTCAACCGGTGCAATCCCCCCTTTCAATCAATTGTTCAACAGTGTATCTTTTGAGTGGGCCCTAACCCACAGGTCTTTTCCCAGGATCTTACCTGACTCTTCTAATTTTCCCGGAGCTATTCTCAAATTCTTTTCAAAGTGTGATGTAAGAATGGATTCCATCAGTCACATGCTTTTCCAAGATTGATTTCAAATCATTTTCATTGTTGGCTCAACCCCTTCGCTTTCCATTCTACCGGAGTATCTCAGTAATTTTGGTGGTGTTTCCCGTCGTCAGTTGAAGATTGAAGAAGAGTTTTCCTCTAAATCTTATCCGTTCTCTCAAGATTCATGGTTCTAGCTTGATGCCATCCTCTCATAATTGTTTTTGATTATGAGAATTCTTTTCACCCATCCGAAGCATTTCATGAGTTGTTTCCATTTCTTTCCTCCGAAGGCCATCATGTCATAATTCCTCATTCTCAACCTTCAGCTCTTGTTATCCAAATCTTACCGGTGCATCGTTCAAGTATTATCTAATCAGCTCGGGATCTCTGCGTTCACTTGTATCTAAATTCCCTCAAGTATCTTCATTCGTTCTCTAATTCTTACCGGTGATTCACCCCTTTACTTCTTTCATTTTCAATTCTTACGGTGGTTCGTTCCAGATTTCTCTTCCTTCGTTATCGTATCAATTCATTCGTTCTTTCGTTGTTTTCAATCCTACCGGTGGTTCGTTGAAGACCTTCCCAAGTTTACGCTATATCCCTCTTAATCCTTTCTACGAGAATAAGTAGTATGCCAAATCCATTGTTTGTCATCAATTTAAATTGGTGAAGAATAGGCATAACATAATTCTTATTATTGTTTCATCCAAGTGATTAATTCCTTCTTCCGGAGATTGTTCATGATGAAGTAATTCTCGGTTCTAGTATTCATCTTTTCTTTCCGGAGTTCCAAGTTCTCTCGGTTATATCATCGCAAAGCTCCATCTAAATCATTGCAAGGCTTCACTTTGTGTTTCCAACTTTTCTTTCTTTCTATCATCCTTTTATTACCAGAGTTCTTCATGGAAGCTCTACATGGTGGTTCGTGAAGGATTCCTTTCATTTTTCATTTTTTCTTCAAGATTTCTCTTGAAGTTATGATCCCTCAAGCTATACTCAAAATTAAACATGGTGCTCAACACATGTTTTGTTTTGAGGAGTTCAAGTACTCTTCTTCTTGCATTCCAAAGTGCAATTCTTTCTACCTTATCATTTGAGGTGGTGTTATGTCATTCTTGACAATTCGAGTTCGTGTTTGATGATTCACATGTTGTCAAGAATGAGGTATTTTAAACCCATCATTTCCTTCCTTCGAGTTATCTTGTGTCAGATTTCACCTAAAGCCTTCCCTAAGGAGTGTTGCTATTTGTGGTGCTTATCAATGATTCAAGTTTTCTCCTATCCTCTCGGCAAAAGCAGTTTTCATCTCTTCTTTGATCTCAAACAAGCAATTGTTTTTCGTTAGTGGCAGAATTTCACTTCAAGCATTGAGATGTTTCCATAAGCCCACTACAAGTTTATTCGTTTCGTTGTTGGTTTTCCAACAACTACGTTCTATTCTTCTTTGCAAGGATGCTTTCCAAGCTGATTTGTGGTACAAGTTGGCATTTTCTTCTCCGCCCCTTTATCCTAACAATCTAGCTTCTATTCTTTCGTTCTGGAGGCAGTGTGTTGTTGATTTCATCAAGTATCCTCTTATCTTCTCAAGTTCATGTTATATTCCTTCCATGTTCAACTGGAGTGATGCCCGAATTCTTCCTCTCTAATCTTGTTTTAACCGGAGTGGTTTCGAATTCTAACTTGTCCACTAAACTCCTGATTTGTGTCTTTGCAACCTCCAAGGTTCACATGGTGTTCCTTGTTTCTATTTTCTACCGCAGTGCTCTCAATTGTGTTCAACTCCGTTGTGTTCCTTCTTTTAACTTTTCAACCTCTCAAGGTTCTTTGGTTTCACTCTTTTGTCGAAGAAGCAACTTAGTTTTACCTCTTCTCTTCCTTTTCTTTTTCTCTCCGGTGCCATCCTAAATCTCGGGTCGAGATCCTCTCGTAGTGGTGGAGTGTTGTAACGCCCCGGATACAACTTTCCATATTCGTAACTCCGACTCTTGCCTTTTCCGGAGATGCTATATGATATTTCCTTCGTGGTTGGGATTTTGTCTTTTGTTTTGCATTTTGTTCGTGTCATGCATTTCATCATCGCATCATTCGCATTGCATTGGCACTCTGTTGCCATCATTGTTTTCAAACTTGCATCCGTTCGGGTTCCGCCGGTTCTCTTCGTTGTCCGTTGTGAGCCCGACCACACTCGCACGCGCCCGCGGCACCTCCGAAATATTATTTTATAAGCGGCATAAAAATGTTCTCGGAATGGGTTGCAACTTGTCGTGCGGTCTTATTATAGTGTAGCCAGGCCGCCTGCCAACTTTCGTCGCATTCGGAGTCCGTTTGACTGCCCAACCGTTATATTTATAACCGCGATATAGTCGGTTTAATCGTCGGACGTTTTGGTCTCCAAAACTGCCACCGGGTCGCTCTGTTTCTCTCTCTTCTCAGCTCGAGGCATTCTACACAGCCCACCTGCAGCCACCTAGTCCCCCTCTCTGTCCGGAGCGCACGATCGCGATCCGAGGGTCCGGAAACCCCCCTAAACCCCCTAGAGACTAAACCCTAGCCCCCCTTTCCTATTTAAACCCCCCTCCTTCCAAATCTGGTCGCCCTAACCCCTCTCCTCCTCGTTTTCGCAGCTTCCCTCGCCACCTCGTCCAGCTCGCCGGAGCCGCGCCGTCAAGCACCAGCAGCCAGGCCGGACCTCACCTCCCCTGCTCCTCCTTCCCCTACCTTCTGCTTCCTCTCTCTCACTCTCTCTCCCGCAGGAATTCTGCCATGGCCACCACCACCCGAGCTCGGGAGCCGCCTCTGCCCTGGAGACTCGTCCTCGCCGCCCAGACGCGCCCGCGGCCAACCCGGACGCGCCATGTCGCCCCAACCAGCATCCACCGCCGCGGCCCGCGAAGCCAACGGGGAGACCGCCCCGGGCCGCGACCGGGCCCAACCCCGTGCGCCCCTGACCCCTCGCCCGCTCGCCCGCTTCCCCTCGTCGTCCCCTCGTCCTTGCGCTACAGCCACCAGGGGCCTCGCCGGAGCAGGAGCGCCCGACCCCGCCGCCTTGCAGCCTCGTCGCCGGCGACCCTCAGGCCAGCCCCATCGCGCCTCCCTCACCCCCTTTTCCCTTCCTGCCTTTCCCTCTCTCACCCGTGGCCATGGCTGCTCTCTTTCTCGCAGAACCGCCGCCGCCGCCGCCATGGACTGCTGCCCCGCCCGTGAAGCTCCTCCCCCGCTGGATCCGGTGCCCGGAGGCCTCATCCACCGGTTCCCGGCCTCCCTTGCCGCCGCCTTGCCCGGATCAGGCGGATCCGGCGAGGTCAACTGCCGCCGCCGCCATGATAGAACTCGGGATCGAGCAGAGCAGCTCGCCCGACCCCTCGCGCGCCCGTTGACCGGCCCGTTCTTGCGTGGGCCACCTCTCCTCCCCGCGGCCCAGCAGCGCCCGGCCCAAGCCGGCCTGCCTCCTCCTCCCGACTGGGCTTGGCCCAATGTGAGCAGCTCCCTCAGCCTCCAGTTTCAGCCCACAACGTTTTTTTCAGTTCTGGACGTTTAATCAATTTTCTAGAGTCTGTCAGTTTTACAGAATAGTCCCCCTAGATCATGCATTTAATAACTCCTCAACCGTGCATCATATTAAAATGTTTTATATATGTAAAATGCTCAGAAAATTGTGTAGATTAATAATATGCCACTTTCATCTATTTTAAAAATGTTTAACTTGCTGTTTGTTTAAATTTGCTAATATGCCATGTTAAAACGATTTATTTCATAACTAAATAACCGTAGCTCCATTTTAAATAAACTTTATATGTAAATGGGGTGGAAAAATTCCTAGTTTAACATGGTCCACTTTATGTTGCTGTTTAACAACATTAAAATTATGTTTAGGGCAGAACAGTACCGCATCTAAAATTTGCATATGGGGATTTTCTAGAATTGTTGTTTGTTGTTTCCGGCCTCATTTAAACTTGCCTAGATAGGTAGTTTTCATATGTTTCACCTCTTGCCATGTTTAACAACATTTAATATTGTTGGGTACATAACCGAGATCAAACTAAATAATCGATGTGGTGTTCCGTCAATATGCAACTTGTTGCATATTGAGCTCCACTTAATTTGTAGTGTTGTTTGTTGCATTTTGCTATGCCATGCCTCATTAAACCGGACATGCATCATGCTTGGTTGTGCATCATGCCATGTTTATGCTCGTGCATTTACCACGTTGTTTGTTTCTTTCCGGTGTTGTTTCTTAGTTCCGGTAATGTTGCGTTCGTGAGGATTCGTTCGACTACTTCCGCTTGTCTTCTTCATGGACTCGTTCTTCTTCCTAGCGGGATTTCAGGCAAGATGACCGCTACCCTGGATCTCACTACTATCATTGCTATGCTAGTTGCTTCGTTCTATCGCTATGCTGCGTTACCTATCTGTTGCTCATAAAGCCTCCCCAAATTGCCATGAACCTCTAACCTTTGACACCCTTCCTAGCAAGCAATTGATTGGCTATGTTACCGCTTTGCTCAGCCCCTCTTATAGCGTTGCTAGTTGCAGGTGAAGTTGAAGATTGCTCCATGGTGGACAGGATTTTGGTTGGGATATCACAATATCTCTTATATTATTAATGCATCTATATACTTGGTAAAGGGTGGAAGGCTCGGCCTTATGCCTGGTGTTTTGTTCCACTCTTGCCGCCCTAGTTTCCGTCATACCGGTGTTATGTTCCCGGATTTTGCGTTCCTTGCGCGGTCCGGTGATTTATGGGACCCCCTTGACAGTTCGCTTTGAATAAAACTCCTCCAGCAAGGCCCAACCTTGGTTTTACCATTTGCCTCACCACCACCTATATTTCCCTTGGGAGTAATTAACCCAAGGGTCATCTTTATTTTAGCCCCCCCCCGGGCCAGTGCTTGTCTAAGTGTTGGTCCGAACTGGGCAGACTGCGGGGCCACCTCAGGGCAACTCGAGGGCTGGTTTTACTCATAGGCTGACCTATTCGGTGTTGCCCTGAGAACGAGATATGCGCAGCTCCTATCGGGATTGTCGGCGCATCGGGCGGCTTTGCTGGTCTTGTTTTACCATTGTCGAAATGTCTTGTAAACCGGGATTCCGAGTCTGATCGGGTCTTCCTGGGAGAAGGTCTATTCCTTCGTTGATCGCGAGAGCTTGTCATGGGCTAAGTTGGGACACCCCTGCAGGGTATAATCTTTCGAAAGCCGTGCCTGCGGTTATAGGCAGATGAGAATTTGTTAATGTCTGGTTGTAGATAACTTGACACCAGATCCGAATTAAAACGCATCAACCGTGTGTGTAGCCGTGATGGTCTCTTCTTGGCGGAGTTCGGGAAGTGAACACGGTTTCTGTGTTATGTTTGACGTAAGTAGGAGTTCAGGATCACTTCTTGATCATTGCTAGCTTCACGTCCATTCCGCTTGCTCTCTTCTCGCTCTTATTTTCGTATGCTAGCCACCATATATGCTTAGTCGCTGCTGCAGCCTCACCACTTTACCCCTTCCTTTCCCTTTAAGCTTTGCTAGTCGTGATACCCATGGTAATGAGATTGCTGAGTCCTCGTGGCTCACAGATTACTACAACAACAGTTGCAGGTACAGGTTATGCGATGATCATGACGCGAGAGCGATGCTTGCTTGCGTTGAGTCCTTCTTCTGCTTCTTCTTCGATCAGGGGATAGGTTCCAGGTCGGCAGCCTGGGCTAGTAGGGTGGATGTGGTTTGAGTTTCTGTTTGTGTTTCATCCGTAGTCGGATGTTGATATTGTGTATGATATATTATTGTATCCGTGTGGCATTGTATGCCTTATGTATGTATCCCCATCTATTATGTAATGTTGATGTAATGATATCCATCTTGCAAAAGCGTTTCAATATGCGGTTCTATCCTTGGTGGGACCTTCGAGTCTCTTTAGGATAGTATCGCATATTGGGCGTGACATTTGATTCCTGAAGAGAACTATTTATATCATAACATGTACCATAGCTCATGATAGGATTAATGTGCGTGGGGTGTACGTGCAACTGTCAGTCCAATTGTGACACAAATCTGCAGAGAAAGGGATGTTTTGAGGCAGAAATGATGCAGTGCAACTAGTTGTGTTTGCACATGAATGATTAGTTGTCAACTGATGGCACAGAAAGGCAACCAGTGATGCATCAAACCCCACGATGAATCATGTCTTTTTCTGGTGTGGTGTTGATGGATGGCTTCCTTCTTCCAATGATCCTCTCAAGTGACATGTTGAGTGGAGAAAAGAGAACTTTACAGTGAAAGGTAATCAAGCTATTATATACAAACCAAAGTGAACTTGCTATAAGAGTAGCCGTTTAGTTATAAATTTGTGGAACATAAGAACCTAATGCATAAACGGTGTGCAAATCAAGCGGAAAACATACATAGCTATCACCACTATGACACTTTGGCACTCCACCATTATAAAGACAAACTGATGCGAAATATGA
>NC_041381.1:42943541-42953947 GCF_002162155.2 Triticum dicoccoides | reverse complement strand
CGTCAGCATGTAGCACATGGAAAAACCTCATGAAAATCATAGCACCATGACCAGACCAGTAACAAGAATATGTGTGGTTTCCGACGACGGAGATGCAACTTCAAGACCTGGAACATTCCGTTTCGACAATCGTATGACGGTATAAGCTGAATCACCCAAATGGCTTCATGGCTAGATATATTCCTGAGTAAGCATTTTCATGCCAGTGTTTCTCAATTAAACTGACACCGCAAGCACTAAAGCCGCCAGCTTTTTCCGAATACTGCCGGTATCCCCCTAATTAAAAAATGGAAATAGTTAACAGGTAAATACTCTTCAAAATAAGATTCTCATCATTTTGAAAAAAAAAAGATTCTCAAATAACAATAATTTTTTTTGCGGGGAAAAATAACAATAATTTGGAATGACCTCGGTAAATTCATTTGAAATTACAAAGAAAATTGCTACTAGGAGGGTCCAAGCTTTTTGGAGGTGCATGCGTTGTGGCAGTTGGCTTCCAAGAAACCAGCAAGAGTTGATGAACCGATCATTGATCATGATGCAATGCGTTTCGTTCACATGTTGATCAACTTTTGTGATGGCGATGTCCCGCAGCGATCAGTGCTTTTGAGTAAGTAAACGTAGCATAAAGGAAATAAACAAATTTAGCTTGCTTGCTCAAGGCATACACACATGACGATGATTGTCCGAACGATTGTCATTGGCTCGACGGCCATATGTAATACATTAGCTGGTTAGTTAATTACTCAGTGCGCATGGGCGGTGCTGTTTCCTGGAACTAGAGCCAAATATTTGGATTTTTTTTGGGTAGGAAAATACGTGGGATTTGAAAGAAACACTCTCTCTTGGGAGCGAGGCAGGAGCACTGCAGATCCATTCGATACAGACACTGCATAACGTGATGAAAATAAGTTTTCGTGTGAGCCAGCAGTGCATGACCAGGCAAATCAATCCGCATCTTTTTAATCTGGTAGGATCTTATCGCCAGATATGTTGTTTCCGAGTTCATTAGGATTGAAGGCCTGTGCTCAGTCTCAGATTGTGCAAGCAATAAAGAAACAATTATCCCCACGCAACGAATGCAACCGATGCACACAGGATACGGCTCAAGTGTTCCTTGTGATCTAGCCCCACACAATGCGCTGGAGGACCAAAAGTGGTGTGTTGACAGGGTGTTGTGTGGATAACAAAAGCGCATTGGCAAAATATCAGGCCGAAGATTCAAGCTACCAACAGTGTATTATATAATTATATGCTGTTTTTTTTCTCTGTTTCCGTTTTTGTTATGAAAGATGAGCACGCGAATTTAGCGAAAATGTTCGCCTGGTCTTTTGGAGTTACTATGCTCCCACGTGCCATAGCAACCCTCGCTCGGAACTTGACAATAATGTGCTTGAGCAGTCCCCTGGTATAGGAAATTAAAAAGGCTTATATAATGCTTGATGACAAAATTGTGTATGAAGGCCTGTTCGGCAATAGCCTAGCTCCCCGTCCCTCCACCAAGAAAAGGCGGCTAGGGTTTCTGCCTCCCGTCGACGGCTCCGCCGATCTCCCACGTCTCCTATGGCCTTAGGTCCATGGATGCGCGGTGGATCCCGACCCTTGCCGGCGGGAGGGCTCCGTTTTCAGGTGCTTCTTCAAGTTTTGTTAGGGTTTGTGTTCTCTCATGCTCAAAAAGACGAGACGTCGGCGGCTTCTTAAAGTTGGAATAAGGCTCTCCCCGCCTAGCCACCGTTCCAATGGTGTGTCTAGCATCGTCGGAGGGCGTGTGGAGGTGTGTCTCCGACGGATCTCGCGAGATTTGGTCAGTGGATGTCTTTGGTGGATCCGCTCGGATCCGGTCTTTATTCGTCTTTGTTCATGTGTCTTCAAGTTGGATCATTTCGATCTAAAATTCTCTTCATCGGCGGCGGTTGCTGTTCTGGGCGTTGATCCTATGGGAGCTTAGCACGACGACTTCCCGACTGTCTACTACAACAAGTTGTGCCCGGCTCCGGTGAGGGAAGGGCGATGACGGCGGCACGTCTTCGGCTTGCTTCAGTGCTTGTAGTCGTCGCTAGATGGTCTATAAATCTGAATACAATTTATATTATTTTTTATGTTTGTTGTACCGCCATGATTGAAAATGAATAGATCGACATTTTTTCCTAAAAAAAGCCTAGCTCCTGAAATCTTTAAATCTGCACTCTGCTCGCAGGATCACGATGTCGCTGAGATTTCCGGATCAATGAAACGTGTTTGGCAGCCGAACTGGTTCCCTTCGATTACTGGGCTTTTCATGTTGGAACTCGACCACAGGATCGATCACATCAAATCACGACAAACACGCGCACACAAAAACTTTGTAGCAAAAGGCCCTTGTCGTGCCTTTTGTTTTTCTCCACAGTGATGTTATAAAACTGCAGCCCCTCGTGTATATATATATATGCACGAGCTGCCAACCTATAGACCTCCTAAACCTACACGTACTTGCTCTTCAAACCGACTCGTACATGACTTTGCCAGCTAGTACTAACAGGACTCTTAATCACCAGCAACCTTGATCGTAACAAACTTAATCCTACTGACTTAGACTAACACCGAATAGAAGTCATACGTGCACACGGATAGCCGGACTACATGTGCTGCCGTAACTTGCCATGCATGTGCCTAATTAACCTAACACAAAACCCTATATGTATTAGAGGCAAGATTATGCTAACATTTCATGTCAAAAAGCTGGCCCGAGAAAAATTATAGAGCGGAAAACGTACGAGCGGGGGAGATACATATCTCATGAACCGGTATGTGGAGGTTGTTGTAATTCCACAAACTCCTTCATTTCCACGATTTGCAGAGCTTGGTTTTAGCCGCTTCAGAAAATTGAACCGCATCGTTCTTCAGACTCTGTCGAGTTAGAGCGTTCGGCACCACTCCAAGAGCGGAGTTGTGGTGCAGAGAGAATCCAAACTGGTTCGAAGTGAATCATAAAGCTATCTTAGAATTTAACTTGAAAATCCATTCCAAGAAAAAGAAGAAGAATGCCCAAAACCAACATAAAAATATATACTTCCACCTGAAAGTTGCAACTCAATAGTTCAACGCTCTCTTATAAAGTTGCTAAAGTCATTTGTGTTATTGAATTAGGGAATGCCAATAGTTGGACTTTGTGTTGGGAAAGCTTGGTCGAGATGTTGTGTCTTAGCACTCTCAGTTGACATGCAACTTATGTGTCCATCCAAAATTCGACATTAACTTTCAACCTATAGAATTAAATGGTTAACAGAAACTCTAGCAGAGTTGCCATATCTGCGGCCACAAGGACACATATGGAGGGGAACCCCATAACATTTTGGAGAATGCTGAGGATATATTCTCGGGTGGCGACCATGGTTACATGCGTGCCGCCACCTTTTCTCATCGCATTCCTCGTTGCCGGCACCGGAGGTGGTTGTCGGGTGAGCTCGTGTGAACGCCGGTGACAGTGGCTGCAAGGCTTTCATTGCTCCGCCTCGTGCACAGGACTCCGAGATCCGGACGGCGGCCCAGGCTGGTCCGGTGATGGCGCCAATTTGGCTAGTGTCCGCCGCGAGAGGCTTTGGTGGGCGTCTACGTTTTCACATGAGGAAAGCCTGGATCCAGCAGTGGCTGCGACGCGGAGCCTTCCCTTTCCGTTAGATATGAGGTTTGTGCTCGCCTCTTTGACTCTTCCTCCACTACTGATTCCGGTTGAATTTGGCATTGCGTCTCTGGATCTGGAGCACGGTGGATGCCTGGTTGGTTGTTCCGGACTGTGGGAGAACCTGGTCGGTAGGTCCAGCCTGGCAACAACGACGCCCTTGGGCATCATTCTTTCTTCATGATGGCATGTCTAAGATCCCAAATATCCACCCTGACATGCTACTCAGATGAAAGTCCAAATTCCTTGCAGATTGGGTGACGTCGACGCGTTGCCTGTCGTGTCCTCCTTGGAGGCGTCGCCTTGGGTACGTTTCGGATTCCACATGAGGGAGCTGAAGGTGTAAGCTTGGGGTAGTTCCGGTCCTTGAGCGGTTGCGGTTTGGCGAGCGGTTTCCCTGATCTTCTCATGTGTGGTGCTCCCCGACATCGTGTGCGGCTCTGTCTGGCGGTAAGACGTGTTTGATTTGGCGGAAAGGATAGGATTCCCCTTCCCGGCAGCTACTGCATCATTGCTCGGGGCCCTTGGTCCTTCTCTTCAGCGGTCGACGAACCTGTCTCAATGCCCCACTCTCGTCTCGATGGCCCGCAGTGCCCGGTCCTCTGCAGCTGCGCTTCCCGACAATCATTGAGAAGGTCATGTCGGCTCTGCTACGGGAGGAGCGACAACAGCCCGTCGACGGCTCGTTCCAATGATAGAGTGGTAGTTCGGTGGTTTATGAACCTCGATGTAATTTTTGTTATGTTTGAGACGCTTCGTACTTCCTGTGAAACTTTTATAATATATTTGATCTTTTAAAAAAAAAAGAAGTATAATGCAAGCATCTGTTCCTTGGAAGCGTTACGGAAAAGTATAGTGTTTGTTACATACTTTGCTAGTTGGATATTATTTCTCACAAGCATTGCCTGTGGTTGACAAATTAGAAACACTGAAAATAAAGTAAAACTTGGAGCCACTGAGCTCTTGACACCGAACCAAATAGAAAAGACTCCCTGCTTAATTTTAGGAGGTGTGGAGAAGGTCGGCAGTGCCTAGTTTGTTGTTGACTCTACCGACGCTTTTGAGTTTCTTTTCTGGCACCAGCGGGGCCCTACGCGTACGTGCAGCGGTTGCACTACCGGCCTACTCAACATGCACACGTAGGCATGCAGGGTTGACCGGTCAGCAGTTCTTGACACGTTACAGAAAAATGAGTTGGCAAGTTCAAAAAAGAAAAAAAGAAAAAGAAAAATGAGTTGGCACGCATGCTGACTCGGCTTCCAGTACGTCCATCCTGGCATACATGCAAAGAGCAAATGGGGTCGGTATTTGAGACTTGACTTGCTAACTGCCGGATCTAGCTTGCTTTCCGGAAATAATACTAATAAAAAAGCTTAATTAATATGCTGCTAGCAATGGTTTGGCGACAGCTAATCGCGTGGGTGCAATGAGTAAATATCACGTGTGAGGTCACTTGGTGCGGCATGCACTGGCTAGTGTAATAGTACACCCTCGTTCTTTTTTACTCCGGTATTAGTTTTGACCTAAGTTAATCTTTGTAAAATTGAATCAAGTTTATTGAAAACTAAATAAACTTTCATAATAAAAAATATATAATAGAAATATACTGAATGATGATTCTAATGGTATTGACTTGGTATTGTGGATGATATTATTTTTACAAATTTGGTGAACTTTTCAAAAAAAGTTTGACCCAAGACAAAGCTAATATGCCTGAGTACTACCTAGCAGCGACGTGCTCCTCCCCTGACACAGTATATGTTAACCGTACGTACCAGTCACATATTGCCCTCCCATAATACAATACTCCCTACATAGCAATATGTTCTCATCTATGATTTAATAAACTGAGAGTAAGTACTACTCCCTACGTTCCTAAATGTTTGTCTTTTTAGATATTTCAAATAGACTACTTAATACGGATGTATATAGACGTATTTTAGAGCGTCGATTCACTCACTTTTTTCTGTATGTAGTCACTTGTTGAAAGTCATAGAAAGACAAATATTTAGGAATGGAGAGAGTACAATATATAATACTCTCTTCACCTAAAATAAGTGTCTCAACTTTGTTCTATGTTTATTATAAAGTTGTATTAAGTTTGAGACATTTATTTTGGTACAAAAAGAGTATATTATTCTCTCAGATAAGTATATGTACCTGCTTCCTCTTTCGGTAAATACTTACGGCGGAGGATATCGATCAAGAGGGGCGGATAATCATATTCTTATGTGATGTGCGTGTTACTGCTATAGTCAAACCACATAGTTCATTGAAACTGGCTAGACACACGGGTGCAATACTGCAAGCTGCATGTAATATAAGACAAAAAAGGTGTGTGTTGTCCTATGGTAATCATCTGAGACGCTTTCGTCCATGTCACTCAGACCATTTTTAACCAGTTTTAGTTTAACGTGCCTACGTATGAGTTCGTGCGTGTCGGGTCAGCTTGAGCCGTTGCCCGAGTTCTTCCCAGTCCATTCCTGACCGTCTTCCGGTATTGCTCTCCGGTTGAGCATAGATATGGGCACACGTTTGGGGTTTGGCCGGGCCAGTTGTACGTTGGCATAGGCACACGTAGGCGTAGGCCGGTCGTTGGCACAAAGAAGAGTTTTGCTACATCTATGAACCAATTACACGAAATTATTGTTACAGCGGAATGAGATGTCAACAAAATAAATGGGGAGTAAGGGGGTCCACTCTGAGATTCAGGTGGCGGATTCGTGTGAGAATGGCTAGGGAGCAAAAATGCTAGACTCATGGGGGAGCTTTTACATGATTTACGGACCTGCCCTTCCTCCCCTCACAATCTCTCCCCCCTGATTTTCAGGATGGGCCCTGCCTCATCGAATAACCAACTAAAACAATCCACCTCAGCCTTTGCCTGTAAAAGTCATGTAAACACTCCGTGAATCTAGCATTGCTGGCCGGGAAGAGAGCCCGCAAGTAAATTTCATAGGTGGCATCCGCAAGTGTAGAATTATTGCGCAAAGAAAGGGCGTGCGAGCTCCGTCGGTCATCTAAATCCTGGAGTTCTGGTCCAGCGTTTGGCTTGCATCTCATGTAGTAATGCTTTTCATTGTGCTTTCCTTTCCGTTGAACGGTTCGTTGCACCACTTGCAACGTCTTATATTTAGGAACAAAGGGTGTACTTAATTGCCATTAGCATTGCTCCACATAGGAAATGTGGTCGATTACTGCGTACATTTCGGTCACTAGCTAGGAACCACCAATCGGCTTTTGACAACTAATTGCCGCCATTGCAAAGTAAATAGTACTAGTATGTATATATTCTTACTCACATGGTGAGGTCACCTTTTGTTGTATTGGTGGTTGAGATCACTTGGTGCAGGCAGCGGCAGTGCCTCTCTCTTGTTTGTACTCGTGTGGGCGGCCAGATCTTCTGCAATGGTTAGGATGCCATTTTTTTTTTGCTAAACGCAAATCCGAGCTTTATCCGTGTACGGCACGATTCTTCTGACAATTGTTCTTTTCCACGCCCTTGCTCTATCCATACCTTAGAAACAGTAAAACCATCTAATCCTATATATATTATTAAGAAGGATATTGGCATATTGCTGTAATGAAAGTTATCTTACCTACAATGTAACATATTTCTATTGTCGTCTTATGCATGCTTTGTACCGACCACTTGTTTTCTAGATTCACTAGATCATGCAATGACGTCAAACAAGATCAACCTCGACGATTTATATGTTACCCACGCTGCTCGGATGTGACCGGTCCCAGATCATACCATAGTAGTACTCCCTCCAGTCCTTTTTACTCTGCATATAAGAATTGTCCGAAGTCAAACTTTACAAAGTTTGACCATATTTATATAAAAAAAATATCAACGTCTACTATGATAAAGTTATACAATATGAAATTTTAAGTCATGACGCATCTACTAGTATTGATTTCACACTGTGAATGTTGGTATTTTTTTCTATAAAGTTGGTCAAACTTTACGAGGCTTGACTTCAGACAAATCTAATATGCGAACTAAAAAGGACCGGAGGGAGTACCATACTAACATATACGTGTACTCCAACAAAGAAATGTACACTTAATAATCTATATGTATCTGCTGCTTTTGGTATTGCGGTGCAGGATATCATCAAAAGGTGATGGAATCATCATGGTTGGTTACTAACCAGAGTAAGCAACCAACAAAATCTGATCATATCTCCCAAGTAAAAACGATTATCTTTTGCTCTTCATTTGACGCTTTCCTTATCACCTTTCTCAGCACTCTCACATTAGGTGTTTCCATGGAACCACACTTTTACATTAGTTTATACATGGGTGAGTGTCAACAATGTAGTAGCGATATTAGCAAAAGGTAAAACACCACTTACATACATAAGGTATTCTTGTATCTAAGTGTGGCAGTGTGCCTCCTACATTAACAATCGCATCCCGAAGTGTGTTCATGATATCCACGATTGTATTATTTTTCTTTTGTGTTAGTTAGTAGGAGAGTCATGGGCCCATGGCACATTTACATGTATGCAGTAAGTTTTGCAGTTTTGTGCTTTTTCATCCAGTTGTAACTCAGTACCTTTTCATTCGGTTACACTTTCATAGGTAAGTACAAGTTACATTCAGTGAACTGAAGTTGCACCTTTCTAAATTGATTGGCACTTACAAAATCTCACTCGACTCACACTGAACATATATATTAGACTAACTAGCAAAAAGGCTCGTGCATTGCAACGGGAGAAAACATACCACACGCTCTTAATTTACAAAAAATGTTCTATAATCTGAGAATTTGTAGCTATTTCTTAAATACATGAAGAGTTTAAAAGGTTGTTAAAAGATATATGATTTTTTAATCATAAAAAGAGATTTTTTTTGTCTGAAAAGGAACATTTTTTTATGGTCTCATGTTGACGCAGGTACTTGCGCCCCTATTTCCTCACTATTTCTTGCCATGCATGTCATAGGTGTTGGTCCATGTTTCATCACTATTTATTTCTTCGGAAATGTTAACGCCCACACGTGTGGGCGTTAACCATCTTGACCACACGCCAGCATCGCTGTTGGGTACTTTGTGCACGAATCTTGGCACAATCCGGTCGTTTTTCTTCGCCACGTAGGACGAGGCGCGTGCGCGGTATGCGAGTCAGTTCGCCCGCACGTTGGTTGCCCTCCCGCGGTCAGCGGTTGCCACTCGGGGGCGTGCGGTGGAACTGCTATGCGCCCGCACGCCACGCGCCGACCGCGGTTGACGTCAAACACGTCGCACACCTCTGCCCCCTCTCCCTCACGGTTCCATTTACTCACACCCGCACCGCAGTTACTGGCACAACCCTCTCGCACTTCAAACCATTGGAGGAGAAGGCGAAGGGAGAAGGCGACGGCGGAGGCGGAAGAATCGACGGTGTTCGCGGCCGTCGGTGGTGGTCGCCGGAACGGAGCGGCTTCGTCGGAGCGCCTGCGGGTTGAAGGTAATGCTCGCTTCAACTCTCGCAATCCCTTCCTGCATTTTCCCCCCTTCCCTCCCTGTTCGATTCCTCGATCGAGATTCGTAGAGATTCAGGCGATTCGGCGATGCGTCGGCGTTCCCGCCGGTGGCGAAGTCGTCTGCTAGCCGTTTTTGGTGGCACCGGGGAGTTTCGTCGCCGCCGTGGCGGCGGCCTCGTCGGTGTGGTTATGCCTGTCCGGAGGCACGCACTAATCTTGCCTTTGGATTGGGCAGGTGTCTCCCGGTTTGTTTGATGCGCATTGATTCGAATTGGTATTTGCAATCAGTTCGGGGGAGAACTTTGAGGTTGAATTTGAACTCACTGTAGTTGCCATTGAACCCTAGATCTAGTTAGTTGGTTTTTGAAACTGTAGTATGAGGCAAACTTGGTAGTTTGATTAACTATCATGATTATATGGCAACTAACTTCCTGAACAAATGTGATAGTTGCCACAAACGTGTTTTCCCATGCGGCAACAAACTTACTGAAATGACTGTGATAGTTGCCACAAATAAGCTTCCCCATGCGGCAACTATTTTATTGAATGACTGTGATAGTTGCCACACACACGCTCTTGCATGTGGCAACTAATTTGGTGAATTACTGTGATAGTAGCCACAAACATTCTCTTTCCTTGTGGCAACTAATATTTTTGTGAATGATTTGTGATAGTTACCACACGGTGTGAATGGTAAAGTGTAGTAAATCGGTAGTCAATGCAGTTTCAGCAGCCAACTGCACTGGACGGCAACTAGTGTGCACATCAAGTGTGCATGTTGCCACTTGGATAGTATATTCATGTTGCAAATGGAATGTGAACACACTGTCTGTTGCCATAATGCATATAGGACAGTGTGGCAAATTGGCTGCATAATGTGGCAACCAATTTTGCATATCAATTGTGTCAGATGCCATACATACACTTTGCATATCAATTGTATCGATTGGCACTTACAAAAAATGTTCTATAATCTGAGAATTTGTAGCTATTTCTTAAATACATGAAGAGTTAAAAATGTTGTTAAAAGATATATGATTTTTTAATCATAAAAAGAGATTTTTTTTCTGAAAAGGAACATTTTTTTATGGTCTCATGTTGACGCGGGTACTTGCGCCCCTATTTCATCACTATTTCTTGCCATGCATGTCATAGGTGTTGGTCCATGTTTCATCACTATTTATTTCTTATCAAACTTGTCTTT
This sequence comes from Triticum dicoccoides, assembly GCF_002162155.2. Taxonomy (NCBI): domain Eukaryota; kingdom Viridiplantae; phylum Streptophyta; class Magnoliopsida; order Poales; family Poaceae; genus Triticum; species Triticum dicoccoides. The sequence continues at coordinate 42,943,613 of NC_041381.1, read as the reverse complement.
TATTTTATTTTTTGTCATGCATGCCTTCTTTTTACTTTCTTCATGCGTGTCTTCTCTTTTTTCGTCATATAT
>NC_041381.1:42933273-42943220 GCF_002162155.2 Triticum dicoccoides | reverse complement strand
GTAACATCTCATCTTTATCGGATCTCCTCTGCATTTTCTCTTATATTTATTTTATAGCGGACATCCCATCTTTATTTGGTCCTTTTATTTCTTGTGATGCATGTCCTTATTTATTGGTGTCTCTAACAAATTTATCATTTGATGTCCAATCTTCATTTTGCTGAGGTGTTCATCCCCAATCTGAATCAGTACCGGTATAAAAAAAGATGGATAATGCATTGTTGATTAACATTGTAGGCTAGATAGTATTTTTAAAATTGTTAACAGGTAAAATAACATCATATTTAGATTCTACATATTTTTCTAATCAAATTTCATATATAATATGTTAAATTTGAAGTTATGGTTTAAAAGATAAGAGTATTTTAAAAAACATTTGATGTGTACTGCGGGTTTAATGTCAGAAATATCAGGGGTTTTCTACAAAATAGTATGATGGACTAAGAATATCTATTTCTTTTATTAGTAAAAAAAAGGTATAGATTTTTTATCTAAGTGCTAGAGGAATGTTTTCATATCCTAGTGTATGCACGTGCATTCTTGTGTGCCTACACAGTTTGGACCCATGCTTATTGAAGGAAGAAATCACACAAACATTGCTACACACCAGAACTCTTGCTTCGCATGTGTTCACTATCCTTGTAGAAGCCGAACGAGAGTATCTTTTCTTGATTTGCATGTGTGTACTATCCTCGCAGAAGCCGAACGAGAGTATCTTTTCTATACTACTAGATGACCCGTTGCGCCAATGGCGCAAAGGCCGAATGTAAGCTAATCGGTGTGAGAGTATGCTCTAACCTATTATTGTTCAAAAAGAATAGCTTATATACATTGGTTGAATGTGTACATGATCGATTGGGAAATCTTAATATGAGCTTGTAAGTGCTGCAGATATGATCACAGGGAATGTTTGATGCAAACATTAGTGTGAAAGCATGGATAAAAGGAAAGGTTGTTTTCTTCGGTCATAGTGTTGTGAAACAACAGTAGAAGAGGAGACCTTCACATATATACAATAAGCGATGGTAAACCGCTCTTGACTATACAGACAACAATAAAATCTAAAGATCGTAAACTACATCATAGACTACTTTTCACCATAGAGGCAGCAAGGGAGGACTAAAGTCTATACATATCTTGTTGGGAGTAGTCCAAAATGGGAAAGATGCTGGTCTGATAGATATGAAACAAAAGGTGGTTGTTGCGGTAACCGATGAAGCACGCTATCCAGGATACATTCAGCAAAGTTTACCAGAAACTGTTTCTGGTTGCTTCAAGGCGCTGCTCAAACTTCATAGCAATGTAGCGTAGCCTTTGCGTCAGTCCTTCGATGCTTGCAAGAGTTGTTTTCATAACTCCTTTGGTGTTGTCCTGACCTTTCAGGTGTCGAGCAGCTGTTGTGTTTTCTATTCGGGCAGAATATGAGTTCATGTACCTGACAGTGTAGTAGCATGTTTTGCGCAGCTTCTTGATTGTCTCATTGGATGAAGTCAACCATTTGACCAGGTGCGTCACTTGATTTTCTAGCCTCTTGACATGGGTGTAGTGGTAGCCCCTCATTTCTTTGCCATATGCATTCTCCATGAATCTAATAGCATCCATAGCAGCACTGTCTTCTGCATCTTCATAGCTATCTAAGATTGCACCTGGTATAGAACTCGGGACAAGTGAACCATCTAGCAATTCCAAAGTAGAAATGAAAGTCACTGTCACACGATTCTTTCCGCCTGGGTATATTTTGTGCTGGTAAGTTGCAGGGGGTAGCTTTAGAGCTTGCAGCATGAGGCCAAAGATGTGAGCATAAGGAATCACTATCAGGTAGTCATTATCCTGTAGGGACAAAGCAAGGGTAAATTTTTTTTCTCAGAAAATAATAGCTGAACCAATAGATGAGAAGTGCTAAAAGCTGCTAGCCTAATTAACCTAATAGCGGAACATTAATCCCTCAATTTAGCAAATAATTGAAGATATACCGCAACCATATAGATCTAATAGCAGCAGTCTTAACCAATGACAATAAATAAACTACCACTATTTTCTCCCGTAAATAAACTGCAAATAATTAACATAAGCATTAAATCCGTCACCCAAATTAACTTAATAGGTTAACACTTATCTTTCTCTAATGAAATAAATAACATCATGCATCACTGCAAGACAGTATAAATTTCACACTCAAAATCTAATCAAAACTGCATCTTGTGCCATTTATGACACTTGGATCAACATTTAAGGGAATAACAATAGATCACTGTCAAGTGGGAATGTTTTACTGAATTTCAACTTATATGATAAAATTATTAGGCAAGCTTTGAAAATAAGTTTATAAGCTTTCAGAATCCTATCCGCAAGCACATGAAGATAGTAGAAGAAATTGACTTAATTTCATGATCAAAATAGGCAGATTAGGGAAATGATTCTAGAATAGAAGAACATAATAGCAAAATATAATTTTACATTTGTGCATTATAAGTACTGAAGGCTAAATATTGCAACGATTTGCATTTGGTTTTCAAATATTTCACATAGAAAGAACAAATAATTATGTAGTTATCATCTACAGCTATAGAGACAGATCCTTCTCAAATCTCTATTATCACGAAGATTTCAAGAAAGCAAATGGATTGAAAAAACAAAGAACTGAAACAAAAAACATGGCATACGAAATAAAATAAACCAATATCTTGCATTTGAGAAATAGTGATTCCCTTAGTTATTTGAAATGGGGTAGTATCAAGCCTTACGTACAGTAAGCCTTGTTTATCCTTATAAAATGTATATCAAACAATTTCCAGCTATGTACATGAAAGAAAAATACACCTAAAGAATTTCATAAACCGGTCTACGGGTCGCATATCTCTAGAATTACTCAATCTGGAATACTGGACACGAGAAAGCAAATTGTATTGTTCAGTTCTTATCAAGCCAGGAAGAAAATACAAGGTGAAATTCATATATACAAAGTTCAGTAAACACGCCGGTAAGGTTAGATGCAAGAATCAAATTTTGTGCTATGGAGACGAGAAATGAGCGATGATTACAGAAAACAATCAACAAGAACTTCATAAAGGCTACGAACTCATCATGGAAACCTGCCCAGCGCATGTTTAACAAATTTTGTAGTATATACAGCTAGGTCTAGTTTAAATTAAGAATGAACATGAATACATATATAATCTCACAATTACTACAGGTGGAATGCAGATCCGGAGAAGAAAAGGTGTCATGTTCAGGAAAATCACAAATTAGGGGCCAATAACGTAGGAAAGTCACAAATTAGGGGCCAATAACGTGAGTAAGAGAGGGGGGGGGGGCAGGAGGAGGCAGGAGGAGGAGGTACGTGAGTAAGAGAGGGGGAGCAGGAGGCTATCTCTACGATGAATGGAGTATAACAGGTTTCTAGAATATTACATTGGGCACAGGCGTTCCTGTCCTTGATGCTATTGATCCTGGGGAACCCTCATCACAGACGATACCAATGTCCATGTCCTCCATGCGTGAGCTTCTGGATCTGAGATTGAAGAGGATACTACAGTCAAGAGAAAGGAAATAGAGAAGGAGATTGGAAAGCAAGGATGAATCAGAAGGAAATAGAGAAAGAGATTGTATAGCAAGTGATGAATCACCTCTTTCTGTACCAGGGGCTGATGGATTGTTGGTGGAGCCACGCCGGTCAGTAGGGATATTGTTGGTTACTGTTTCTGTTCATGATTATTCTTTCTCCTGAAATAGTGTGTGCTAAATGATAGTGCTATATCCCTTGAGTGGAAGGTGGTCGCTGCCAGGTAGGGCATGCCTCTTCCTTGCTTAGCATACAAGCAACATCCACCTTCAGGGCCTGATGCATAAGAAATGGCCTCTCAAGAACCATATCCATTCAAGTAGGCTGTAAAGGGAAAGATAGATAAAGATAAACGATTAACAATGTTGATATCATGAAGCAAGACATGTGGAAACAGAAGCAAATGTGTCACATATTGAAGAAAAGTATTTTAACCATTAAGATGGGTACAGAAGCTAATATCGCGCTTATTATTACACAACTGATTAAGTATAAATAAGTGAAGCATTCGTTGGTGTACAATATTAGCATGTAGGCCTAGGATATGGTTCCATTCTTAGTCCATCTGGAGCAGCAAGTATAGTTATTATCTCTAGCATATCTTGCTTTTCAGACCATCTGCAGATGCCCATATAGTTAAAAGGCCAAATGACCAAAATACAAATTCAGATGAGGAGATATTAGCAAATAAATGCTTAGCATTACAGATAGTACATAACAATCAAATTTTTGCTACTGAAGTGCATGTCCTTTTCTTTGAAATTAATGGTCGGGTGGAACATATATATTCACCAAGTATATCCACTCTTCTCAGACCAAGACTACACAATGAGGTATCATCTGTTTCCTAATTACACTGTAACCTGAAATCTGTGTGCATATGCACATGGGCATATCCATTTTATTCCTAATAGGAAAATATGCCAAAACATCGGTCACTTTCTCTTTTGAGCTGGAAAGACTGATCACTTGGTTAATATGCATGCAGGCGCCTCTAATCTAAATAGAGGAACTGAAAAATCCGTCACTATGATTTTATTAACTATATACATATACATTCCAGTCAAGCGCCTTTCTAGAAAATGACATGCTTAGCAGTGATTTTCTTAAATATGCACCACCAAATATTGAAAGGTAGAATAATATCATCATCCTTTTAGTTCCCATCCATATGGAGGAGCATAAAGATAGCAAAAATGTTAGTACTGTATGCACCTTTTACTAAAGTATCACCTTCATAGCTAGCAAGAAAAAACGGAGCTTGGAAGTTCTGAATCTTTTGTTGATCACAACAATGGTGTGAGCTGATTGGATAAGAATATAACAAATATTTGCTATCTTCATCTCCAGAGAGAGAACATATTCACATGATAAATTAGCAGCCAATTGTCCAAACTTAAATACAGAATGCAATGCGAAGAACTGCCCACCTAATCATTGCCAACTACATCGCCAACAGTATATTGAGAGAAATCATCAAATCTGGCCAGAACAAAAGGTTCCCATGTAGCTAGCTTAATTAGTATATGTCCAAAATATTGTTTCCAAAAAGAAATATGAGTTACAGTTTAGTAGGACCGAGAAGGATTCAAGATTATAAAAGGAGCTGGGATACACATTCTTATTAAAATTATTGGTTCAGATCTGTGTAGCTTTCAAGGGGCTACCAATCAATCCATATGTCCATCAATGCAATACTTTCAGAAGGGCACCACTCAATCCATTTGAGCATCTCCTTTTTGCATTAATAGAAGAGGAGCTAGCATACCTGTAGATGGGTTGGTGATGGTGAGGTCGCCAGCAAGTAGACCTAGCTGCAGAGGACACCGCCTCCCCCGCACTGTACTGCGTCAAACCTGGAAGTGCACATATTAAAGCAAGAGTTTATCTACCACATAAGAAAGCACATACATAAAAGCAGCAACAATTGAGTTGGGCACACACGAACATTGACAAAGCAAATAAGGAGAAGGCATGCGACTGGCTACCGAAAATAGAGAAAACCACACAAGCATGGATATGAATACATAAATAAATATACACATGGCGACCCAACCTTGAGTCACAGAACCTCTTTTCCTCCAGTCATGCCAGTGCCTTGAGAATTATTTGTCTTCGTACACATGCTAGCGGTTACACTCGACACTTGTTTAAAAGCAGAGAATGACATGTACATGAGTGGACGACATGATGGCCTTGATGGAAAATGAAACGTACACAGCAAATCATCCTCCATTGAAGCCAATACAAAAACGACGGTCTCACTCATTTGACCCGAATAATGAACACAACATATTTATGCACGAAGAAATAGTTTTTTGCTACAAATAGATGAATCAAAGTAAATAAGAATATTTTGTCCTGTAAGCAAAAAAAACTCTAGACAAACACAACCAAAATGTACGCACTGAAGCATAAGATTTCCTCGGCACAACACACCTAAAAAATGTTGGCGCATGAGAAGCTACTTCCTATATGAACACAGAAGAAACCAATCATCATGCATTCTGAATCTAATTCCAATGCATACAAAATGCACACCTGATCATCAACCAAGTTCTTTAGGTAAATCAGTTACTTTGAATGAGCGTACACATTTGAGTTATCTTAGCTGCTCAAGGCCTGAACCAAACAGTGATTACCACTATTAATCCATACATACAACAATAATCATAGCTTGAGTGCTTAGCTGCGTACCACCCATGTACATGGTTAGAAAACTGCAATGCTTACAATTTTAAGGACCCATCACCCATATAAAAGGAAATGAACCTTCAGAATGTGATATTACTTGTTTCTTCTCTCTCAGTAAAACAACTCATGGCTTTTCTCTTGAGGAGAAAGGGGGGTCAGCTAGGAGGGAGGTCGAGGAGGAGGGACGGTCGCGTGCTGTCATGGGCGTGGGTGGGGAAGCTAGGTTTTTAGTCGCTGCCAGCTCACTCGCTCGCTCGCTGCACTATTCATAGCCTACGTGGATGGCTTGGTTCTACCTAGCACCCCTTTTAAATTATTACAAAGACGACATTGCCTAGCATGATTCAGAATCCAAACAAAATAATTTTGAAATTCACCATCAAATGTAAAATTTCTTATGATTACCAAAATGAAAACATCATATAATGCATCTTCTGTAAAGCAAAGAAACCACACATATATCTTTTTCCTTGAAACTGAATGATCCTTAGCACCAGCCCAAAACAACATTCTACTATCAAAATCCACAAATTAGTAAAAGAAACATTTGCATCACATTTTTACTACCTGTACAAACATGCCTTGCCAAAGTTGAAACATAAGTAAAGCAAAAGTATTTTTCTCAGACTCACACACACACCTTTTAACTGCGGACAAGAAGGGTGATGCCTCAAAAAACTTCCAAAGATCCTAAAACCTCCAATTTTCTGGACAAAATAAAGAAACAGTAACTGATTAAAATCCTATTAAAAAATTCCTAGCTAATTATCAGATCATGAATAAGATTGTAACATCCTGGGTGCCAATAATCACCGAGGAAAAATCACCTGAACTGACCATACATAGTCTGTGAAGCAAGAGTGAGCACGTGATTGCTGGAGCTACTTGACAGCGATGGTGGCTGCTGCTCCTGTACCACACTGACAGCTCGAACATCCAGGCATAGCCGAGGGAGAGCCGCTGCTTTAGCACGAGCACACGTTAATTAAAAGGATAAACTCAAATCCCTAACAAGAACTTTCTTTTAGAACAAACTCAGAGGGGACTGAATTGGAACAAACTGAAAGTGGCTGGAAGAGGTAAATCACCTTGGACTGGTGCTTAGATCGCCAGAATTAGAATTAGAACACTTCATTGATTTGTAAGGGGAGTCGTGATGCTTTTGCTTTGGTACCAGTTGCTTCTTTCCAACATCAGACTCCTGTTTATTAGTTAGTGATCGACACATTACAGGTTGTATGTTCCTTCCTAAGTTGAGAATTTCATACCTCTTCCCTGCAATAACACAACAGATCAATATTCAGGTGAAGCTATTACTTACAGTTTCACAATTTGATTTTTTTTTCCTATTTATGTTATCCAATGTTGCATTTGGAGAAGTTAAAAGTCAAGATGATATCTAGAATGGTGCAGACCTGATAGTAGGCTAATAGTTCAATCTCAAAATTTCAAGCAAAGTAACATCACTTAAACTGAATGTGGATTGTTCAGATAGTCCATATCAGCATCACTGCTTTCATTCCTCAAGAAAAGCTAGTACAGAGCCATTATGCCTCCATGAAGTTTGCACCTGGCATCCTGGTAGCATCCAAGACTGGAAGTGACACCGACGTTGACCGAGAAGCATTCAAGATTATAAAAGGAGTTGGGATATACATTTTTATTGAAGTTCTTGGCTGATGAGATGTGTATCTTTCAGGTGGGTACCACTCAATCCATATGTCCATCCCTACAATACTACAGCAGAAAGACAAAATTTAAAACTATATCTCATTGGCTACTCTCCAGATTTGAGCTTCTCCTTTTGTGCATTTGCATCAAAGAAGAGAAGAGGAGGAGCTAGCATACCTACAGATGGGCTGGTGACGGTGAAGTAGCCCGCAAGTACACGCAACTCTGACACGGGAAGCCGGCTCCTCCACGCTGCTGAGACATGGGAAACAATAAAGTAATAAGTCTCAATGGACGACCACTATTTTGAGCAGGTTTGCAGAGCGAAAGACGAACTTGGTTTTACAGGTGCTTTTCTTGAACAGTTCTACACAGGGAATGAAGATACTCGAGTGGTTCGCGATGCTTATGGCAGTTCGCGATGCTTACTTGGACTGCATAGGGAAAATTAAGAAGGATTTAAAGGCAAGCATAAAGAACCCATATATAATACAAACTGAGACACATGGTTACCGTTGGCATCTTCAGTGGCATCTGGTTCTTCTTGTATAACTGTCACTTTCTGCAAGCAAGGAGTAAAGTTGTCAACATGATATATTTCTTGGTGCTTTAGTTGGGATCGTGAATTGGAAAGCATGAGTATATTTATAAATCTGAAACTTGATCAAGTGATTTTGATTCACAAGTTTCATAATTAAGCACGGGTTCACATTATCTAGAGACTCAGAGTTAGATTTTAGGCTATATCTATGGCACACAATACTGTATCTTGTATGCATAGGACTATTATTTTGCGTATTTCCATCGAAGATTCTATTTGTGCAGACTTTTTGTACATATATATTTGTTCACCAACCATTTATTTTCTGTTGAAACGAAGGTAATACTTGATTATCAACTTTTCAAATCTATATCATTGTTTTGCTGCAACATAGCATAGTGAGGCATTGCTAGCTAGAATCCTAATTCGCATATCAAGAGGGATAAAGGGGAGGATGGTAGGAAGGCTAGAGATTGCAATTAGCCACATCAAATACATCAACGTACATGTTCCTGCCAGTGGCCTACCAAGTAGAGCGAAGACAAACCTGAGTTGGAACAGGCTGCAGGTTGGAGTCGGTACGGTGGCGGCCTCTCGCAAGGAGATCCCTGGATCGAATCCCCGTGCGCCCCTGCTCGCTTGAGGAGGCGGATCTGCCACTCCTCTCAGCCGGACTGGGAGGAGGAAGATGCGGCTGGTCGAGGCCCGGCCATGGAAGGAGAACCACCTGGTTCCTCTTGCCCGCCTCTCGATCTGTTGCCTCCTCGTCCGATCTGTTGCCTCCTCGTCCGATCTGTTGCCTCCTCGTCCACATCGCGTGGTCTGGCTGTGCTGGTTGGGTGAGGAGGCAAAAAGAGGAGGAGGTGTTGGAGGCGGGGGAGACAGGCGGCCGAGAGGGAGGAGAAGCAGCGGCGGTGGCGGCGGCATGGAGAAGAGGAGCGGGATGGGAAGAGACGAGGGAGAGAAAGGGGGTGAGGAGGGAGATATTTCTGTCTGGCGCTGGTTTAGCGGGTACCATAGGAGCGTCGCTTTTCTCTTCGCATGGTGCGCTGCACCCCACGCGTGGCGCGGTTCGGTGGACTTTTTTTTCCTCGCGTGGTACCGTGTACTGGTGGCATCGGTTGTGCCTACGAGTCCATGAGGCTTTATATGTTAGATGTCTATATTCTCTAAACTTCTTAGAAAGAGAGACCCCTCGTTGTTATGCACTAGTAAAAAACAGGGCTTTCGTTCGGGCCAGATAGACCCATTAGTCCCGGTTCAGTCACGAACCGGGACTAATGTGAGCATTGGTCCCGGTTCGAGCGGCTAAAGGCATTAGTCCCGGTTCAAATGAGCCCTTTAGTCCCGGTTTGAGACACGAACCGGGACTAAAGGGTGCTGTCCTTTAGTCCCGGTTCGTGTCTCAAACCGGGACAAAAGATGCTTCAAACCGGGACTAAAGGGTGCAATGCCCTTTAGTCCCGGTTTGAGACTCAA
>NC_041381.1:42930979-42932972 GCF_002162155.2 Triticum dicoccoides | reverse complement strand
TTTCAGTTTTGTAAAAAGCAAAAAAAATGATAAAAACTTGAAAAATTAAAATCCTTCGAGATGTAGTTATGTTACTACATTTATTAGTTAGGAAAATTATAAAAAACTTAAATTTGGACATGTTTTGCAAAAAAGTGTTATGAAAAAGTAAAACGGCCATATCTTTTGCATACAATGTCGAAAAAAGCATAATATATCAAAAAAATCAGCATGAAAATTTGCATCCAATTTTGACGGCCGTGGCCCTGTTTGCAAACTTTTAGAATCCTCAAATTCTAAAAGGAAAAAAAGTTATGCTCAAATTTCAGTTTTTTTTTAATTTTGGTTAAATCTAATCAAACTACTTATTCAAGAAATATTAGTGGTACTAAATAATTATTCAAGAATATTAGTGTTACTAAAATAATTATTTCCGTATTTTGAATTTTGAGCAAATCTGGTCAAACTGTGGTCAAACTACTTATTCAAGAAATATTAGTGTTACTAAATAATTATTGTTTTTTAGAATAATAGTTTCAAACTCAAACAGTGAAACGTGTGACTTGATGCTCAAGTTAAACTCCTGAGGGTTAATAGGATTGACATCTTATTATTGTCAGGAAAACAACAAGTGTAGACTTGAAAACAAGGGGGAATAGAACCCAAAAGTTAAGCGTGCTCAGGCTGGAGTAGTGAGAGGATGGGTGACCGGCCGGGAAGTTAGATGATTTGGAATTATAAGGGGTGATTAAAGATTAGAGGTTAAATTGAGCAGTGATGAGTGGTGATTAGAGATTAAATTGTAAAATAATTCAGAAATTTGAAAATCGAGAAAAAATTTCAAAAAGAAATACCTTTACCAACCGGGACTAAATGTGGAGCTCTAGAAAGCGGCCACGTGGAGGGCCTTTAGTCCCGGTTTTGGAAGCGGAACTAATGGGCTTATCTGGCCCGAACGAAAGCCCTGTTTTCTACTAGTGACGTGAGGTCACTGATTGTGGTGCCAGTAGCAACGACATGTGCATGCTTTATATTTTTGCCGCTAATGCGGTGACATAATTAATTAGAGGAAAGGCGATCGATATCGAGGATTTATATGTTACTGTAACACTTAGATGGCCGGCTTGATACAATACTATCATTTTTGTATACAATACCTGCTGCCACTTTCGGTGATACGGCGCAGGATATGGCTGGATGGTCCAAAGTGACGGATGATGATATACAATGTGTGTTTTAATTGATATAATGAAAGCAGGGGTTATACGACACTAGCACATCTTGGAAGTTAAAAATGATGTTTATCGATCTATGGGTAATGGTTTGAGACGCTTTCGTCTGGGTCACTTTACAACACTTGTACATTACTTAACGCCCGTACACCCTCATCATGCATGCATGCGATCTAGCATCAGTACTACTATCCGGCAAGTCAACACGTCAACATTAATATTGCCTAATTCTGGAAAATGGGAGAAGCATCATCCACCATGCATGGGAGGTATATTCTGATCAAGTGGGGGCTTCATCAGTTAATTAGTATGTATTGTGGTAATCAGTTAAGGTTTTTCTTCTTTTTAAGAAATAAGTAAGAGTAGGGCACTATATAAAATTTTGCATGCATGAAGAATATGAATAATCAAGCAATCACATAGTAGAGAACGAGTTACCGTGCGAGATAGAGGAGGAACAAAGGAGGCATTCGGAGTCATACTTGTGCACCAGTGGTGGCGCTGCCTACTGGCTTTATATTTGATTGTGTGTCGATGAATAATGTTTCGACGATCTTACAATCCAGATGTAGTTGTGATAAATTCTAGAGAGAGGGGTGGTGTCTGAAGAGATCTCGTTATCGTTGATAGTGACACAATGATTTTACCTAAGTTCAGGGATTCAGGCCTCCGGATGTGTATTAGCCCTACATTGTCCTACCTACATATCTAGAGTATCCTTATAAAGGTTTACAGTTATGTCCTTCTCCCACTTGTCCTTCTGGCAGAGCTCTGCCCAACCC
>NC_041381.1:42925503-42930474 GCF_002162155.2 Triticum dicoccoides | reverse complement strand
CGCGTGGTTTGGGAAAAAATCGGCGGGAGAGGATGTAGTGATGGGAGGGTTGGAAGCGATTAAAGCAAAACTAACAAACTTCATCTACCTCAAGTAACATCGACGTCAACTACATTTATGTTAATCGTACATTCACATGACTGTCCCTAAATTCTAAATCCTAAACCCTAAAAAGCATTTGACGCTTTTTGCGTCGCCTTGATGTTACTTTGGTTTTCTTGCCCAGAACTTACATTAGTTTTCTTTTTCCTGGTCACTTCTACATTAGTTGACGTAGGGGAGCTGGTATATTCTTTGTTCATTACTTCATGAATAGACTTTCCTTGGTGATTAACCTAACTAGTCTCTCCTTCTTCTAGCTTCCTTATGTTAATGCAAAGAGCCATGTGCCACATGCGTGCAGATTGTGTTTCATTTGTGCTCTCCTCTTGAACGATGCATCCAAATGTTTATGTCTGTCTTAATGAAGGGCAATACTAATATTAAGATGATATTAGTTACACCCGACCTCTACAATGATGCATTGTTACATCATTCGAGCTAGAAAAGCTCTACTAAATAACTCACACATTAACACTTTGGACTCCACGGTGCTTAACAAACTAGAATGATGGCAATACATCATACTCTTCCTGGCGTGTCGCTGTCAGTTGGCTGCCCATGAGCCGACAGATCTTACCACCTTAATCTTCTACTCAGATGGTCACCAAAAAGGAGAGAAATAAACAACCAAGCAGATCAAATCGGCACATGAACACAAACGTCAGTCCAAGCAAATGGACAATCAACCCTTGATCCCATCTGCTCGACGATTCACTTTGGATTAAGAAATAGATTTTCCCATGACACGCGTCAAACACCACGCTTACCAGACGGATTAGGTGACTAATGAATGAATTATTGATCTTCTAACCAAATCACTAGCTAGCTAGCTAGGAGCTAAGTTATCTTCTGGTGAAGGGTCACACACTGTAGACACACATGCATACTAATTACTTCCAAATTCTAATCAGCAAGTTCTTGTTAGTTCGGTAGCTACTATACTACTGTGATCCTGATGTTAACAATTTATATCACAAGATGTACCATAGATAATGGTGCGTTAATGTCTGCAAGACGTATGTGCACCTGTCACTCTAATTGTGACACAAATCTACAGAGACAACGATGTTTTCAGGTAGACATGATGCAATGCAATTTGTTGGGTTTGCACATGAGTGATTAGTTGTCAACTGATGGCACAGAAAACCAGTGATATATCAAAACCCACAATGAATCATGTTTTTTCTGGTGTGGTGTTGATGGATGGTTTCCTCCTTCCAATGATCATCTCAAGTGACATGTTGAGTGCAGAAAAAGAACTTTACATGGAAAGCTATACAACGCTTATAAACAAACCAAGTAGTTGTTTAGTTATAAATGTGTGCAATATAAGAACCTCAATGCACGCGGGTGCGCAAATCAAGTGGAAAGCATACATAGCTACCACCACTATGACACATTGACAATCCACGATTATAAGGACAAACTGATGCGAAGTATGAAAATATTTGAATAGCAGTGTTTAACCTTCAATTCAGTGCTATGTCAACTTCTAGCACTTGGAAAACTTCATTAAAATCGTGACCCCTGCTAGCTGGAGCACTATGAAGAGTAACAAGAAAATGTATGGTTTTTGACATGGAACATGACCCCACGCAATAGTATCATGGTATCAGATGAAGCATGCAAAGGACTGTACCACTGGATATTCCCCTGAGCAACCATTCCATGCCACTGTTTCTCGAATTAAACTGGCACTACAGGCACTAAAATCACAAGCTCTTTCGGATGCTTCCGCTATAGCTCTAATTCACAAAGGGAAAAAGGTAATGCGTAAATACTCTTCGAAATATGATTCTCACCTTCTTGAAAGAAAAAAGGAATTAAGATTCTTAAATCGCAGTAATTTGGATTGACCTCCCGTTAATGCAATTGATGAATTATACAGCAGAAATATTAAGAGAATCCTAGCTTTTTGTAGGTGCATTCGTGGTGGTGGTTGGCCTCCAAGAGACCAGCAAGTTGATGAACCGATCATTGATCGTGATGCAATGCCTTTAGTTCACATGTTGATCAACTTTATGTGATGGTGATGTCCCGCAGCGATCAGTGCTTTTGAGCAAGTAAACGCGGCATAAGGGAAAGAAAAAAAAATTAGCTTGCTTGCTCAAGGCATACACGCATGATTATGATTGTCCGATCGATGGTCATTGGTTCGACGGCCATATGTAGGAGTGCATTAGCTGGTTTGTTAATTACTCAGTGCGCGCGGGCGGTGCTATTTGTGAAAACTGTGTCTATTGCTATTGTTTCTTAGCACCGGTCCTTGCAAAGCATTCTCTAATTACTACTCCCTCTGGCTCAAAACAAGTGTCTTAACTTTGTACTAGCTCTAATATAGATTTGTACTAAGCTCAAAACACTTATTTTTGGACGGAGGAAGTACTTCTGATACGAGACCAAACTCTGCCTCCGCAGACAAAGGGGTCTAATTGAATGTTCAGTTTCCTAGAACTACAGCCAAATATCTGGAGTTTTTTTTTTTTGTTTTCTGTAGGAAAGCATGTGGGTTTTGTACGGAGCACACATTAATTTTGTTTTTGTTTTCTGCACTACTACAGATCTCATTCGACACAAAAACTGCAGAATGTGATGAAAATAAGTGTCACGTGAGTGAGGGGGGTCTAGCTGGTGCAGCCAGCAGCACATGACCAGGGAAATCAATCTGCATCTTTCTAATCTGGCAGGATCTTATCTCCAGGTATGTTGCTTCCCAGTTCGTTAGGATTCAAGTACCGTGCTCATAGTCTCAGATCGTAAAAGCAATATAGAAACAATTAACCCACGGCAACGAATGCAACACGATGCACACATGATACGGCTCAAGTGTTCCTTCCGATCTATCACCCGACAATGTGCTGGAGGATCAAAAGCGATTTGTTAACAGGGTGTTGTGTGGATAACAAAAGTGCATGGCAAAATATCAGGCTGCATGGCGAAATATCAATCTGAAGGTTCAAGCTACCAACAGTGTATATTATATGCTGTTTCTTTGGGCAAATTTGACAAATTTGACCTATAGACGAAATTAAATCACAGAATGAACTATCCGTGAAACTATTTCACGCGGCTGACCCGTGGCGCCTAGCTCTCAGGCGCTGCACTAGTGCAACGCCTGGGAGCTAGGCGCTGCACTAGTGCAACGCCTGGGAGCTAGGCGCTACACTGTATAGTGTGGCGCCTAGCTCTCAGGCGCTGCACACGACTTAGTAATTTTCTGATCACACCTGTGCGACGTTGGCGGTGTAGCGCCTATCTGCGAGGCGTTGCACAGTGTAGTGTGGCGCCTTCGTGTCGGGCGTCACACAAAAAGGTCAGCCGCGTGAAATAGTTTCACGAATACTTCATTCTGTGATTTGATTCCGTCTATAGGTCAATATTGTCAAATTTGCCGTTTCTTTGCTTTCTCTGTGGTCGTTTGTGTTCTAAAAGATGAGCACGTGCATTTAGCGAAGATGTTCACCTAGTCTTTTGCAGTCACGATGCTCCCATGTGCCATGGGAATCCTCGCTCAGAACCTGGCAATAATGTCCTTGAGCGGCCATCTAGTAATAAGAAAGTAAAAAAAAAAAGCTTATATAAGGCCTGATGACATAGTATGATGTAAACCATAAACCTATCATAGAATTTCACGCTAAAAATCCACTCTGAAACCCACATAAAAAATATACAATTCCACCTGAAAGTTGCAACTCAATTGTTTAACGCTCTCCTCTAAAGAGAGGGGATTTAAAGCACGTATGTACAGGGCACGTCTCCCTCTTTTTCTTTTGACTTTCGATTCCAATCTTTCGTATCTTTTGAACTGAAAGTCAAATTAAGCTTCGTTCCCATACTCTTGTTTCTGGTGACGAGGCCTTTCAGATGCGATCCATTTTGAATATGTGTTGATGATTTTTTAAAATTTCTTTAAGTTTTAACTTCTAAAACTTGGTACATGCGACCGACAAAATCGTAAGTTTTAAGTTTCAAATCTGAAACTTGGTAAAAGAGACCGACAAAATTGTAAGTTTCAGAAGTGGCGGCCGATAAAATCGTAAGTTTCAAAAACAAAACATAAAACTTGTTGGACCATCATGTGGAATCCAACTATTTTGCAGATTGCGAGGCAATCGGGTGGCTAACACGGCTGGGTAGGTGCGTACCCTATGAGTTTTCGTCTTCTAAAGTTGCTAAAGTCACTTATATTATTGACTTAGGGAATGCTAGTATTTGGACTTTGTGTTGGGAGAGCTTAGTCGACATGTTTCTTTGCACACTCCGTTGACATGTAAGGCAGTGAAATGCCCTTTGATAGTACCTGCGACTTCCTAATTGTTCTAGGAGAGGAGGGACCACAGGGCAGTAGGCGACTTCTTCTCTTCGTCTACCCGGTGGCGGATTTCCTTTCCACTGAACCAACAAAGCTATCTCCCGTGGGTCTGCCTAGTGGTGATGTGTGCTAAGTTCTTGCTGCTGGCTTCTTGTTCATAGCTCGCTTTCGGTTCTTCTTCTGTTGTTCCTCGTTCCTTATTGTGTTCTTCCTTGTTTCTTCTTTTATCGGCCATCCCATGCATAATCCAATAGCTATACTCTCATCTTATTAACTTTCTAGTATTAGTAATATAATATAATGTATTAGTAATATATTATATGCTGTTTTTTTTTTTGCTTTCTTTGTGGTCGTTAGTGTTCTAAAATATGAGCACGTGAATTTAGTGAAGATATTCACCTACTCTTTTGGAGTCACTATGCTCCCATGTGCAATAGGAATCCTCGCTCAGAACCTGACAATAATGTTCTTGAGCGGTCATCTGGTAATAAGAAAATAAAAAAATGCTTATAAAAAATGCCCGATGACATAAATCGTGTTATGATGTAAACCATAAA
>NC_041381.1:42918761-42925297 GCF_002162155.2 Triticum dicoccoides | reverse complement strand
TCTCGCTTTCGATTCCAATCTTTCATATCTTTCGAACTGAAAGTCAAAAAGTAAAGTTTCATTTCCATATTTGTGTTTCTGGTGGCGAGGGCTTTCAAATGTGATCCATTTTTAATACGTTTTGATGAGTTTCTAAAACATTGTTAAGTTTTAACTTATAAAACTTGGTACGTGCTACAGACAAAATCCTTAGTTTTAAGTTTCAAATCTGAAACTTTGGTATAAGCGACCGACAAAATCGTAAGTTTCAGAAACTAAAATGTAACTTGTTGTGCCATCGTGTGGGATCCAACTACTTTGCGGTTCGCGAGGCAATCGCGAGGCTGACACGGCTGGGTAGGTGCATGCCCCTACGATTTCCCGTCTTCTAAAGTTGCTAAAGTCACTTATATTATTGACTTAGGGAATGCTAGTATTTGGACTTTGTGTTGGGAGATCTTAGTCGACATGTTGTTCTTTGCACTCTTAGTTGAGATGTAAGGCCGTGGGATGCCCTTCGATAGTGGTTGTGACTTCCTACTTGTTCTAGGTGAGGAGGGATCATTGGGCAGCAGGCGACTTCTTCTCTTCGGCTTCTCGGTGGCGGATTTCCTTTCGGCTGACCCAGCAAAGCTATCTCGCGCGGGTCTGCTAGTGGTGATGGGTGCTAAGTTCTTGGTGTTGGCTTCTTGTTCGTAGCTCACTTTTGGTTCTTATTTTGTTGTGCCTCGTTCCTTCTTGTGTTCTACTTTTGCTGTTCCTTCTTTCTTCTTTTGTTGGCTGCTATCTTTTGTACCTGATATGTTGTATCTCCCTCTTATTTATAATGAAAATGGTTTAAACCGGTGTAACCCACCGTAGCACCATCAATAAAACTTGTAACTTATGTGTCCAGCCAGGCTTAGTCAACATGTTGTTTCTTTGCACTCTCAGCTAGACATGTAACTTATGTGTCCATCCCAGAACCAACATCAACTTTCAACCTATCGAATAAAATGCTCAAGAGCAAGTCTAGTAGAGTCGCCATATCTGCGGCCTCCAAAATGCATATGACGGGCGCTTCATAATATTTTGAAGGCTGCAGAGGAAACTCATAAACTCGAAATCGGCAAAAGCAGATCCTTCAAAATTTCCCTGCGTGTGGGACCCATATGTCATAGACTACAACTATTTGTTCCACAATTCTCCACCCAGGCAGCATGCATACACACGTAGGCGACTCTGGGCGCATTACTGAAAAATGAGTTGGCAAGTGGTTGCATGCATCGCCCAGATGCAGAGGCCGGGGGTCTTACTCCTTTTCTAACAAAAAGAAGTTGGCTTTCAGTACATCCACCGTGGCATACATACTTACAAAGTGAGAAAGGGATCGGTACTACTTCTTGGGAGTAGAGCTAAACTGACTAACTTAATTAGCTTGCTTGCAGGAAATAAAAAAGAGCTTCTCTTTGTGAGGAAAATAAAAAAAACTTTTTTTTTGCGGGATAAAAAAAACTCGATGGCGCGCAGTGAGCAAAACTCGATGCCACCTTCAGACCTCCGCCTCAGTAGAGCAAATTTGTTTAAACCCAGGAACTTGTAGAAACAACGTCCAAAAGTCATCGGTGCAGACTAGAAGAAGCCAACGGCCACGATTTACATAGCACGTCTTGAATTAGTATAAGTACATGCCTCCACTTCCTTGGGTAACGGTGGGATGAACAGGAATCAATCCATCAAAAGTGACTTGACTTCGTATATAACTAATGTGTGCGTTACTTGAGTCAAACCAGGGTTAGACGAAACTAGGCGCACCGGTACAAGTTGTTGCAAGTAAAACAAAAGAGTGTGTATTATCCTTTGGTAATAATCTGTGATGCTTTCATCAAAGTCACTACTCCCTCCGTTCCTAAATGTAAGTCTTTGAAGAGATTTCACTATGGACCACATACGGATGTATGTAGATGTATTTTAGAGTGTAGATTCACTTATTTTGCTTTGTATGTAATTCATAATGAAATCTCTACAAAGACTTATATTTAAAAACGGAGAGAGTAGATTTTACCTTTGTTAATGTATTTGCCTACAAGGTTTATTAGAAGATAATCGGCATGGCCACTTGGTGCCCTACCTACTAGTCCCTCCGTTCTAAAATAAATGACCCAACTTTATACTAAAGTTAGTATAAAGTTGGGTCATCTATTTTGAAAGTTAGTACAAAGTTGGGTCATCTATTTTGGAACGGAGGGAGTAGCATAGACGTGCCTCTGCGCTCGTGCGCCGCCAGAGCTTCTGCAATGACGAGGGTGCCATTTTCTTTCTAGACATGACTACAACTTGCACGGATCTGAGCATTATCCGTATACAGCACAACACTTCCCACAGTAGTTCTTTCACGCGCCCTTGCTCTATACGTAACTCACAAGTTGTAAAACCGTCTACTCTTAGTAGTATATTTAAGAAGCATGTTGTTGTAATTAAAGTTATCTTAACTACACAATAGCACATTTCTATCCTCGTCTCATTGATGTGACGTGGTCTTGTGTATTCTACGTATGCACCGATCACATGTTATCAGGGTTCAGTAGATTGTGAAACTTGTGCATTCCTATTGTGTTTTTATGTCTATGTAGGTTGAACCCTGCTTATTGAACGAATAAATCACTGAAACATTGCTACACACCATAACTTTGGCTTCACATTTGTACTATCCACGTAGAAGCCGGAGGTGTATATTTTTGTACTATCTTTCCATTCTCTAAACTCCCACTCGTTGTTCTAGCGTGTGAGACGTGTGTGGGACCAGCCTATCAGCCAATGCGAGAAATCTGATGTGTTTACTGTATGGGTCCACATTCTGCTACATAATCCAATGTGACTGACATATATAAAAGTACCTGAGTTTGTGTCAGCGCCCCTAAATGCGCCCCTGTTACAGAAGAACAGAAGAAGTTGGCGACAAGCGATCAAGGTACTGTAGCAGTTCCGACAAGCGAAGCAAGCGCGGAAGGAAGCGTTCAAGAGGAAGGCCCGGCCCAACAGCCCAGGCGCAAGACCAATACGCCCAAGTGGTTGAAGGACTATTACACGGCCCGTTAACTGTGTTAACGGTCGATAGATAAATAGTTGCTTCGCTCTGTCTTTGTGTTTGGCTGGAAAGTAGTGACGGCTGAAGCCGGTCTATCGGATAGCTGTGTGGGTGGTTGGGAGGAAGCTACCGAAACTCATCCCCAATTTGAATTCGAATCCCTAATCCTTCCTAGATCCGCTGCGTTGCTTACAGTTTGGCGACTGCTAATGGTCCTGGTTCCACAAGTAAATAACATGTGTGAGGTCACTGGACGGGGCACCAGCAGCAGCGACTTGCGCATGATTTACATTTCCGCTGCATATGTGGTGATTAATTAATTAGACGAAGCACCATCAACCTTGAGGATTTATTTTTTTGCGGAAGAGGATTTATATTCTTATCATACCACTCAGATGACCGTCCCTAATACAATACTAGCATTTCTGTTATACAATACATGTCACCTCCTTCAGTGCTACGGCGCAAGATATTGCTCAATCGATCTAAAGTGACTGATCATATAAAATGTGTGTGTTAATTAATATAGTGAAAGCAGGTGTTGTATGACACTAGACACTGATACATCTTGGAAGTTAAAAAAGATGTTTATCTGTTGGTAATGATTTGAGACGCTTTCATCTGAGTCACTTTACAACACTTTTGCAGTACTTAACGTGCGTACACACTCATCATGCATGCATGCGAGCTAGCTTTCCAGCACTACTATCCGGCAAGTCAACGGTAACACCGTCAACATTAATATTGACACATTTTGGAGAACAGGAGAATTATCATCCACCGTGTATGGGAGGTATATTCTTATCAAGTATGTACTTCATTAGTTAATCAATATTCTGGTAATCAATTAAGGGTTTACTTTTTTGAATAAAGAAGTAAAGTAGAGCACTACATTAAATTCTACATACACAAGGGATATGAATAATCTAGTAATCAAACATTAGAGAGCGAGTCAACGCGCGAGATATAGGAGGAAAATGGGAGGTGATCGAAATCGTACTTGCTCACCAGTGGTGGCACTACCCACTAGCTTTATATAATTGTATTTGTATGTCGATGAATAATGTTTTGCAGATCTTACGCTCCAGATGAAGTTGTAAAAAATTGTAGAGAGAGGGATAGTGTCTGAAGGGATCTTGTTAGCGACGAAGGCGACACAACGATTTTATCCAGGTCCGTGGTGTGACAGAGGAAACAAATAGTCAAGCAATCACATAAT
Source organism: Triticum dicoccoides (assembly GCF_002162155.2). Lineage (NCBI taxonomy): Eukaryota > Viridiplantae > Streptophyta > Magnoliopsida > Poales > Poaceae > Triticum > Triticum dicoccoides. The sequence continues at coordinate 42,921,032 of NC_041381.1, read as the reverse complement.
AGAGGAAGGAGTCGACACAGGGAATAGAGGAGGAAGAAAGGGAGGTGGTCCGAATCGTCGGTGTGCAGCAGTGGTGATGATGCCAACTGGCTTTCATATAGCTAAAATGTATGTCGATGAATAGTGTTTCATCGATCTTACAGCTGGATGTAGTCATAGAATTTTTTTGAGAGTGGGGAGTCACCCTTCTTAGCTGACACTAGCTAATTTCAGGTACTGACATAAGTTGCAGAATAAAAACCGGACCTAAGGCGGTTTGTGGGGAACTCGTTTATTATGGGTTGAGATGAGTGCTCCCGTCCCTATCCCTTATGAATGTCTACTCAAGCAAATTTAAAGCAGCCCCCAAACATCTTATATAGGGTACCGATATATGGTCTAGGTTATTCCGTATGGCACCCTACTCTAAATAGGTACGCTTACTTATAAACCAACACTGTACACAAACGAATTTCTTAGTCGGCAAACATTTTGGCTATCATCATGCCATATACATGCGCTTGGTCGGCCGGGGATAATATCTAGTGACACCAACACCGTGTTCCATGCTCCCAATTTTTCTAAAAATGTCAAATTTAAATGTTTTGAAATAATCAAATTATTTTGTGGATGTTCACAACACGTGCTAGTACAGCTCTTAAGAAATTCAGATAAAAATGAATTTTGATTTGAATTTTTTATGGGTTGTAGACATGTGTCTTGCAAACATTCACAAAAAAAGCGGATTTTTTTCACACACTTAATAAATTTTTTTAAAGTGAGCATCTTAGTGTTAGTACGTATCGCTCATACTTTCCCTGTTGGCCGGTGGATCTCGACAGCCTCCGGCCGGTCAGCTTTGCAGCGAAGTCGGGCTAACTAGCTGCATCTGCAGCTACTGTGGTTGATGAACAGGCATGCATATCTACAGGATGGATGGGTACGTAGAAAAAGGAGGAGCTTCGTACCAACGCTCATTCGCGGACGTACGTGTTCGTCTTTCCTTCTCTTTTGAACCAGTGTTAGAAATGCTCTTACATTATGGGATGAAGGGAGTAGCTTATATTTTAATTTTCTAAGAAGAACATGCTAGACTTAATTTGTGAGTGAAGGCGGCCGGCGGCGATATATAGTTCGTTCTTTTTCTGTTCTTGTCGAACTAAACAGCTCACTTAAACGAGTAAACATATCAAGTTTCTCCTGTCCACTTCAGCTCCAGTCCAACAAACGAGTTAACGTATCAAGTTATTGTATTAAGCTGGCTGGCACCAGCAGCACCGGCAGGCGATAGAGTTCTCGCCGAGAGGAAAAAAGAACCAAGGAGGGAGAGACCAGCAGGTTGACACTCACATGCACACGTGAGCATGCATGCATGCGGTGTTGACCGGCACCGGCTCATCCGCAAACCCAACGGCTCCCTTACTTAACGGAGTCATTTCCAGGGACTCATTTCTATGGCTTCATGGTACTGTTCATTGTTTGTCATTTCTAACGGCTACGTTGCTTAACGGAGTCATTTCTAGGGTTTCAAACACTTCTTTTACGAACCTTCAATTATTTCAGTCACACTTTGAAACGTAAAGACGCATTCTTTTGATTCAAACATTTTCAATTATTTCACTCGCTTTTTCTATTGTTTCAAAAGATTTAAATGTAATTCATAAATACTCACACCTTTCGGTCACATCTTAATTAACTTCAGATACACCACATATACATTTCACATGAATTTCGTTTAATTCAGTTCAGTCGATTTTACTGTTATTTCTGAGTCCACCTGAAAATAATTAGAGTTGTGTCAAACCATGTGCCATATTTTTTAAATTGATTGAAGTATAAATTAAATAGTTGAAACAGCTTACTTGCAAAATACATTTGTAGTTTTTTTGGAGACAATGGGCGACACTGGAATAATAGCAAAAATATGAATAAAATGATTTAACGAAAGAATGAATAAAGAATCACATTTTTTGAAATAAAAAAAATGGTACCTGCACGATATGTTTCTGAGATTGATTTGCAATATTATTGAAACAACAAAATCTAAAATATATACAAAGAATGGCCTGGTTCTGAAGGTGTAATCATCAGAAATTTTTAATGTATACACACCACAGGTTAGCGTAAGGGAACATCCCAGGCGGTTTGCGTAAGGAGAGGCGACTAAACCGGCGGTTTTGTTTCTTCCATCAAGCCCTTCTCTCTCTCTCCCCTCTCATGTGGCCTTGGGCTGCCGGAGGTGGAGGGGGGACAGCTCACCGGATGGGTCCACTGGCGGAGCTTAGTGTAGTG
>NC_041381.1:42898879-42918237 GCF_002162155.2 Triticum dicoccoides | reverse complement strand
TTGAAGGAAAAAAATTAATAGAGGGCTTAATGGAAGGAAAAAAATGTTGTTTGCCCCCTGAGTTGTTCACATTTTCTGTTTCGCCCCCCTGGAAATCTGGCGTACCTCTGCCACTGGATGGGTCTATGTACAGGTAGCATAGCTAGGATATTTAGGTGTCTGGGTTGGCCCCACAGTGTCATTCTTGCTTCGGTTGGGAGGCGATAGTGCCGGAAACAACCGTGACTAGGTTGTGCATTTGGTGGTACATCGTTTCGTCAGCTTCGTCGATGTGGGCGGCTGTAGGTCATCAGTTGCTTTTGTGTGCTTTGGATCGATCCTTCGATCTGATCATACTTGGTCTTCGATGCGGTTGATGCTACTCGCGAATAAATAGCCATGGGCTTCTTCTCCGGCGTCGTGCCCTCTTTGGACGTAGCGATGGCGAAGCTCGGTGGCTACTATGGTGTGCCATTCTTTCAGGAGCGACTTCAGATCTATCTCCCTGTTGTCTGCCGGCGAGGGAGATGTTGGAGTGTTGCCAATGATGCATGTGTCCCGCCTCCTCGCCCACGCGCTGGTCCGTTTGGACCTTAATTAGTTTGAAGTCTTCCTGCTTGCAAATGGTCTGTCCGCAAATTCCAATATCCAGCCAGATCTAGGAGAGAGCGGCGGCGGTGGGGGCGCGCCCTCAGCTCGTAACAGTGTGTGTGTCTGGTTGACTCCCCAGGGACTTTAATGTAATTTCTTTTTTTTGGAGTTTTGAAAGGATCGATATAGTTGACTAGAGGGGGGTGGTGAATAGGCAACTAACAAATTTTAGATTTTCTATATCAAATTAAACTTTGCATCAAAGTAGGTTGTCTATATATGCAACTAGGTGAGCAACCTATATGATGCAACAACAATAAGCACACAAGCAAGCAAAAGATATAGCACAATAAAGTTTGCACAAGTAAAGGTGAGAGATAACCTAAAGCAGAACCGATGGAGACGAGGATGTGTTGCAGAAGTTCCTTCCCTTTGAGGGGAAGTACGTCTCCGTTGGAGCGGAGTGGAGGCACAATGCTCCCCAAGAAGCCACTATGGCCACCATATTCTCCTCACGCCCTCACACAATGCAGAGATGCCGTGATTCCACTATTGGTGCCCTTGGAGGCGGTGACCGAATCTACACAAACAAGGTTGGGGCAATCTCCACAACTGAATTGGAGGCTCCCAACGACACGACAAAGCTTCACCACAATGGACTATGGCTCCGCGGTGACCTCAACCATCTAGGGTGCTCAAACACCCAAGAGTAACAAGATCCGCAAGGGATTAGTTGGGGGAATCAAATTTCTCTTGGTGGCAGTGTAGATCGAGGCCTTCTCAACCAATCCCTAGAAAATAAACAAGTTTGATTGGCTAGGGAGAGAGATCGAGCGAAAATGGAGCTTAGAGGTGGAAGAGGTGGCCAACTCGAAGAAGAAGACTCCCCTTTTATAGTCAAGGGACAAATCCAACCGTTATCCACCAACTCAGCCTGCGACACACGGTACTACAAGCGGTACTATTGCAAGGGCCTGCAGTACTACCGCGGAAAACTGCGGTACTACCGCTGGCACGGCAGGGGCTAAGACCAGTCCTGATGCGCTAAGGCAGGGAGCGGTAGAACCGCTGGCGCGGTACTATCGCGTGCCCTTGCGGTACTACCGCAAGGCAGGAATAGTCTAGGCTGAGAAGGCACGGACATATAAAAATACATCCGTGACTACTTCCGCTGAGTTTTGATCTATGCAAAAATCCGACACGGTACTACCGCAAGCCTGGAGCGGTACTACAGTGTAGGGTGCGGATGTAAAAAAATTACATCCGCCCCTACTTCCTCTCATGCTGTTGTTCCTAGCCAGAGCCCACGGTACTACTGCACCCATGGAGCGGTACTACCGCGTAGGGCGCGGATGTAAAAAATTACATCCGCCCCTACTACCGCTCGAGCAGCTGCGCCTGGCCTGAGGTCACGGTACTACCGCTCCGAAGGAGCGGTACTACCGTGAGCACCTACGGTACTACCGCGTTGGTGGCCGGTACTACCGCACGGGCCTGCGGTAGTACCGCTCCAAAGAGCAGTACTACCGCCTGCCTCAGTTCAGCAACATTAGGAGTCCTTCATTTTGAAGAGACACGGAGAGACGGAGGATGCTCCAAAGAGCCTAAGGAAAGGTGGTGCAAAAAGGAACATACGTGTACGTGTTGATTCCACCCAAACCTTACCAACGCGGACCCCCTCTTAATAGTACGGCTTTCCTACGACTCAAATCCACCGAAAAGAACCATAGGGAAACACCGTCTTCAATAGTTTTCGAGGGCACCAAATCATCTTATGTATATATCTGAAATGCTCAATGCACATGATTAGTCCGCAAAAGCATTGTCATCATTCTCCCCCCTTTTGGTGGATCGATGACAATACGGGATTTGCACACAGGGATATAAAATGAAACAAAGGCAAACCCACCATCTATAAAATATTGACGGGCTCCCCCTAGATGTGTGCACTGTAGAGAAGTGCTTTGGACTGCACGACACACATACTAGGATCAACACTGCCCATATATTTTATAGATGAGGCATCTCTTGCAACAATACAACTAACACTAAGCAAGTAGGCAAGATAATAATTATGAGCATAACAAAGAAGGGCACAAGATAGCATAGGCTCACGAGCTACTAAGCATTAAAGACAATAAAATACCCTAGAGAGCATATGTCTTACACCATATGATAGAGAACTAGGTCTTACGATCACAAACCAAACCAAAGAAAACGAGGTTCAACATAACGAAAGCAAAGCGACAGAGCAAAACAACACGACTCCCAAATCCTACACTCTCTCCCCCTTTGGCATCGAGACACCAAAAAGGGATAGAGGACACCTACGACACAAGTGGTATCTCAAACTGCAGTGATCACTCCTCATGCTCCTCATCGGGCTCGGCAGCGGGAATAGGCTCCTCCTCTGACTCCGTCCACTGATATCCCTTCTTGGCTATCCAGGCAGCCTCCGGAGTGATGTTTTCCTCTGAGCCACTCTCCAAAATTTCGCCAAAGGTCCTCAAGATCTTCCTATCGCGCTGGCGACTCTCTTTGGAAGAAACATGGGTCCTGTACTGCCACTTGGCCAGCATATAGAACAAAGTCTTCATCTTGGCCTTCAACTTCTTAGCCCAAGATGGCTCAGAAGAAGAAGGCGAGTAGCTGGCAGAGCTGTCCTCATCAGCGTCCTCCTCCTCAGTCTCATCCTCATCCACATCCATCTGAGCAGTCGCTGCCTCAGCACGGGTTGTGGTGTTAGCCCACTGGCTCTTGATGTGAAGCTTGATGGGCTCATGCCGAATCCAGTCGGGGGCAACAAACTCATCATCGGGCTAGAGCTTCTCGCAAGTCTTCGTGATCAAGAGAAATAGGTAAGGTCCATATATGGGTACCTTATGGTTGAACACCGCAAACTGTAGCTCGCACCACATGATATGTGAGACATAAGGTGGTTGCGTCTGAGCATGACGCGCCTCCTCACAAATGAGCATCATATCCACGAGATAGGAATGCACCTTATCCTTGTCACCAATGCACGAAAAGAAGAGTTGCGGAAGATCCAAGCACGATGTCAAGGAAAGAGTTCAGCACCCACGCCTTCTTGCCACTGGGAAGCATCTTCTCAACATAGAAGGGTTGAAGCTTGTTCTTGCTGGCTGACTCAGGGTTGGCATGAGGGCGAACACCAACGGGCGTGTTGAGCCCCTCATCAGGAACATGAAGCAAATCCATGAAGTCCTTCCACTTAGCAGTCATCCGTTGTCCATTGGTCATCCAGGTCATGGCCCGTTCCTCGTCAGTATGAAAGTGGACCGAAGCAAAGAACTAGGCCACAATCGCCGGGTCAAAGTCCAATTGAAAAGTAAGCAAGTGCTCAATGCCAAATTGCTCCACCAGGTCCAAAGCCTTACCAAAATAGTCATGGTGCTTATCCTGCCTCATATGATTCATGTCAATCCAATGCACGTGCACGTAGTTGTTCTGCTTGGCCCTGATCACATCTAGATAGATAAGATTGTGCTGCTTGGTCCAGAACAAATCATTCCCTCTATAGTTTGCACGGGGATTCACATAGGGGTTGATCTTCCTTTGAGTGACAAACTCAGCCAGTGGTATCTCATCCATGCCCATTGTTGGCTCCTTGATCTTGGTGGCGGTGGTCTTGATTTTACGTTGGGGGGGGGGGCATTGGAAACCCTCTGGAGCTTCATCTTGCTTGCGCAGGCGCTTCGAGCCCGTGTTGTGGACATGATTTGACCAATGGACATTGGAACCGGAGCCACCACCTATGACACACAACACAAGAACACGCAAGAAAAGCGAGAAGGATCAATGCAAAGACCACAGCAAAACAAATGAAACAAGTAGAAATAACATGAGGTAGTTGCCACAGGAAAGGTTCGACTGCAACGGTAGTACCACACCGTTGTGCGGAACTAAAATTTTACTATTGCTCCAGCCGCGGTAGTACCGCGCCAGGATGGCACGGTAGTACCGCGCCTGGAGCGGAAGTAAAATTTTACTTCTGCTCCTAAGGAGCGGTAGTACCATAGGAGGCGACAACGGTCAGAGCGGTAGTACTGCACGGGAGGTGCGGTAGTACCGCTCGGGGTCAGATCCGGGGTGTATCAGATTTGGGCACAACCGCAGCAGCGGAGCAGTATTATGGTTGATCAACAATTCCGTGGGCAACATACCAAATAGCATCTCTACAACACTACTACTCTCCTCCATCCTACTATTGCGAAGATTTGGCCTAAAATCTCAAGAACAACAGGCATCTCCCCCAAAACCTAGAGACAAAACAACGAAGCAAAGAGCGATGGATTTGGGGAGAAATCTTGTTCCATGGCAAGAGGGCGAGGTGGGGAACGATACCACCGGTCGGAATGCGAGGAGAGCGGCCGGAGAAGGAGATCCAGCGAGGTCCTCCGGCGCCGTTCTTGGGCAGGAGAGAGAGAGACGACGTGGGGAAAAGGAGTTGAATGGGTATGGGGGAGTTAGAACCCCCCTGCCCGCTCTTAACCCCCACGCACTCACGACTGCGTGGTAGTACCGCGGGTGATTGTGGTAGTACCACCCGGGCGGAAGTACCGCACGCTAGGTGGTGGTACCGCTCATCCAACGGTAGTAAAAAAATTACTGTCGTGCTGGTTGCGGTAGTACCGTGGCAAGCCACGGTAGTACCGTAGACCCAAGAAAATGCAAGTTTCTCAACCAAGAGAGGAAAACAACCTTTGCAACGCAACCTTCACGCAAACGGACACACAACCATACACAACCACGAGGAAACACAGACATAACCATGACACAACAAGAAGGCAAAAGACAACAAGGAACAAGCACAAACAACAACCTCTCAAGAGGAGAGGACGGTGGCCGAAGCCACCTATGTTGGAGTCAATTGGTATGGCACCACGAAGAAGTATCCCTGGGCCCATGACCAAAACTCGTCTTTGAAGCACATGTACCATCAAAAATGGCTAATGCAAAAGAGTTGATCAATTTATGCATAATGGAGGGATGGAGAGTTCATTAAGAGAACAACACTCCCCCTATGTCCATGCCTACACCTAAACAAGATATCAAGTTGAGTATGGTGGGGTGTGCAAGGGTTCAAGCTACATTGCTCGAATCAATGATATTTAGCTCATGCCTTAACTCACGAAATCTTGCTTCATCCAAGGGCTTCGTGAAAATATCTGCAAGGTTGTCATGAGTGTTGACATACTTGAGCTTCATCTCCCCTCGCCTAATGTGATCCCAAAGGAAGTTATACCGAATCTCAATATGCTTCGTCTTGAAGTGTTGCACCGGGTTGAGAGAGATCCTGATGGCACTTTCATTGTCACACCAAAGAGGCACTTCATCACAAGTGACACGGTGGATGAGAGAGACACACAACTTTGCTTCTTAGACGAGCAACTCACCAAAGAGCAACCAAGAAATTGGCACCCTCTGGAGGTGGACTTCCTATCCACTTTGTCTCCCGCCCAATCTAAGTCTGAATAGCCCAAAAGATCAAGGTTGGCTCCTCTTGGGTACCATAAGCCAAAGTTTGGGGTATGAGCCAAATATTGAAATATTCGCTTGATTGCCACAAAGTTGCTTTCCTTAGGTGTGGCTTGAAACCGTGGACAAATTCCCACACTCAACATGATATCTGATCTAGATGCATAAAGGTAAAGCAAGGAGCCAATCATGGAGCAATATACCTTTTGATCCACTGCTTTACCATTGGGATCTATGTCAAGTTGGCATTTGACGGGCATTGGAGTGGAGGCTGTCTTGACATCACTTAGCCTGAATCTCTTGAGCATGTCTTGAGTGTATTTGGCTTGGTTGATGAAGGTTCCTTCTCTTCTTTGCTTGATTTCGAACCCGAGAAATAACTTCAACTCTCCCATCATAGACATCTTGAAATTTGAGGTCATGAGAGCGGCAAATTCCTCATTGAAAGCTTTGTTAGGTGAACCAAAGATAATATCATCAACATATAGTTGCCATACAAACAACTCCCCTTTGACCTTCTTAGTAAAAAGAGTGGGGTCGATTTTCCCAATTTCAAACCCACGATCTTGCAACAACTCGGTAAGATGCTCATACCAAGCACGTGGGGCTTGTTTAAGGCCATAGAGTGCTTTGTCGAGTTGGTACATATGATCAGGGAAATAGGGATCCTCGAACCCCGGGGGTTGATTGACACACACCAACTCATTAATTGGACCATTAGGAAAAGCACTCTTCACATCCATTTGTTGCAACATGAAGTTATGATGAGAAGCATAAGCAATCAACAAACGAATAGATTCAAGGCGAGCAATGTGAGCAAAGGTTTAACCATAGTCGGTACCCTCGACTTGGGAGTAGCCTTGTGCCACCAAACGAGCCTTGTTGTGAACAATTATCCCATGAGCATCTTGCTTGTTCTTGAATATCCACTTGGTTCCAATGACATTATGATTCCCCGTTGGCCTTGGCACCAATCTCCACACCTGATTGTGCTCGAAGTTGTTGAGTTCTTCATGCATGGCATTGAGCCAATCCAGATCGTCGAGCGCCTCGTAGACCTTTTGGGGTTCGACACAAGACACAAACACGTGATGTTCACAATAGTTTGCTAATTGTCTGCGAGTGCTTACCCCCTTTCTAATGCTTCCAAGCACATTCTTCATTAGATGACCTTTGGTTGTGAGTTTGGATGCAATCTTAGCGGCCCGACGCTCCAATTCCTCCTCAGGTGTGAGAAGAGGAGTGGAAACTTGATCACCTTGAGCGTCGTCTTGAGCTTGATCTTGACCTTGAGGTTGCTCTTGATCTTGAACTTGCTCAAAGGGGAGAACTCGACCTTGGGCATTACTTGGTGGCTCACCACCATCTTGAGGTTTATCTTGCCCTTGATCTTGTTCACTTGGTTGAGGGCCTTCACTTTGTTCTTCGGAAGCGTGTGGGTCTTGGGTCGGTGATGGCTCCACTTGAGTGGAGCATTGTCCTTCTCCTTCAGCCACAAGGGGTTCCTCAATGGGTAGGATATGACCAACACCCATTCTTCTTATGGCTTGGGGAGGAATTTCATCACCTACATCACAAGTACCATTTTGCTCCACTTGGGAGCCATTATTCTCGTCAAACTCCACGTTACACGTCTCCTCAATGAGTCCCGTGGACTTGTTGAGGACACGATAAGCATGAGAGTTTGTAGCATAACCAACAAATATGCCCTCATGAGCTCTAGCCTCAAATTTAGACAAACGAACACCTTTCTTGAGAATGAAACACTTACAACCGAACACTCGGAAGTACTTGAGGTTGGGCTTGTTACCAGTGAGTATTTCATATGGAGTCTTGTTCAAGCCTTTGTGGAGATAGAGCCGAATGGATGCATGACACGCGGTGTTGATGGCTTCAGCCCAAAAATTGTAAGGAGACTTGAACTCCGCCATCGTGGTCCTTGCCACATCCATCAATGTCTGGTTCTTCCTCTTCGTTACGCCATTTTGTTGAGGGGTGTATGGTGCGGAATATTGATGCTTCATCCCCTCATCACTAAGAAACTCATCCAAGGTGTAGTTCTTGAACTCGGTGTCGTTGTCACTTCTTATTGTCAAGATCTTTGCATCGTGTTGATGTTGAGCTTCATTTGAAAAGTCGATGACAGTTTGTTGGGTTTCACTCTTCCTTTTGCAGAAATATACCCAAGTGTACCTTGAGTAATCATCAACAATCACCAAGCAATATTTTCTACCCCCAAGACTATCAGAGGATGGAGGCCCAAAGAGATACATGTGAAGGAGCTCCAAGGGTCTCTTCGAGTAGATGATAGTCGTGGGAGGGTGACCCTTCTCATGTAACTTTCCTTCAATACAAGCATTGCAAGCACGATCTTTGGCAAAGCTAACATTTGTTAGTCCATGGACATGGTCCCCCTTGAGAAGACTTTGCAAAGATCTGATATTGACATGGGCCAAGCGGCGATGCCAAAGCCACCCCACATCAACTTTAGCCATTAGGCATGTCGCGGTCTTAGTGGGTCGCTCGAAAAAGTTAATCACATGAAGACCGTTCTCGACATGACCAACAAAGGCTACTTTAAGAGTCTTGCTCCACAAGAGGGCCATGGTATCAATATCAAAGAATGTGGAAAACCCATGAGTGCAAGTTGACGAACGAAAAGTAAATTGTATGCAAGGGACTCAACAAGCATGACTTTCTCGATCGTGAGATCATGAGAAATGACTACCTTGCCAAGACCCAATACCTTAGAAGACGAGGCATCACCCCACTCGACATTGGTGGGCATAGATGGGATCTTGTGTACGTCCACCACCAAGTCCTTTCTACTGGTCATATGATTTGTGGCTCCACTATCGAGCAACCATGATCCCCTAGCGGAAGCAAACACCTACAAGATATCAATGCTTGGTTTTAGGTACGCATTTTGTAATGGGTCCTTTGATGCTAGTAACAAGGGTCTTAGGAACACAAATAGACCATTCAATGTACTCATAAGGAGAACCAAAAAATTTAGCATAAACATGCCCATCACTAGCACAGCACAACACATAAGAAGGGTTAAAGTCGTCGGCTTTGTTGGAAGGGGTGCATTGCTCTTTTTGACATCAACACCATTCACATTGTTCTTCTTCTCCTTAGAAGAACCCTCTCCCCCCTTCACAAAAGTTTGCTTGAGAGGAGGAGGTCGTTTGGCCTTGTCATTCTTCTTCTTGTTCTTGGACTTGGGTGCGAACCCAACTCCCTCCTTGGCCACAAATTCCTTTTGATTGCTCAAAAGGTCATTGAGATTCTTCTCACCTTGTATGCAAGACACAAGGCCTTTCTCAAGTTGCTCCTTCAACTTGGCATTCTCCTCCACAAGATGCACATGCTCACAACATAGCTTAATAGCATTTGCATTCTCAATTAAGACCATATGAGGAAAAGTGGCTTTCTCATTGGTTAGCTTCACTTGGAGTTGATCATGAGACTCCTTGAGGCTAGCATGAGCACCCTTCAAGGCCTTGTGAGCCTTGTCAAGTATATCACACTCCTCCTTGAGTCTAGCATGGTCAACCCCAAGTTTAGCCTTCTCGAAATAGAGCACACGAGATACAACAAGAGCATGATCAAGATCTTTCTTTAATTTAGTATGGTCATCATTGTGTGACTCCTCAAGAGTCAAACGATGAACACACTCTTCCTCAAGAGAATTGGAGAGATCCGATATCTCATCGGCATAGTCATGACTATGACCTTCCATCTTAGAGATGGTTTCTTCATGAGCCTCGATCATGTCATTGCTTCACCAAGTTGTTCCAAGAGACCAACAAAGTGCTTCTTGGATTTTCCCTTGAGCTTACTCATAAAAGACTCAAATTCATTTACTTCCTCATTAGACCCCTCACTTTCATCAATGCGATCCGTTAAGGAAGGATTAGTAATGATGGTAGTTTTGATGTTGGGGATTACCTTGTTGGTGGCTTTGGCCATGAGGCACTTGGCGGTGATGTTCTCGTTGGGTGAATCGAAGAGAGACACCCGTGGAGTTGTGGCAATGGCAACGAGGCCATGGCCAAGGCTTCTCTATCATCATCATCATCATCATCATCATCCTCATTGTATTCTTCTTGTGCGTTGGTGAAGTTGTTCTTGTTAGGGAAGGACTTGGCTTTGTCTTTTCGGATGAGCTTGCCACCATTGTCTTCCCACTTCTCGTAAGGGCACTCCGCAACAAAATGGCTCACATTGCCACAATTGTAACATGTTCTCACACATTGCTTGCCCTTGAAGCCACTTGAGTTGTTCTTGTTGAAAGTGGGCCTTGAGTTCTTCTTGCTCAAAAATTGCCTTGAAGCAAGAGCCATGTGCTCATGATAATCATATTCAGTATCTTCGGGGTTGCTCTGCTCATCTTCCTCTTCATCCTATTCTTATACACTAGCCTTGGACTTCAAGGCAAGGTTGGGCTTCTTTTCTCTTTGAGAATGCAACACCGCATTGTCGGTGGTCTTGTCCAAGATCCTCATCGCCACAAACTCATCCAACACTTCACATGAGGACAAGGTGTGGAAGTCCGGCCTTTGACGGATGACGGAGGACATGGCCTTGTGGTAAGGCATCATGGCCTTGAGGAATTTGCGCTTGATCCAATTATCATCCGTATCCTTGCTCCCATGATCTCGGAGAGAGACCGCGAGAGTGGCCAATCTCTCGTAAAGCTCACGAGGTTCTTCATCTTCATTCATCGCAAACTCATCGGCTTCATCTTGCACCACTTCATAGTTGGAGCGTTGAATGCTTGCGCTTCCCTTGTAAAGAGAAACCACATGGTGCCATGCTTCCTTGGCCACGGTGATCGGTCGGAGATGTGCAATGTCTTCAGATGGAATTGCGTCTTGGATGATGAAGATGGCATTCTCATTGAATTGATGATCCGTGGCTTCTCTCGACGTAAAGTTGCTTGGGTCATGCGGATAGAAAGCTTTCTCAATAATTCTCCAAAGATTAGTATTAACATGGTTTAAATGACGTTTAAAGCGATAGACCCAAGAGTAAAAATCCTCATTTTTCACAATCTTAGGAGGAGAACCCGCATGATTTAAATGTGTGAAGGGAACCGGTCCTCCATAAGTAAGATGACGTTCAACATGGGCAAAGATGCCGCTACCATTTCTACCACTAGATAAAGGAACTTTATCACTAGAAGCTTCCCCCTTATCGAAGTTGGCATCCGCCACCTTGTTAGTGGGAGCGGCCACTTCCAAGGGTGCGGTGGATAATTTAAGACCATCAAGGAACTCTTTGAATATGCCTTTGACATTGGCCGTCATGTAGGTTTTCAATGTGTCCAAAGCCACATTGAATTCCTCACGTGAGACCGGGGATCCTCCATCGGCCGTAGACGAAGACGGATTCACACCGGGGTGCTCCTCCTCACCGTCTATGGTGCCAACCATACTCTTAGGACGGTAAAACCCTTAATTAAGAGACGAGGCTCTAATACCAATTGAAAGGATCGATATAGTTGACTAGAGGGGTGGGTGAATAGGCAACTAACAATTTTTAGATTTTCTTTACCAAATTAAACTTTGCATCAAAGTAGGTTGTCTAGATATGCAATTAGGTGAGCAACCTATATGATGCAACAACAATAAGCACACAAGCAAGCCAAGGATATAGCACAATAAAGCTTGCACAAGTAAAGGTGAGAGATAATCAAAAGCAGAACCGCTGGAGATGAGGATGTGTTGCCAAAGTTCCTTCCCTTTGAGGGGAAGTACGTCTCCGTTCGAGCGGTGTGGAGGCACAATGCTCCCCAAGAATCCACTAGGGCCACCATATTCTCCTCACGCCCTCACACAATGCGAGATGCCGTGACTCCACTATTGGTGCCCTTGGAGGCGGCGACCGAACCTTTACAAACAAGGCTAGGGCAATCTCCACAACTAAATTGGAGGCTCCCAACAACACCACCAAGCTTCACCACAATGGACTATGGCTCCGCGGTGACCTCAACCGTCTAGGGTGCTCAAACACCCAAGAGTAACAAGATCCGCAAGGGATTAGTGGGGGAATCAAATTTCTCTTGGTGGAAGTGTAGATCTAGGCCTTCTCATCCAATCCCTAGAGAATCAACAAGTTTGATTGGCTAGGGAGAGAGATCGGGTGAAAATGGAGTTTAGAGAATCAATGGAGCTTAGAGGTGGAAGAGGTGGTCAACTCTGAGAAGAAGACTCCCCTTTTATATTCAAGGGACAAATCCAACCGTTATCCACCAACTCAGCCTGCGACAGGCGATACTACCGCAAGGGCATGCGGTACTACCGCAGAGAATTGCGGTACTACCGCTGTCACGGCAGGGGATAAGACCAGTCCTGATGTGCTAAGGCAGGGAGCGGTAGAACCGCTGGCGCGGTACTACCACGCCCCCTTGCGGTACTACCGCAAGGAAGGAATAGTCTAGGCTGAGAAGGCACGGACATATAAAAATACATCCGTGACTACTTCCGCAGAGTTTTGATCTATGCAAAAATCCGATACGGTACTACCACAAGCCTGGAGCAGTACTGCCGTGTAGGGCGCGGATGTAAAAAAGTACATCTGCCCCTACTTCCGCTCATGCTACTGTGCCTGCCCAGAGCCCACGGTACTACCGCGCCCATGGAGCGGTACTACCGTGTAGGGCACGGATGTAAAAAATTACATCCGCCCCTACTATCGCTCGAGCTGCTGCGCCTGGCCTGAGGCCACGGTACTACCGCTCCCAAGGAGTGCTACTACCGTGAGCACCTACGGTACTACCGCGCTGGTGGCCGGTACTACCGCAAGGGCCTGCTGTAGTAACACTCCGAAGAGCAGTACTACCGCCTGCCTCAGTTCAGCAACACTAGGAGTCCTTCATTTTGCAGAGACACGAAGAGTTGGAGGATGCTCTAAAGAGCCAAAGGAAAGGTGGTGCAAAAAGGAACAGACGTGTAGGTGTTGATTCCACCCAAACCTTACCAATGCGGACCCCCTCTTAATAGTACGGCTTTCCTACGACTCAAATCCATCGAAAAGAACCGTAGAGAAACGTGGTCTTCAATAGTCGAGGGCACCAAATCGTCTTGTGTTTAGACATGATATATCTGAAATGCTCAATGCACACGATTAGTCCGCAAAAGCACTGTCATCAATCACCAAAACTACTAAGGGATAAATATGCCCTTACAAGTTTGTTATATCACTTGTAATACTTAATGGATCTGGGGTGCTTCCCGCAAAAAAAAGAAATTTTAATGTATATAACTAGCACAAAACAGACTTTTTGGTTAAAGAGATACTCCTCCATTCAAAATTGTCCTAAATCAAATTTATTTAGGTTTGAGTGTGAGCAAGTCTATACAAAAATATACCAACATCTACCACACCAAAATATTAATGGATCCACTTATATGCACCACGGTTAATTACTACTTGCTACCAATCGGTGGTTGACAGCTAATGTCCCCTCGATTGCACGCTACATAAGTAACTTAGTACTCCCTCCGTAAAGAAATATAAAAGCGTTTAGATCACTACGCTCTTATATTTCTTTACTGAGAGAGTATATGCTACTTAGCAACAGATGTAGCACCAAGCACTTCCGCAAGAGTAAATTAACAATACACTAGTAGAAAAGGGGGCAATGGTCCCGGCCGGGTCAGCCCATTAGTCCCAGTTCAATCCAGAACCGGGACCAATGGGGGCATTGGACCCGGTTCGTGAGCCCCGGGGGCCAGCCGGGCCACGTGGGCCATTGGTCCCGGTTCGGCTGGACCTATTGGTCCCGGTTAGTGGGACGAACCGGGACCAATGCGCCCCGCTCCTGGCCCACCACCATTGGTTCCGGTTGGTGGCTTGAACCGGGACCAAAGGCTGCCCTTTAGTCCCGGTTCGTGGCACGAACCGGGACCAATTAGTTGCCTATATATACCCCTCGCCCGCAAGCAGAGCACTCCTAGTGCTCTGTTTTTCGTGGCCGGCGAGGGGAGAGCTTTGTGGTGCTCTAGCTCACCTCCTATGCACACGAGGTGTTCGATGGAATGTCCGAGGCACACTACTTAAGCTTTCTCCTCTCCAAGCTCGACCTCCAAGCTCCATTTTCCTCAATATTTGTCTAGGTCTAGCAGTCCGTCACATCCCGTCCCCGTCTTCACCACCGTCGATCGCCCACGCCGATCTCGTCGCCGGCACCACCGTGGTGAGCCTCTTGCTCTTATCTTCTTTCTGAAAGGAAAAAAATATTCTTACTTGTATGTTTATATAGATACTTGTATAATTTTCTTACTTTTATTATTGCATCTTATATAGTGCGATGGTTTTGGTATCCGCCCCCGTCGGTCCTCGTCTTGTCTATGATTCGGATGTGGTATATATTATCTTTTCATAACTATTGTTTCATCTATTGTTTATGACAATTATGGCGACCAACGTGACATAGATTTTATTTATCTAGGAGGTTGTTGAACCGGAAATTCCAACTGACCCTATTGTCAAGAGGTTAAATTTAGTTGAAGAAGAAAACAATTTGTTGAAGGAAAAAAATAGAAAAATTGAGGAGGAGAAGATGATATTGGAGTTGCATGTTGCGGATGTCGTTGATGATCACAAGATCAAGATGGATGCAATGCGCTTGAAGATTAGAAAGATTAGAAAATATGCCTTTCATACCGAGGCTTGGTATCATTATGCCGTTGGATCAGTTGTTACATTGGTTGCGATTATGATCGCATTTGTTTTCGCATTGAAATGTTTTACATAGTTTCAGTGTATGGTTTAATTAATTTAGATGCTCTGCAGAGCTTTATGTTGTTAGATGAGAACTATGTATGTACTTTGGTTTTAATGTGATGATGAACTTCTATTAATTTGGTCACTTAATTATCTATTCATGATGTTCTGTAATGATTTTTGACACACTTAATTATATATAATGCACGCAGATGAACCGGCAATGGATGTACGGTTCAAGACACACCTCCGAGTACATTAAGGGCGTGCATGAATTTCTCGAAGTGGCTGAGGCAAACAAGCAGAATGGTTTATGTGTTGTCCATGCCCTATATGTGGGAATACGAAGTCTTACTCTGACCGGAAAATCCTTCATACCCACCTGCTTTACAAGGGTTTCATGCCACACTATAATGTTTGGATGAGGCACGGAGAAATAGGGGTTATGATGGAAGACGGCGAAGAAGAAAAGTACGATGACAACTATGTGCCCCCTGAATATGGTGATGCTACTGAAGATCAAGAGGAACTAGACGATGTGCACGATGATGCTGCAACAAGTGAAGCTGCTGAAGATCAAGAGGAACCAGACAATGTGCCCGATGATGATGATCTCCGCCGGGTCATTGTCGATGCAAGGACGCAATGCGAAAGTCAAAAGGAGAAGCTGAAGTTCGACCGCATGTTAGAGGACCACAAAAAAGGGTTGTACCCCAATAGCAAAGATGGCAACACAAAGCTCGGTACCGTACTGGAATTGCTGCAGTGGAAGGCAGAGAATGCTGTGCCTGACAAAGGATTTGAGAAGCTACTGAAAATATTGAAGAAGAAGTTTCCAAAGGATAACGAATTGCCCGACAGTACATACGCAGCAAAGAAGGTCGTATGCCCTCTAGGATTGGAGGTGCAGAAGATACGTGCATGCCCTAATGACTGCATCCTCGACCGCGGTGCGTACAAGGAACTAAACGCATGCCCGGTATGCGGTGCATTACGGTATAAGATCAGACGAGATGACCCTGATGATGTTGACGGCGAGCCCCCCATGAAGAGGGTTCCTGCGAAGGTGATGTGGTATGCTCCTATAATACCACGGTTGAAATGTCTGTTCAGAAATGGAGAGCATGCCAAGTTGATGCGATGGCACAGTGAGGACCGTAAGAAAGACGGGAAGTTGAGAGCACCCGCTGACGGGTCACAATGGAGAAAAATCGAGAGAAAGTACTAGGATGAGTTTGCAAGTGACCCAAGGAACGTATGGTTTGCTTTAAGTGTGGATGGCATTAATCCTTTCGGGGAGCAGAGCAGCAATCACAGCACCTGACCCGTGACTCTATGTATGTATAACCTTCCTCCTTGGATGTGCATGAAGCGGAAGTTCATTATGATGCCAGTTCTCATCCAAGGCCCTAAGCAACCCGGCAACGACATTGATGTGTACCTAAGTCCATTAGTTGAAGAACTTTTACAGCTGTGGAATGGAAACGGTGTACGTACGTGGGATCAGCACAAAACAGGAGGAATTTCACCTAAAGGCGTTGGTGTTCGTGACCATGAACGATTGGCCTGCTCTTGGTAACCTTTCAGGACAGACAAACAAGGGATACCACGCATGCACGCACTGTTTACTTGACACCGATAGTATATACATGGCAAGCTGCAGGAAGAATGTGTACCTGGGCCATCGTCGATTTCTTCTGACCAAGCATCAATGTCGAAAGAAAGGCGAGCATTTCGAAGGCGAGGCAGATCACCGGAGGAAGCCCGCCATGCGTACCGGTGATCACGTACTTGCTATGGTCAATGATTTACACATAATCTTTGGAAAGGGTCCCGGCGTACTAGTTGTTCCAAGTGACACTGGGGGACACGCACCCATGTGGAAGAAGAAATCTATATTTTGGGACCTACCCTACTGGAAAGACCTAGAGGTCCGCTCTTCGATCGACGTGATGCACGTGACGAAGAACATTTGCGTGAACCTGCTAGGCTTCTTGGGCGTGTATGGAAAGACAAAAGATACAGCTGAGGCACGGGAGGACCTGCAACGTTCGCACGAAAAAGACGGCATGCCTCCAAAGCAGTAAGAAGGTCCTGCCAGCTATGCTCTTACCAAAGAAGAGAAGGAAATCTTATTTGAATGCCTGCTTAGTATGAAGGTCCCGACTGGCTTCTCGTCGAATATAAAAAGAATAATAAATATGTCAGAGAAAAAGTTTCAAAACCTAAAGTCTCATGACCGCTAGGTGATTATGACGCAACTGCTTCCGGTTGCATTGAGGGTGCTTCAACCGGAAAACGTCCGATTAGCCATTGTGAAGCTATGTGCATTCCTCAATGCTATCTCTCAGAAGGTGATCGATCCAGAAATCATACCAAGGCTAAGGAGTGATGTGGTGCAATGTCTTGTCAGTTTCGAGCTGGTGTTCCCACCATCCTTCTTCAATATCATGACACACGTCCTAGTTCATCTAGTTGACGAGATTGTCATTCTGGGCCCCGTATTTATACACAATATGTACCCCTTTGAGAGGTTCATGGGAGTCCTAAAGAAATATGTCCGTAACCGTGCTAGGCCAGAAGGAAGCATCTCCATGGGCCATCAAATAGAGGATGTCATCGGGTTTTGTGTTGACTTCATTCCTGGCCTTAA
Source organism: Triticum dicoccoides (assembly GCF_002162155.2). Taxonomy (NCBI): domain Eukaryota; kingdom Viridiplantae; phylum Streptophyta; class Magnoliopsida; order Poales; family Poaceae; genus Triticum; species Triticum dicoccoides. The sequence continues at coordinate 42,900,779 of NC_041381.1, read as the reverse complement.
GAAGATAGGTCTCTCTAAATCGCGGTATGAGGGGAGACTGACTAGAAAAGGCATGCTTGGAAGGGACTCAATAATATGCAGGGACGGATATTCTTGGTCTCAAACACACTACACAGTTCTACAGAACTCTACCTTGGTGACCCCGTATGTCGATGAACCCAAGAACAGTCTGTGCTCCAAACACCCGGAGCAGTGCGACGACTGGATTACATGTGAACACATCAGGACTTTCAGCAGTTGCTTGGAAGCACGTATCAGAGGTGACAACACTATTTGTGATGAGCTGTACTTGTTGTCTAGGGGACCATCTTTGATTGTATTGATTTGGAAAGGATACGAGATAAACGGGAATACATTTTACACGATTGACCAAGATCAAAAGAGCACCAACCAAAATAGCGGTGTCCGCTTTGATGCAACAACCGAGATGGGAAAGGACACATATTATGGTTACATAGTGGACATATGGGAACTTGACTACGGACATGATTTTAAGGTCCCTTTGTTTAAGTGCAAATGGGTCAATCTGTCAGGAGGCGGGGTACAGGTAGACCCACAGTACGGAATGACAACAGTGGATCTGAAAAATCTTGGGTACACTGACGAACCGTTCGTCCTAGCCAATGATGTGGCACATGTTATCTATGTGAAGGACATGTCTACCAGACCGAGAAAGAGAAAAGATAAGGAAGCGAATACATCATACGATGATCCAAAGTGCCACATAGTTCTTTCAGGAAAAAGGGACATCGTGGGAGTGGAGGACAAGACAGACATGTCTGAAGATTATGAAAAGTTTCATGAAATTCCTCCCTTCAAAGTCAAGGCTGACCCCAGCATCTTGATAAACGATGAAGATTATCCATGGTTACAGCGCAATAAGCAAATGACACAAGCAAAGAAAAAGTGAAGACTTTCTCCCGCAACTATTATGATGATACCATGCCAACTTTGTAACTGACGAGTATGATACCATTGTCCATTTTGTACATGCACATGCTATGTGGGTCAATTTATGATACCATGCCAACTTTCAACTTTTTCATAGTTCATTTGAAATGCTTTAATGTCTTATGGTTCGGCACTCGTAATAATTAAAAATAGCAAGAATAAGTATTTTGTTGTAAGTAGAAACAAAATAAAATAAATAAAGCAAGAAAGAAAACAGAAAAACAAAAAAATGTTTTCAAATTTGAAAACTAATGGCACTAACAGAAAGTTCATAATTTTCCTAAAACTAAAAGCAAAAAGAATTGAAAAATAAAGCAAAAAACAAAAGAAAATAAATAATGCAGAAAACAAAACAAAAAAACAATTAAAAATAGCAACAATAAGTATTTTGTTGTAAGTACAAACAAAATAAAATAAATAAAGCAAGAAAGAAAACAAAAAAACAAAAAAAGTGTTTTCAAATTTGAAAACTAATGGCACTAACAGAAAGTTTATAATTTTTCCAGAACTAAAAGAAAAAAGAAATAAAAAATAAAGGAAAAAACAAAAGAAATAAATAATGCAGAAAACAAAACAAAAAACTAGAAAATAATTAAAAATAGCAACAATAAGTATTTTGTTGTAAGTAGAAACAAAATGAAATAAATAAAGCTAGAAAGAAAACAAAAAAAGTTGCCTCCTACTGGGCCCCCACGGCATGAATACGACTAGAAACCATACCATGGGCCAGGATTCAGGCCTGCAGTAGGCCCAGCAGGCCCATCAGGCAAAGAAGTAGCATATAGGCCCGCAAGCCTACGGTGGAGAGGAGCTCGAGAGGGGTGCGGCAGTGGGGCTTATAAACCACTGCGCGCCCCTCTCAACTAGCGAGGTGGGACTAAACTTTGGCCCCGACGCGGGCAGCACAGGGCCCTTTGGTCCCGGTTGGTGGCACCAACCGGGACTAAAG